>NC_091436.1:45949901-46288185 GCF_964237555.1 Oryctolagus cuniculus
TGCACCCACATGGGAAACCAGGGTAAGCACCTGGCTCCAGCCATCCATCGGATCAGCGAGGTGCGCCGGCCGCGGCGGCCATTGGAGGCTGAACCAACGGCAAAGGAAGACCTTTCTCTCTGTCTCTCTCTCTCTCACTGTCCACTCTGCCTGTCAAAAAATAAAATAAAATAAAAATAAAAAAAAAATCCTGAAACACTGCAGAAACTGTCAGAAATACTGATAAACATAATTTCATGGAGGGAAAAAGGAGTTCATAGTATCTCTTTCCAAGAGCAAAAAAATCTTAAGACTTTGGCATAACTGGATTACGGTCCCAACTAGAAAACATTCTCTGGTGAAGGGAAACAGATTCAACCACAATTGGCTTATGCCAATCAGAATTAACCCTTAGAAAAGGAGAAGCATTCCTCTGTGAGCTGTGGATACCTAATACAAATACAATATAGGCAAAGAAAATGGTATTTGAAAAGGCAAATATCCAAAATCAAATTCATACTCCAAATCAAAATTCTCTTGAAGATGTTCATAACATTCATCCAAGTTCTTCAAATAATACAATACTCTGGAATAGGAAATCAACATCTAAAAATTTATCCTAAGAGAATGATCAGATAAAGTAAAAGTGAATGTTTGGAATATTTATAATGAAAGATGGAAAAAAAAATGTTAGCAGGTATTATGTTAAAAATAGAATGTTTATATGGTTACTACATAGCATTTCAAACAATATGTCTGAAGACTATTGATGACAGTTTGTCAAACAAAATTTCTTTTTTATTTTTTTTATTTTTTTAACTTTTATTTAATGAATATACGTTTCCAAAGTACGAATAATGGATTACTATGGCTTCCCCCCATACCGTCCCTCCCACCCACAACCCTCCCCTTTCCCACTCCCTCTCCCCTTCCATTCACATCAAGATTCATTTTCGATTATCTTAATATACAGAAGATCAGCTTAGTATACATTAAGTAAGGATTTCAACAGTTTGCTCCCACACAGAAACATAAAGTGAAAAATAATAGATGATTTTTTTTTTAATGATGATGAAATCAGATCAGACCTATTGTCATGTTTAATCCCAGTGAGAGTCAAGTTGGGAGTTGATAGTTTTTTTTTTTTTTTTTTTACAGAGGATCAGTTTAGTATGCATTAAGTTTTTTATGCAAAATTATGTACCAAAACAGAATCCCAATGTGTAACTGGTGTTTCATATATATATTTACCTTTTATAGTTTCTTTTAATAAATACATATGCACTTTTAATCAGGTAAAAAATAAAAAGTTGTGTCCATGAAAAGAGAAGGAACAGGAAGAAGAAAATAAAGATAAAAAGAGTGATACAGATTTCCAGATATGAAAGGCAACACTTTTTTTAATATCAGAATTTACTGGGGACATGAGTATTCAATACCACTACATACATAAATAGCTAAAATTAAGATGACTGAACACATCAATTGTTATTCAAGGAGGCAGTGCAACTGGAACTCTCATGCGCTGCTGGTGAGAACATAAAACGTGGTGTCTCAATCTTTGAGTATTCAGAATTACTGAGGATCAGCATTGGGGTAGGCATTTGACCTAGCAGTGAAACCCTTCTCGGACACTCACATCCCATCTCAGAGTGTCTTAGATGTAGTCCCAGCTCTGCTCTCCATTTCAGCATCCTGTTCATGTGTACTCTGGGATGAAATAGGTGATGGTTCTGGCAGTTGGGTCCCTACCACTCACATGGGAAACATAAATTGAGCACCAGGTTTCAGCCTGGCCCAGCCCTGGTTTTCAAAGGCATTTGGAGAGTGGACCAGTGGATAGCCCTTGTCTCTCTCACTCTGTTTTATGCCTTTCAAATGAATGACAAAAAGTTATTTTAAAAATTCAACTCTCTAAAAATGAGAACAAGTGTATATTATAACCAAAAAGTTCAAATGTTTATTTTAAAATATAAACTTAGAACAACACACATTTATGAGAATTATTTTCCAAAAATAAAAAAGTGACATTGCTTTATATTTTTGGTATTTTTAAGAGGCAAGTTTTAATGAAAGAAACTGAATATATAGAAAATATGGTTTGGCACAGTTGAGAGTAGAAGAGGTCTTCTCAAAGTTTACATAACATGTGTATTAAGAAAAAATTATGCATAAGTTTCAAATTTTTGGCACCAAAATAAATATACCTTTTAGTTCAATTTTTCCCACAAACTTTTTGAAGTTCCTTTATTTTAATAGCTTTTTATTATTCTTTGATAAAATGTCAAATTTGAAAATTTGTTGGTTTTTAAAAACTAAATTACAATATCAGATCTGAAAACTTTTATGTTATAACATTAAAGTCAACTGATGTATCGTGAGCTTCAGCTTTTTTGCTCTTGAACAATTTCATAGCATCTTGCATTGGCAATTTGAAAATAATAGTTTGCTGAGTTATGCAGTTTTTCCAAATGTTTGCCTATTGCATTAAACAATATTCCAAAGTCCCAATCATTAATGTCATCTTTAGTGTCATTAACAAGAGTCTCCAGGTATTGGGAAGCTATCAAGCTCCAAGACGGCATGCACAAGTTTTCCAAATTAGAAAAGCAAAAACTCAAATTTCATTGACACAAATTATTGTTATTTGTCTTTCTTGAAATCACACTCACTTTATTCATCTTAAAGATGTCTGAAAAATCAACTCAGTAGTTACAGTTTGCTGCACATTGTTTTTCTAAGTCAAAGTGGTATTTTAAGAAAGAAGTCATGCAGTCCAGCTTACAATTCAAGCTAGACATGTGGTTTTCTTTAACTGAACCCTCAGGATGCTGCAAAAATGCTTCATGAATATTGCCCATTCAACAAACTGAATAATTTTTAAAAGCTTCATCAAGTATTTTAAGTAAAAAATTTATTTATTTATTTTTTGACAGGCAGAGTGGATAGTGAGAGAGAGAGAGAGACAGAGTGAAAGGTCTTCCTTTTTGCCATTAGTTCACCTTCCAATGGCTGCTGCGGCCTGCGCATCACGCTGATCCAAAGCCAGGAGCCAGGTGCTTCTCCTGGTCTCCCATGTGGGTGCAGGGCCCAAGGACTTGGGCCATCCTCCACTGCACTCCCAGGCCACAGCAGAGAGCTGGACTGGAAGAGGGGCAACCGGGACAGAATCCAGCGCCCCAACCGGGACAAGAACCCGGTATGCCAGCGCGGCAGGCGGAGGATTAGCCTATTGAGCCACGGCGCCGGCCAAAAATCTTTTTAATTTTCTTTCTCACACTGAGCACAAGATGACAAGGACTAGAACAGTTTGCTAGCAGGGCATTAATTCATACTGAGGTGACTGTACCAACCCTTTTATTTTTGTAATATCAATGTAAATGTCAACAAGAGGAATCAGTTAAATGACATCTCAGTGTAATTAGGAAAATAGTTTTGACTTTCCAGACTCCCTGAAAGGTCCACAAATGACACTTAGAGAATTGTCATTACACAACATCAGGTTTATGTGTATTTATTACTACTACTATTCTGATTGTGAGCTTAAAATTTTAAGCAATGAGAAGTGTTATAAAAGCATACCCTGTCACTCCTTTAATCACAAATGCCAATTTGTTAGGATACATTAACTATTGCTGGTAAAGCAAGCAGAGTAAAAGATTTATGGACAAGTGTTGCTATTTCATGGGTGTGATGCAGGCATGTCCATCGACAGGTGAGAAAAAGAACACTTTCAAAATCCATTGGGAACATTTGCTAAAGCCTGCTCAGCACCAAGCACTGCTCAGATTCAATCACGATGTTGCCATTATTTGTTTTATGAATTGCAGAATTAGACGAATCTGCAAAAAAGTAACTACATCTAACCTGGAGCTAATTTATAGTTTCAAAGGAATGAAGCCTGTATGCAAAAATCAACAGTGAAAGTTCAAAGTACTCCTCTGGCACATGATCTGTGGGTGTCAGAGCTGAAGGTCAGGGCAAGACATTGTGGGGTGCACAGTGGCAAAAGGGGTTACTCTTCACCTGCCACCCAGCACCACTCCCCTGTATTTGTGAAGAGAACGCCAAGCAAGACAAGCAAAAAAGCAATGCCTCCAGATTTAGAACTATTGGTTAGGAAACTACTTACCATTCATGATTCCAAAAGGTAAATTCTCAATCAAAAATGTTAGACAGCTAGATCGATAGCTCAATAAATAACTAGACCAAGAATTGTTCATCTTTAGAAAGACAAATGTGCAGAAACAAAGAGGCGCAGATCTATAGAGAGAAAATGACAGAAACTGACAGAGGCACATGGAATTCTCTTAACAGAAGTTGAATATGACAGACAAATCTCTTAAATTAAGCAAATAAAGAAAAGAACAAAGCTTTGCATTTCAGGAATATAGTTATTTGATGTAAATGTGTGTATTTCAAATAGGGTCCAGTCATCTATTTTACTATTTTTAATTTTAATATGAAATTCACTATCATTTGAAAAAATATAGAAAACCATTCTAAAAGCACATGTCCAAATCTCAGGAAAGATTTATCACCTTTCTTCCAAGAACAGTCACAACTATTGGCAACACACAATTGTATCCACATATTAGCAGTTAAATATATTGGTTGAGGGCCTCAAAGAGTCCAACAAAGGAACAACTGTGCTGCTGTCCACTTGGGCCGCATTATCAGGTTCACCTGATATGGCTGGTCAAGTGTCAGTTTTAATGTGTTGTCTGTTGCCAAGACAGCCATTTATCAGGGTCACTTCTCAGTGTGACAAACATGAGATTTAAAGCTTGACCCATTTTCTAGTTATTGACCATCTCCTTTAGAAGCAAAGAGATCAGCATGAGTTTTCATAAACATGCACCCAAGAATACATGCATGGCCACAGTCCCTGCTAATTCTAAATGAATGTGTTAAGGCTGGTCTTCTGGGAGGCTTCATAATGAGATTTGTTTGGATTCTCTGGAACTGCTTTACACATACCATTTCCTCTTTTACCCAGGGTACTTTGCCTAGGACTACATTCTTCAAGGAACAAAGATGCTTTTAACATTCACACACTTACTAAACTAATGATCAAGTACTTCACATTTAGTTATTCATAACATAGCATTGTTTTTCCATGAGAGCTCATACCCTACAATTACCTGACTCCTTCAAACAAAAGTGTTTACATTTTGTTTGATTTGTAAAACAGTTCAACTCCTTACCAGTTCCAGAAGAAAGGAACTGCCTGCTAATTGTAAACATACTCTTGCCTGGCAGGTGGTGGGAATGTAGTCAAAGAAAGATAACACAGGAGATGAAAGATCACATTCCCTTTTTGACACCAGTGAAAGCATATGACCAAGAGAGCTATCAGACAGTGCAAGGTTAAACAAATATCAAAAGCCAGTATTCTTCATTCTGGCCATGTATTCTGCCTTGGATTGACTCAAAGGACACCGCTGGGTCAGCATGGCCAGCAGGAGAGGTGATGGGGGCTCAAAATGGACATGATATTACGTATTTGTCTATTTGCTTACTGCAGAATTGCTGGCTAACAACTCATGTTCAATCTTTGATGTCTCCACTCATTTCTTGGCCTTTTTACCTATACCCCCACACTGGAAGCCTTGGAGAGCTGTGAGGACACGGAGTTGGCTGCATAAATACAGATCACTGAAATGGAAGTGTTCCTGAATTGGAATATATCCTACAGTAGTACACCAAGGGCTTTCAAATATCAGTATGATTAAATATCATTACACACTACAGAGTTTGAGATGCAATATAAAACTCTAAAAACCAAACAAAAAAAAAAACCTCATTAATAAAATAAAGTTCAGTGTAAGTAGCTGATGGGAATTATGCAGTGATTTCCCACATAATATCATGATATAGGCTTGAAGATTAGACCTTCATCTCCTGTATCCCTCTGTTTCGACAATGATTTCAGCATTTCAACCAACTAGGTTTTCTAATTGTGCCCTAAAAATATCATTGTATTCGCCTCTGAATAAACTTCACGCAAACACTAGCTTGTGGGCAGACACTGTGGCCAACTCTGACCTATGAGGAAGGTCATAAAAGTCTTGTGATGATTTGACAGGAAACATCTGTACTTCAGCAGAATTTTAAATGAGGACCGATTCCATTGCACATACTCATTGTTTGCAATCCCAAGTAACAAATGGGGGCTATAGAAATTTATCTGCTTAATCTATTGAGGGCCATCCTGTGCCTTGCTGGGAGAATGCCTGCCTAGCCCATGCAGGAGGTTAACTTCTTAACCAGCATGTCTCCCGGGAAAAACCCTGGTCGGGTGCTGGGGCACACTGAGGGCACATATGACCTGATTGCTGGCAGGCAGCAGGGGCCCTAGGCACATTTCCCCCACTCTCCCACTTCCCATTGAGGGGCCTTGTAATTGTCAACTAGGTAAATAGCTCCCTGGTGTGGTCTAGACCCATAAAGACCAAAGGCTGCATAGGCTTTGTGACCTTCAAGCTGACTAGAGAAGCGTAGAAGCACCAGTACCTGCTTTAACCTATAGGATTAGTGTTGCCATGAACTAGCTACTCCCTCTTCACCTGCCCTTTAAAAGCTTGTGCCTGATTGTTAATAAATGGACATGACACCAAAACTTGTCAACTTCTTGCTAACACAATTGCCCCACCATCCCGACAGCTCGTAGAATGACTGCACAATCTAGAGCTCAATTTAATGGCAATTCCACTCATGGCTATCAACCTCAGTTAATTTCATCAGTCCGAACCACTCTAATAATGGGCGGTTTTACATTTTATTGTTATTGTTTTCTTTTCAGGAAGTCCAGAGCTATTCTCCCAGTAGGACTAAGATGACATGCCAGGTCCTGTCAGACAATCCCAGGATTTTTGCCAGAACAACTGGAAAATAAGAACATTGATTTTGTAAGCACTAAGGGTGTAACTTTCCTGGGCCATAGAGAAAAGAGGGGTAGAGAAAAGAAGAAAGCTAGAGTTTCATTTTGAGTGTTCTCATGTAGCCATTTGATTCTGAACAGTCTCATTAATGACACTCTTAAAAACTTCAGTCATGTGATCTGGGTTGTATTTTTGGTCATTGGAACCTAGATAAGTATTAACTAGTGCATCCTTCCTTTACCCTGCCACTTAAGGCTTATAAAAGAAAATTCCAATTTGGCTTAAGAGCACTTTTCTCTTTATCATATGATAAAGAGGGGGGGAACAAGGAAAATATTTTCCATCTACTGTTTTTCACAAAACGTCTGCAATAGCCAGAGTTGAGCCATGCCAAAGCCTTGATCCCAGAACTCAATCCCAATCTTCCCTGCGGTTAATGGAGACCCAGGTCACTGAGGCATTCCCACTGATTTCCAGTGTACACATCAGCAAGAAGCTGGATGGAAGCAGTGGGAGAGCAGGACTCAAACCAGGCATCGTGAAATGCAATGGATAAAGTCATCCCAAACAGCATATTAACCACTGTACCAAGCACCTATCCCACAATCTTTAAATATTAAAATTCACTTTTGAAATAAAGCAGTTGATGAATTTCAGGTCTTTCATTTCCTCTCTCCTTTCCTGACAGTTTTATTGCTGCCTTCTTCCTTCTCAGCATTTTATGGGTGGCCAGTAGTAATACAACTTCTATTAATTCTCTGACTTGGGAGGCATTTGCTTTAACTGAGGATCAATCCTGCAACCAATTATCCAATTATTTTAGGATAAAAATGTAATTCTTATTACTTCTTCACATAACCGAGCAATACTATAGCTATATTATCTAAACAGCCACAAGCAACCCTGAACAAAGATTTGAGATGGGAATACCATTCAAATAGTTTTTTCCAAGATATCAAAAGTATCTCACATGCCACAATTTGGAAAATAATTTAGCTAATAAAGTTATCATGAAAATAATTAAGATTTACTTACTTACTTTGATTAGCTTGACATCAGGGTGTCATTTGGCCTATCAGTGAATCCATTCATTAGGATGCCAATGCCACATGTCAGTGCTTGGGTTTGACTCTTGGCTCTGACTCCTGACTCTAGCTCCTTGGTAATGTGCATCCTGGGAAGCACTAGGTGATGGCTCAGATAGTTGGGTTCCCACACCCACATGGTGACATGGCTTCAGTTATAGACCTGGCTTGAGATACAGACCTTGAGTTCCAGACCTGCCTTGTGTTACAGAATCCTGACATTGTCCCTCATCTCCTTGGCTACTGCTGCATTTGGAGAGTGAAGCCGCAGATGGGAGATGTCTGTATTTTCTTGTCTCTGACTCTCAAATAATCAAATGAAAACATTTAAAAAAATACCAGAATACTGTAACTTGCAAAGCTCCCATTTATGAATGAATGTGAAATAAAGGCCTCCCATAACAAACAGAAATTGCAAGAATTTGTCACCACTCATTTAGCCTTATACATGATGTCTAAGGATGCACTACACACAGAAACACAGAAAGATAGTTATCACTATGAAAGAATGTGAAAGCAAAAATTCTTGAAGTAGAAGTACAAATGAAATCCAAAGTAAAAAGTAGGAATATTTATGGAAAAAAGAAGGATCAAGTTGTTACTTATCAGTAGTAACCCTGAATATAAATGTTCTAGAATCTCCAATTAAAAGATACAGACTGGCTGAATGGATTAGAAAATAAGATCCATTTGTTTGCTGCCTATAAGAAACATAGCTCACAAATGAGGAAGCACACGGAATGAAGGTGAAAGAATCCAAAAAGTTATTCTATGTTAACGGAAAGCAAAAATGAGAAGTGTAGCCATCCTAATATCAGACAAAATAGACTTTAATAAAAAAAAAACTGTTAAAAGAGACAAAGAAGGACATTATGTAACGATTCAGGGATGAATTCAACAGGAAGATTTGACTATAATAAATGTATATGCAACCAATGCCAAAGTACCTGGCTATTTAAAACAAATGTTAATTGGCCTAAAAGAAGATATAGGCTCCAATAAATAGTAATCGGGTATGTCAACAAACTGCTTTCCTCAATGGACAGTTCAACTAGACAGGAAATTAAAAAAAAAAAAAAAAACCAGAAATAATCTACACTATGGACCAAATGGACCTAACTGATATCTATAGAACATTTTATCCCAGAGTTGAAGAATACACAATCTTTCTTCACAACATGGAACATTCTCTAGGACAGGCCATATGTTAGGCCATAAAGCAAGTCTTAGCAAATTTTTAATAAAATCATACCTTATCTTTTCTGACAATGATAGAATGAAGCTGAAAATTAACCTAAGAACCTCTAGAATATACGCAAACACATGGAGACTGAACAACACACTCCTGAATGAACAGTGGATTACAGAGGAAATCAAAAGAAATCAAACTCCCTAAGACAAATGATGATGACAATATAATATATCACAACTTATATGATAGCAGTGTTTAGAGGTAAGTTTAAAGACTAGTGTCTGCTCATGGTAACTGACAGAATTAAAAAGGAGAGAACGATCCAACATGGGAAGTGGGATACACAGCAGACTCACAGAACGGCAAATGCCCTAAACAGCACTCTGGCCTCAGAATCAGCCCTTAAGGCATTTGGATCTGGTTAAAAAGCCCATGAGAGTATTTCAGGCATGGAAAGTCAAGACACTGTGGCAAAAAAAAAAAAAAAGGACCTAAAGGAAAGATCTCTGTGAGTGAGATCCCAGTGGAAAGAACAGGCCATCAAAGGAGGTACCTTTCTCTAAAGGGAGGATAGAACTTCCACTTTGACTATGGCCTTGTCTAAATAAGATCGGAGCTGGAGAACTCAAGAGGCTTCCATAGCCTTAGCAACTCATGACAAGAGCCTCAGGTGACTACTGATATCATAAATAAGAGTGTCAATTATTAAATCAACAACAGGAGTCGCTCTGCATTAACTCCCCAGGTAGGATCTCTGTCCTTAATGTGTTGTACTATGTGAATTAATGGTAAAACTACTACTAAAACTGTACTTCACACTTTGGTTTCTGTGTGGGTGCAAACTGTTGAAATCTTTACTTAGTATATACTAAATTGATCTTCTGTGAATATAAGTAATTTAAAATGAATCTTGATGAAAATGGGATGGGAGAGGGAGTGGGAGAAGGGATGGTTGCAGGTAGGAGGGAGGATATGGGGGAAAAGTCCACTATAATCAAAAAGTTGTACTTTGAAAATTTATATTTATTAATAAGTTAAAAAATAAGAAAAAAAGGGAAGTTTATAGCAGCCAGTGCCTACATCAAGAAATTGAAAAGGAACCAAATACATGAGCTGTCAATGCATCTCAAGTACCCAGAAAAACAACAAACCAAACAAGATTAGTAGGAAGAGAGAATTAAAATTAGAGATCAACAAAATTGAAACAAAAATACAAAATATCAGTGAAATGAACTGGTTTTTGAAAAAAATAATAACATTGATATACCATTGGCCAAACTAACCAAAACAAAGAGGGAGATGATCCAAATCAATAAAAAAGATGAAAAAGGAGATATAACAGATACCACAGAAATAAAAAGACTCATCAGGAATTACTACAAAGAGGTATATGCCAACAAATTGGAAAATACCATCTACCAAATTTGAGGCACAGAGACACTAAAAATCTAAACAGACCAATAACCAGGATGGAGATGGAAACAGTAATAAAAGGCCATCAAAACAAAGAAGGCAAGGACCAAATGGCTTCCCTGCTGAATTCTAGCAGTCGTTTAAAGAACTTTATTCCAATTCTCAAACTATTCAAAACAGTTAAAAGGGAGGGAATCCTCCCAAACTCCTGCTATGAGGCAAGCACCATCTTAATTCCAAAAGCTGAAAATGATACAAGAAAGAAAACTGTAGGCCAATATCCCTGATGAAAATAGATGTGAAAATCCTCAACAGAATACTAGCTAATTAAATCCAACAACACATCAAAAAGATCATTCTACCAGACCAAGTAGGATTTATCCATGGTACACAGAATGGTTCAACATACATAAATCAATACACATGATACATTAACAAATTGAAGAATAACAACCATATGATTATTTAAATAGATGCAGAGAAAGCATTTGATAAAATAAAACAATTTCTTGATAAATGCCTTAAGCAAATTAGGTATAGAAGGAACATTCCTCAACATAGTAAATGCAATACACACACACACACACACAATCATTTATTATGGGAAAAAATTGGATGCATTTTCACGAAGATTTAAAACCAGACAAGGATGTCCACTTTCTCCACTCTCATTCAATATAGTCCTGAAAGTTTTAGCTAGAGCTATTAGTCAAGAAAAAGAAATCAAAGGAATACAAATTGGAAAGGAGGAAGACAAATTATTGCTGTTCGCAGATGATGTGATTCTATGTATAAGTGAAGCAAAAGACTCCACTATGCGACTATTGAACTCACAAGAGATTTTGTAAAAGAGGCAGGGTATATAATTAGCACAGAAAAAGCAATAGCTTTAATATAGACAGAAAATGTCATGGCTGAAAAATAACTTGTAAGATCAGTGCCATTCACAATAGCTACAAAAACTTTAAATACCTTGGAATAATTTTACCAATAAGGTGAAAGATCTCTATTATGAAATTTACAAAAAAGTTATAGACACACAAAAAATGGAAAAATCTTCCATGTTATGTATGGGAAGAATTGTCATCAAAATGGTCATACCACAAAAAGAAATTTACAGATTCAATTTACAGATCCCAATCAAAATACCAACAACATTCATTTCAGATCTAGAAAAACAATACTAAATTTCATATGGAAACACAAAATACTCCGAATAGCTAAAGCAATCTAAAACAATAAAAACAAAGCTGGACACATCACAATAACATGTTTCAAATTATACTACAGCTCAGTTGTAATCAAAAAGCTTGCTACTGACAAAGAAATAGACATGTAGGCTAATGGAACAGAATAGAGTCACCAGAAGTCAATCCATGCATTAGCTAATCTTTGGAAATAACCTAAAATCAATCCCTGGAGCAAGGTCAGTCTCTTCAACAACTGGTGCTTGGAAAATTGGATCTCCATGTGCAAAAGTATTAAACAAGACCTCTACCTTACACCTTATTAAAAAAAAAAAAAACACAACAACAAACACCTTCACACTGGATCAAGAAACCTCACACTGGATCAAGGATCTCAACCTATGACCCGATACCATCAAATTACTGCAGGAGTACATTGGGGAAACTCTGCAAGACATTGGCATAGGCAAAGAATACTTGGAAATGACCCCAGAAGTAAAGGCAAAGCCAAAACAGACAAATGGGATTACATCAAGCTAAGAAGCTTCTGCAATGCAAAAGAAACACTCCACAATGTGAAGAGGCAACCTACAGAATGTGAAAAAAGAATTGCAATCTATGAAATTGGTAAAGGATTGATAACCTACAAAGAGCTCAAGAAACATAACAAAACAATCCAGTTAAGAAATGGGCAAAGGATATGCACAGACATTTTTCAAAAGGAAATTCAAATGACCAACAGACACACAAAAAATGTTCAGGATCACTAGCCATTAAGGAAACACAAATCAAAACCACAGTGATGTTTCACCTTACCCCACTTAGAATGGCTCTCATATAGAAAGCAAAATATAAATGCTGGTGAGTATGTGGGAAAAAAGGTACCCTAATCTACTCTTAGTGGGAATACAAACTAGTACAGTCATTGTGGATGACAGTATAGCAATTTCTCAGAAAACTGAACATACACCTACCATATGTCCCAGCCATCCCACTCCTGGGAATTTACCCAGATAAAATAAGCATATGAAACAGTTATCTATACCCCTATGTTTATTGCAGCTCAATTCACAATAGCTAAGATATGGAATCAACCCAGATGTCCATCAACTGATGACTAGATAAAGAAAATGTGGCATACCCCCCGACACACACTGGAATATTACTCAGCCATAAAATGATGAATTCCTGTCTTTCACAATGAAATAGATACAACTGGAAACCATTATACTTAGTGAAATAAGCCAGTCCCAAAATGACAAATACCACATGTTTTCCCTAATCTGTGGTAACAGAGCATGAAAAATGTGATATATAATTATTTGCATTGCAAAAAAAACACATTCTCTGCATAATCTCTGCACTTTCAGCTCTAGTCAGTATTATAATTTCCTAAATTTCAAGTGTAGTCTCTGTATGATATCCTTTATTTCTGGAGATCTGGCTACAACTTGATGGTAATCACTTGATTTACTGATATCTAAGCATCTAACCAATTTCCTACTTCTGAGCTCCAGTCACCTATCAGGATTCCTTCTGCACCACCTTGAGCCCCTGCAGCTGTATTTCTTGTGCTGAAATACTGTGCATTCCTTCACTGTCTTAGTCACTATCTTAGTCTCTGTATCTATTATGTCAACAAGCAGTGGCTTCAGGCAATTATGTTCCCCTACTGCCTAACTGGCTTAACCTAAGGGTAGATTTTGGGTCATTCCTATTCACTTAGCCATATTGGCCCACTATTTCTACATATAATACTATGTCTCATTAATACTCCTAACAAATAGAACATTAATTAGTAAAACAGCACTAAACGTGTATTGGTTCTACCATGAAAAAGCATTTGCTAAATAAATGTGTTTCATCAGAAACTTCTGGCATTAACAAAGAAGATATCATTGAGTCATGGAAGATGTGTACTATCAAAATGAAAGTCAGATGTGTTAATATTGAATAGATAACATGGCATGGTTATCATTCTAATTCAGAATATATACAGTAAGCCACAGTACCATAAAAGCATTTTAAAAAAACCTGACACATGTTAAAGTATCAAATCATCAATTCCTGCATCTATAAAAATACGTCATTTCTAGCCACCTCATTTTCTGATAGACTGGAAATGAAATGAATTTTTGTTGGTTTTATTTTGTTCTCTAAAGCAATGGAATTGCATTTCCAGAAAGAACAGTTGCAATTGCTTTCTTTGGGTCAAGATGAAGGGATTCTCAAATTATGTTCTGAGGAGCAAAAGGAATTAGGGTGGGAGGTAGGATGGCTAACATTGAATTTATTTTACCTGTCTTGTTAACTCAATCTTCCAAATGAAACTACACATCCCTGGTGTGTGTGTTTTAATTCACATTAGATCCTAGTTGGTTCAGCATGCCAGCAAAGCTTTGCTCAAAGCTCAGAACACAGTGTGGGCAGCTAGCTCAAAGCTTGCCAAAGTCTATTTATAAACCATATGAGGCACATTCTCATCCTCAGTGTTTGTGAATTCAAGTACAGCATAACATTGCAGGGTTGTCAACTCTTTCTCACTAAATAATTTTTTCAAGATTACACTTCTCTCTAATTATTTTTCATACAAGCTGAAAATAAATTTAGCACTTTCTTCTAGAAGGAGCAAAGTTAAATGAGTATCATAGTCAGGCTGAGTTTTGAACTACCTTAAATGCCAAAGTAAAGCAGATGGAGCTTAAACTCCACGGCCATAATAGAGCCTATGGATGACTTGTTCAGTGATTATACACAGGGTGGATTACTGGTCAAGGTAATATAAGGAGACTTTTGAAATAGCTCAAGAAGAAAGAGAAAGGAATCTGAATTAGGGTATTGGTAACGGAAAAGAAAAAGGGAGGGGTAGAAAGAAGAATTATTTAAATACAACAAAATCCACTAGAATAAATTCGTTCCTTTTTCTTCAATGGCTCAACACCCAGAACAAAGATTTCTTCTGTAGTCATTAACCATTAATATGACTCCTAATATATGCTGGCTTCCATAGTCATTGCTGTGTTTAGGTGTTTTCACTCATATGCAACTATACATACCATCTAGAAATGTTTAATAATATTCTAGCAATAGAAATATCACACGTAGCATCCAATTTATTTACAGTATGCTTCAAAATGCATAGCTTTATTACTGAAAGTGAAATATGGAAAAGCAAAATAGAACCTAGTTGTTATTATTGTAATATATTGTCAGTTTTATTGAAAGGAAAATTTGAAGATGTTTCTTTTTTCATCTGGAATCTATCAGGATATGAACTTGTCTATTTCACTACAGTCTTGGGATTCAGTAAATAATTTGTTGAATAAATACATGGCATACAATTGTATTCAACAATAATGAGTCATTGGAATAATACCAATATGATCATGAAAATAATGTTTTTCTTTTGAGTAATCTTTATGTGCAATGTGCATTTATATTTGCATATATGGTATAATAACTAAGATAATGTTCACTTTTATGTAGAAAGTGGTATAAGGTGTCAGTGTTGTATTTTTTATTTTTTAGAAGACATTTAATAAATTTCAAAAGTACAGCTTTTGGATTATAACAGTTTTTCCCCTGATAACATGCTCCTACCCGCAATCCATCCCATCTCCTAAATCCTCTCCCATCCCATTTTTCATTAAGATTCATTTTTAATTATCTTTATAGACAGAAAATCAACTTAGTATATATTAAGTAAAGCTTAACAGTTTGAACTCACACAGATACAAAATTTAAAGTACTGTTTGAAAACTAGTTTTACCATTAATTCTCAGAGTACAACCCTTAAGGACAGAGATCTTACATGGGGAGTAACTGCACAGTGACTCCTGTTGTTGATTTAACAACTGACACTCTTATTTATGATGTCAGTAATCACCCAAGGCTCTTGTCATGAGTTGCCAAGGCTATGGAAGCCTCTTGAGTTCTCCAATTCCGATCTTATTTAGACAAGGCCATAGTTAAAGTGGAAGTTCTCTCTTCCCTTCAGAGAAAGGAACCTCCTTCATTGATGGCCTGTTCTTTCCACTGGGATCTCACTCACAGAGATCTTTCATTTAGGTCATTTTTTCCACAGTTTCTTGGCTTCCTATGCCTGAGAAACTCTCATGGGCTTTTTAGCTGCATCCGAATGCCTTAAGGGCTGATTCTGAGGCCAGAATGCTGTTTAGGGCATTTGCCATTCTGTGAGTCAGCTGTGTAACCTGCTTCCTCACTCTTGAATTTTCTGTTACAATTGAATACACATGGGTAAATTATAAGATATAAGTGAGACAAATATTCTATCCTGGAATCTCAACTGATTATTTTCACTTCTGGCTCATCTGAGTTTATTGGCATTCAAGTTCTAGGCACTATATTTTGTCTATGGACTTTGTCTTAATTAATGAAGCAGATATATGTGTGGCAAAAATTGACATTCTGAGCCACTGAAGGATGTAGGAGTTATTCCTTGGTATTAAATTCTTACAGAGCTTGGCCAGCTCTGCGGCTGAATAGGCTAATCCTCTGCCTGTGGCACCAGCACACCAGGTTCTAGTCCCAGTCGGGGTGCTGGATTCTGTCCCAGTTGCTCCTCTTCAAGTCCAGCTCTCTGCTGTGGCCTGGGAGTGCAGTGGAGGATGGCCCAAGTCCTTGGGCCCTGCACCCGCATGAGAGACCAGGGGAAGTGCCTGGCTCCTGGCTTCAGATCAGCGAGGCAGCACCGGCTGTGGTGGCCATTTTGGGGGGTGAACCAACGGAAAAGTAAGACCTTTCTCTCTGTCTCTCACTGTCCACTCTGTGTCAAAAAAAAATAAAAACAAATAAAAATTCTTACAGAGCTATCAGTTGCTGCTTCCATATTGCTAAGAAAGCATTTTCCTGGAAGAGGATGAGATGTTAAGGATACCAGGGTTTTCAGTTGTTTTGTTTCACAACCAGATTTGTAGATATGGGTCTTATTAGGGAAAATACTGGGAATTTATGCATTGTTTTTCTATTTAAAATAAATTTAAAATGAAAGAAATATATTAATGAAATAATGAGTATGGGAAACACTGCTGAAGTGTTCTAATGTAAGCTTGTTTCATACTAAAACTCACTATCAGCAATTAAATACAAGAAGGCATAGATGGCAAAGGCAGAAATACCAAGAACCCTACTAGGTAAAGTCTAATATTCTACCACGCATCTCTCTCTCTCTCTCTCTTTTATATATATATATATATATATATATATATATATATATATATATATATATAAATCTCATATATAGCCATGAGAGAGAATCTGACTTCTCATACCCCACAGGAAACATTTGTGTCTACCTGAAGCAGTTTCCCAGGAAAGGGTATTTAAGCTCTATCTCCAAGTAGCCCTCTGGATAAAATAAGATTACCATATTTCAACTCTAACGTGGCTTTTTGTTTTTCAAATTTAACATTACTGAAATTGGGATAACATTTTAGTTTATGGAAAGTCATATTTTAATTCCCTTAACACTATAATGAACATAATGCATCTTTCAACTGATGATACCTTAGAGGATGGAATCTAATTGCTCTTGACTAGCAGGTATTTCAGCGATGGTGGCAATAATCCTCAAATATAGTAGGCAAAATGAAAGCATGTGGATTTCCCCTAAATAGAGAGGCAGCAAAATCATTTTTTAACCAACATGGCAGGCTGACCCCAGACATACAATGATTTTGTAGTGCACCAGCACTAATAGGCAGTTCTATCTCTTATAACACTCCCTCATATTATAAATGCCAGCATCTCATTTTCATGAATAATGCAGGCAATAGGGTTATTTTACCTTGATTGCTTATTCTCCCATCTCCAAAGCCTACAGCTTATACCCAAATGATGTAACCTTACCATTTGCATGAATTCCTGGATTTGAAATCAACCCTTTACAAGTTCCCTGGAGTAGTTTAGTTTCATTTGTATGCATGTAAATAGTACCAAGACTGACATAAAAATTAATGAACTATTTACTTGAGTAGCCTATACTTTGCTCTAAAAGCAAGCACATGCTTACACAATTAAAATAAAATTAAAGTTATAAAATCACAAATACTGAAAATAGTGTACAAAAATAGGCAGCATTAAATCTTCAGAAGTATAAGCTACTAACAAAAAATGATTTTAAAGCTTTCATCTTTTTGATATTATAACACTCAATCTGATTCCCAACAAAATATACTCACCTCTGGTATTACCAAGGCATCCAGGAAGCAAACTGGTCAAGTCAAACAAATAATCTAACAATACTACTTGTCCAAATGATCTAGAATTTAGTCCAGGTATAATGAATACTTTACAAATTGCCTTGTTGCCAATTTCATAGGCACAATTTTAAACTGCTTTTCATATTGATTTTTTTTACATGTTTTACAAGTTCAAATATAGGTTCCTCAAAACAAAAGCTGTCTGATTTGACCATTTCTCTCTAAATTATTTGGACCTTCCAATATATGTCATGTCAACACTAACAAGAATTGGCCCTATGGGGCCGGCACTGTGGTATAGCAGGTAAAGCCACTGCCTGCAGTGCCGGTAAGCCATATGGGTGCCAGTTCGCGTCCCGGCTGCTCCACTTCCAATCCAGCTCTCTGCTATGGCCTGGGAAAGCAGTAGAAGATGGCCCAAGTCCTTTGACCCCTGAACCCAGAAAAAGCTCCTGGCTCCAGCCGTTGCAGCCATCTGGGGAGTGAACTCGTGGATGGAAGACCCCCTTCTCCCTCTCCTTCTCTCTCCCCCTCTCTGTAGCTCCGTCTTCCCAATAAATAAATGAGTCTTAAAGAATTGCTCCTGGACATAGGAATCTTATCCATAGGTCTTGGAACCTCCCCTGATACCTTACTGACTTTTTCTTACCTTATTGGATACTGATACATGTCTTGATTTCAGAGTTTAGATTAGCTCAGACTTTTGAAGCTGTACAGAGATTAATGATTTTTAGGTTTCCATTTTAAAGCATACAACATAACATAGCTTCCTCCAGTTATAGTTGCTTCGAGAACCAATTTGTAAGAGCCAAGTTTATCCACCACAAGAAAGGACATAATTTCCATTGTTTAATGTGGCATTGCTTGTGTTCTATTTTTCATTACTTAGTAGAATACATGAAGATTCTCAGTAAGAATCTATAGTTTTAAGAGAATGACATATTGTTACCTATGCTACCCCTGGAGGTCTAAGTAAAATGAGACTACATAATTGAGAAATTCACTATTCATGCCAATGCATGCCAAGGGATATCTGTTCATCCCAATGCATCTTCTGAATTTTATTTTTAGTAGGTTGTTGCTGCCCTTGCCTGTCTTTTGTTATATCAAAGAACCAAATGTGAGTTGTCTATGGAAGGAAATCTACCATTTTAATTAACATAAAACATTCTTGACTACCTCACTCACCTCCCCCCACCAAAAATTCCACCAGGGTGTTATAGAAACCAAGATTAAGGGATGATATGGACAAAGCTGTTTTCACCATTTTATTTGAAAACAGCAGAAATGTCAAAGAAGCAAACATCTTTTCAACAAAGCAAAAATGGAACCTAGTTAGTGACACACCCCGATTCACAGAAAATAAAACTTCAGAAAATCCACATTGCAAAATCCTTTCTTGTTTCACCTAAGTTGCTTACTGCATCAGTGATTTGCTAATTGCTGCTGTTGGAGAGGACCTTTATGAATTGGCATCAGGTCATGACAGTTGGCGATGCCTATCACCTGGAGGCCACTGGATTGTTACACAAAAAGTAGACCTGATGTTACTAGATTTGTACCACATGTTGCAGCCATAAATGGGTAACAATGAAATAGATGAAACATGTTTTATAGGATAGCTCCCTTTGATCATGTTTGTAGACAACAGTCATAAGAATGCTGCATGAAAAAAAAATGCTTGAAAGACAATGTTATCCATGAAACTAAAAATAATGTATTCAAATGTTTTAATACCTTTATCTTCTGATCAACCACTTTGAGATTTATGAAATGGTTAGCAAAATAGTTGCTGTGTGCTACAAGTTCTGAACATCAAATATACACAGTTCAAATATGTCAAATAAGTATTTTTAAGAACAGAATCTATAATTTGGAACAATATGTTATAGAGATGAACTTGGGAAGGTGACGATATCAAGTTCCCATGCCTTTGGCCTTACCCCCTTATCTCTGTGCCCCCAAATCTCAGTCTCTATGGTAACCAGTATGATTGTTAGCAACAGGTCAACTTGCTTGGCTAGTTGCCCACAGCCCTATTATGTAATGGTTTGGCTTCAGGACACTGTAAACCCATAGAAGCCACTGAGGGTGAAGGGGGCATGGCTGGATGCTGCTGTTTGTCAGTGTGTGGATTTGTGGATGTGTGGTTCTTTGCAGTTATTGGTGAATGTGGCTGTTTGTACATGGGGCTATATGTGCATGTATGTAGGGGTGTGTGTGTGTCCAACTGCCACCATGGACACAAAGGTGGATATCTCCTCTGACCCCACTGCTATCAGTGGCAAGTGGCTGTTCCTTGCACACTTCTCACTTTCACTGTGAGTAAAGGAGACATAAACCCACGACCAGCTAGCTCCAAGTTGTTCTCTGACCTGTCAGGATCTGGATCTGCTTGTCCTGGGTCATAACCCCAGACATATAATATATAAGTCTTTAGTTCCAAACAACTCTTTCATAAGGTAGCATCACAAGGTATTCAAAACTAAAATGTTCTGTTTCTAGTCAGAAAAAAAAATGTTAGTAGTATTTTACCATTTTAATTGAAAAAAACTGTCAAAGGGTCAAATGTTGAAACAAAGTATACAGAGGGTCTATTAGCATATAAATTCCCTTCTTTCCAGAAGAGAGCTTCAAAGACCTAAAAAGATGTACATTTTAAGAAATGTTTCTTTCATATGCTAATTTCAACAATCCAGAAATTTAGACTTGAAACACTCAGAGTGGAAAATTAAAAAAGTTCATGGAAAAACGAAATGATATATTTCAGTGTTTTTTTTTTTCTTCAAATCCATGAATAGGTTTTCCTTATTATACATTTGCCACAAACTGAAGACCTCTCATATAACTCATAATGTCAACATGAGAGAAGCATTTTCAGATGTCCCAAATAGAAATGAGGCAAAAGTGCTTACCACTGAAATATGGTAAAGGTCGTCTTTAAGAATTTATTACATAGGCCGGCACCACGGCTCACTTGCCTAATCCTCAAACTGCAGCACCAGCACCCCGGGTTCTAGTCCCGGTCGGGGCGCCGGATTCTATCCCAGTTGCTCCTCTTCCAATCCAGCTCTTGCTGTGACCCAGGAATGCAGTGGAGGATGGCCCAAGTGCTTGGGCCCTGCACCCGCATGGGAGACCAGGAGGAAGCACCTGGCTCCTGGCTCCAATCAGTGCAGCGCACCAGCCGCAATGGCCATTTGTGGGGTGAACCAATGGAAGGATGACCTTTCTCTGTCTAACTCTGCCTGTCAAAAAAAAAAAAAAAAAAAAAAAAAAGGTACTCACTACCTTCAAACTCATTCGAGAAATAGAAAAATCCTAATGGCTATATATTAGGCTTTTCAATTTACCTTTTATATTTAACCAGTGTAGTATTTAGTAACTATTAAAACAAAGCTTTTTAAAAAAATCTTCAAAAGAGATATAAATTAAAA
Organism: Oryctolagus cuniculus; assembly: GCF_964237555.1. Lineage (NCBI taxonomy): Eukaryota > Metazoa > Chordata > Mammalia > Lagomorpha > Leporidae > Oryctolagus > Oryctolagus cuniculus. The sequence goes on from NC_091436.1 coordinate 45,971,300, forward strand.
ATGTCCATAAATTTTCAGAACAGTTAACAATGGTTTAATGCCTTTACTTTATGGCAAAAAACATCAGTGTGGCTGTTTATCTGAAAAAGCTGATAATATCACAAAAGGGCCAATTCATATCGCCAATCCTTCATTTTTACATTTAACTTGCATCAGCTTTGTTAATTTTTACTTTCATTTATTTGGAAGAGTCACATAAGGAGAGGAAGAGACAGAGCTATTCCATTCACTGGTTCATTCCCCCAGGTGGCCAAAATAGGGCTGAGCCAGGCCAAAGCCAGAGACTTTATTTAGTTCTTCCTCTCAGGTAGCAGGGGCAGGGGCCCAGTCACTTGAGCCAGTTTCACTGCTTTCCCGAGCCATGTGCAGGGAACTGTATCAGAATTGGGTGGCTAGAACATGAACTGGCACCAATATGGGATGCCAGTGTCACAGGCAGCAGCTGAGCCACAGTGTCGGCCCTTAACCTGTATCATCTTTAAAAATGTTTTCTATTAGGGGGTTGGTTTAAGGGGATGAAAGGAACTTTTTTTCTTTTTTTTTTTTTTTTAGCAACTCCACATTACCTGGTTTGGTGCCTCACATAAACTACTTATCCCTCCAGATGCACTTTAGGTACACAGTTAATAACTGCTGTCTATCTTCACATAGAAGGGGGATTCTGTTATTGGTCAGGTTCTGTTCTCACTTCCACATACTCTGCTGGGAACAGCCATGTGACCTTCTGTCACCCACATAGTTCTGCTTTATCTTTGGTGTCTTTGCTCTTTCTGGCATGTTATCTAAAGCTTTTGAATTCAATTTCATCACCCATCTGTGCCTTTTCTTTGGACAGTTAACCATCTAAATTTTTTTTATTTAGTAAATATAAGTTTCCAAAGTACAGTTTATGGATCACATTGGCTCCCCCCCCCCGAATAATTTCCCTCCCACTCGCACCCCTCCCATCTCCTGCTCCCTCTCCCATTCCATTAACATCAAGATTCATTTTCAATTATCTTTATATACAGAAGATCAATTCAGTATATACTAAGTAAAGATTTCATCAGTTTGCACCCACACAGAAACACAAAGTGTAAAAACACTGTTTCAGTACTAGTTATAGCATTACTTCACATTGGACAACACACTAAGGACAGATCCCACATGAGAAGTAAGTATGCAGTGACTCCTGTTGTTGACTTAACAATTTGACACTCTTGTTTATGGCATCAGTAATCTCCCTAGGCTCTAGTCATGAGTTGCCAAGGCTATGGAAACCTTTTGGGTTCGCCGACTTTGATCTTATTCGGACAGGGTCATAGTCAAAGTGGAAGTTCTCTCCTCCCTTCAGAGAAAGGTACCTCCTTCTTTGATGGCCCGTTCTTTCCACTGGGATCTCACTCACAGAGATCCTTCATTTAGGTCTTCTTTTTTTCAGAGTGTCTTGGCTTTCCATGCCTAAAATACTCTCATGGGCTCTTCAGCCATATCCGAATGCCTTAAGGGCTGATTCTGAGGCCAGAGTGCTATTTAGGACATCTGCCATTCTATGAGTCTGCTGTGTATCCTGCTTAACCATCTAAATTTGACCAGGTTTTACAAAGTTGATCATTTGTTGGCAAAGCCAAGGGAAGGAACTCAGCCTACATCTCCCATGTGGGTGACAGGCATTTAGCTACTTGAGCCCTTACTTGTTGCCTCCCTGAGTTACTAGCATGTAAGCTACAGTCAGGTGTTAGAGTTAGGACACAAATCCAGATACTCTGATATGAAACATTGACATCCTAACAAGCACAACTGCGGCCCAAACACCTGCTTCTATATTTGGTGTTCACTTCAAAAAGTTGGCTGAACTTAGCTCACACAAATGTGAGTGTGCCATAATACAACTTCAGGGCCAATCATAAAGGTTCTTGGGAACTTGTCATGATTCCAAAAGGGACTAATGTGGTTCACTGGCTGTACATTAACAACACAGGCACATACAGGTTTGTAAAAGGTGTGATCTGTAACATATGGGAGTGAATCATGTTTCACAGTAAATCAAGAGCTAATGATTTTTAAAAAGTAAACTAGGGTTTTAAATTTAAGCAGCACATGATATAATGTAGGAGACACCTGGAGCTTACTGGGGGGAGGTCTATTGGAGAAGAGTGCGAGGTGATAACAGTTGCTGTTACTGGATTATGTTTTCCTCCCTGGTATAAGTGTAGCAATGTCTCCCTCCTGGCCCTAGAGGAAATGCTCGGAGCCTCACTATTTGCTTGCAGAGCAGCTACACTTAACCTACAATAAAGAGGTAAATTGTGTCTAGATCAGACATTCTAATTCTACTCTCCTTTTGGCTGCAAAGATCCAGGGAAAGTTTCCTCCTCCAGGCAGAATTGATAGGGGAAAAGAATTCTTTCCTTCCACCCAAAAGCAAATATTTGCAGAGTTTAGAACCAAATTGATTTTGAAAATAAATAAAAACAAACCAGCCTTTCTATACACTCTTCAGGATCCCCAGAGGTATACTCACCAGGTTGGTGGATGCTATCTCAGAATCTGGAAAAAAAATCTTCCTTTGTCTTCTCAAAACTGAGATTTATTTCAGGGAGCCTTATGGGCACAACAAACAAATTCAGATTCATTATTGCCCAAGGACAAGCATACTCTTGCCTCTGTAGAAAACCAACAATCTGAATACTCTCTGGGGAATCAGCAGTGATGACTGTGAACAATTCAGCTTTAGACTGTAAATATCCATTTGGCCAGGACAAAGTGAGTTTTATCACCCACTATAATTTCATAGATAAGTCACCCAAATTATGTTTTTTACTATATAATTAGCTTACTGTACTGCCATAATACATTTTAGCTGCAGTACAGTCCTATTTGAAAAGGAATGAAATCCTTTCATAACTCAGAAAACTACTTCAATGTCATTCTTAACACAAAATAGACAGTTACCAGTATAACTGAGGGTAGGCACACGGACATAAAGGATATCCTTTGAAAAAATATTGGAACATAAAAGTTTATATGAACCATCAATAAAGTTTATAAGCAATGTAACTCTGTGGAGAACGAACATTGGAATCTTCCTAGAAACACTGGTTGTCAAAATAACCAACCGCGTGTCTCATTTAAGCTGTGATATTGATGTTGTCCACAACAAAAGTCAACATTTAAATATTTTATTTCAAAGACACTAAGTAAATGGGATTCCAAACAAAGACACATTGCATGTTTAATGCCCACACATATCAAGAGGTATCAAAGGATACTTTCCAACACATTAAAGAACAAAAGGTTTGCTACATCTTACAAAGTATATTCACAACTATCTATAGACATACGTTGATCTTCATTTAATGCCTTGCAGAACACTGAACAAGTGACACCATTTTTATACTTATAAGTATCAAAATAAATTTTCTATATCCCAGCTATAGCATTAATAAAATGAATTAATTAGCAAAATGTGATAATGACAGAAAAAGACACAGAAAGAGAAGTGAATACCCTTGTGCCTTAGAAATTCTATTAAGAAAGTTAATAGAAGTAACATGATAGAGCTATTCAGTGGGTTTTTATATGCCACAGAGTATGCAAAGTTTTTTTATATAATTTATCCTATTTAATCCTCACAACACTTATGAGACAGGTGCATTATTTTCTTTGTTTTACAAAATAGAGAAAGAAAGGCTTTAAGATTTTATGCAATTTGTCCCGGTTCTCAGAGTTTATGAGTGGTAGACATGTGCCTCCAACCCTGTTTGAATGACTATGAGCTCAGTTTTGCTATATGGCTTATTTTAGAAATCAAAGAAAGAGGCCTTTATTAGGTAACACAAAGGAGCAATATTGAGACAAGGAACAGAGAATGTGTCTGAAAGTAAATCTATTTAATTCCTATTAATAAAAGTAATTTAAATGGCCAAAAAATGACTTATAGCTAGATCATGATAGCTTTGGTCCTTTTGGTCTCTGCTGTGCCAGCCACTAAATACTTTGTAGTCAACCAGCTTTAAGTGATTTCTCTTCAGAGAAGCAGTCAGTATGTTTTCCATTATATATTCTTTCACAGGTTAATAACTCATCCTTTCAAAATCATTCCATTAATATCTGTTTTGATTGGACTTGATATTAGTATGTGCCAGCAGGTTAGCTTGCTTTCTCCAAGAGAACTCAATCACCCTGCAATATTCCCCAAAGCATTCTCTCTCCCAGTCTGCACATTTATTTTCAAGATTCTCTAACTTTTGATACCTTGGATTCAAAACCCCAATTTTAAGAATTTCCATCATATTTAATTTAAAAATAAGCTTCCAGCCGCACAATATTGCCTACATATTTACTCATGTGTTTCTTTTTCCTTGAGTTATAAAATGTGTCATTTTTATGCCTACAGAAGGTATGTTTTCTTCTCTCTCCTTCTCATGTGATGAATTCTCCCCCTCATCCCTGCCTCCTTCCCTCTTTCCCATGCCCCCTCTGAGAGAAAAGAGAGCCAAGGACAGGGAAGAGAAGTCATGGGGAAGACCTTACTCCCTTCCATAAGTCCCCCTCCAGCACCACTTCACCACCCCCTGCCCAGAAAGATGCTGCTTATACCAGAGACTAAACTTTTTTTCCCCTGTTGCTTTCTTACTGGAAATGTTACATAAAAGGAAAAATTGATGGCAAAAGATCACCCACCCCCATACTTTAAAAAAATCTATCCAACCTATATAAAATGAAGTGTTTTTTCTCCTGTCTTTGGGAATAACTTTAAAAAATCCAAGTCGACATTTTTTATTCCAGATTTTACTTAGTTGCTAAGTAGTACTTGGCACAGTCTCTTCCTGTTATTCTGGAATCCTAACATGCTCCAAGTCTTCTCTAAGTGTCCCTCCTATGATCATTCCAACATTCCCAACTCTTTACTGGACACTACTTATTACTGGAGAACCTGAATTCTACTTTTTTGCAGTATACACATTTCCTACTCCAACTCATTCCTACCCATGACAAAAATTCCATGTCTATGCCATTGACTTCAGTTGGGAAGAGCGGTTCTGAAGTGTAGAACACAAGAATCAAATATTTATGTGCTCATTAAGTTAAATTACATTTCTAGAAGTTTTCTTAAATTTTTATTTTTCTGAAAGGTGGCAAAATAGAAATCATCCATCCACTGTTTCACTTCCCAAATCCCTGCAGCAACTGGGGTTAGACCAGGTCAAAGCTTGCAGCCAGGAACTCAGTCTGGTCTTCCATGCTAGTGGCAGGGACCAAATTATCTGAGGTGTCATCTGCCGTCTCTCAGGGTGTCCATCAACAGGAAGCTGGCACCAGAAGCTGAAGTTGAAGTTGAACCTAGGAACTCTATGGGGTTTGGGTATCCCATGCAGCATCTCAACTGAAACACTAAACACTCTATTTGTAGAGTTTTAAGCTACATTAAATGAATGAACACGTCTAAATATAAACTGGTTCAAATTAATCTTTCATTTGAGAATGAATAGTGCCTTGTTTATACTATTATTTGTACTATATTTTGACTTCATAATTAAAACGTTCATTGATATACACAAAAACATTCCAGATACCTATTATAACTACCTTAAGTTTATGACTTTGGAAGATACTGCATTTACATTTAATAAAACACTATTGGGGCCGGCACTGTGGCGTAGTAGGCTAAGCATGCTCCTGTGGGCACCAGTTGAGTTCCAGCTGCTCCTTTTCCAATCCAGCTCTCTGCTATGGCCTGACAAAGCACTAGAAGGTGGATCAAGTGTTTGGGCCCAGGCACCAATGTGGGAGACCCAGAAGAAGCTCCTGGCTCTGGGTTGGCCCATCTCAGACCATTGTGGCTACTTGAGGAGTGAATCAGCATATGGGAGAACTTTCTCTGTCTCCCTCTGTCTGTAACCCTACCTCTAAAGTACATAAATCTTTAAAAAGAAAACCATTATATTACTATTTCAAATCCAGCTGCTTATTCCACTGAACCCATCTGTAACACACTACTAATGATACATTAAAAGCTGTGTAAAGTGTAGCTAATATCCACATGGTAAAAATTTCAGTCACAAGCTCAACACACTAAGCAACACTGAACTGAGAGCAGTGTGAGAACCTCTGTCATACAAGTATAATGTTCTGATAACCTGAAGATCTGAATATTAGCAATAAGGCATGGATTCTGAACTTTTTTTTTTTTTTTTTTGACAGGCAGAGTGGACAGTGAGAGAGAGACAGAGAGAAAGGTCTTCCTTTGCCGTTGGTTCACCCTCCAATGGCCGCTGCAGCCGACACACTGCGCTGATGCGAAGCCAGGAGCCAGGTGCTTCCCCTGGTCTCCCATGCGGGTGCAGGGCCCAAGCACTTGGGCCATCCTCCACCGCACTCCCCGGGCCACAGCAGAGAGCTGGACTGGAAGAGGAGCAACCAACAACCAGCACAGAATCCGGCATCCCGACCAGGACTGGAATCCAGACTGCCAGCGCGGCAGGCGGAGGATTAGCCTATTGTGCCGCGGCGCTGGCCTGAATTCTGAAATTCTGACTACCTAGAAGTGGTTCAGATTCTGAATCAACAACAGCATGCACATGAAATGTGTAAAATATTTGGATTATAACTGAGGGGCAAAGGAAGTTAGAGGAAGGTGAGACCCTTTATCAAACCTCTTATTGCTGCACTGAAAAAAAGCCAGTGATTGCCTGCATGGTCTTTTCCACAACAGCATCGGTCTTTGATTTTAATTCAACCACTTAAATTAACTTTAACTCTCAAACATTTTTAGGTTATATTTAATTTTTTCATGGTATGCTTAAATAGCTAAGAATTTAAGTTGTAGCACACTAAAATGCTGACATTTTGGGAAAAAAAATTGTTACATACTTCACAAATCCCGGGTAATATAAATACCAGAAAAAAAAAATGAACATGCTCATATTTAAAGCTTGAAATTTTACTTTAAGTCCTATTTCTTCTTGTACTCTTATTTCCTTACACACTGCATTGTATCCTAATTCATTTTATCTTTGTGTTTTTATAAATTGCATTTCTCTGCAACAGATATACACTTACATATATATTTTTAAAAGAAATTCCCTATCATCCAGACTCTGTTAAAAGGCAACAGGTCCATTATCAGTTCTGCTTATTTGCTGTTGGTCTTACTGTGTGAGGCAGGGCCTGTCTCCCACAACATGGCGCAGAGAAGGACAGCGCGCTCAGCGGGTGGACAGAGAGTTGTTTTAATGAAGAACACCTGATTGGTGTGATGACTGCAGGAACGCCAGCAGGGCACGGATTGGTGGGAGAGGACTATCAAGGGGGGATAGAGACGGCACGGTTGGTCCGCTCCTTTTTTTTCTTACTGTAATAAATCCCTACTGAAGGGGGATCAACAGCGTCCGGTGTCGTTCATCCGCGGGCGGAGGAGTGACACTAACTACAGAAATTCTTTGCTCACATAAACAAATATATGAAAAAAAAAAAAAACAAACAAACAAAAAAAACAAAAAAAAAACTCCTTCCATTATGGCAATGCCATTCAAATGCTTGAATTCCTTCTTAGTTACAGACCACAAATCAGTGATCTTTCAAACATTATTTTAAATCATAGATTGGCTAAAGACTCAATTAAGTCCCCCTGTAATTTTGCTTAAAGTACAGAATTGTGAACAATGTGACTTGAAAATGGATTTCTTACTCTATCATCAAGACCATTCCATTTGTCAATACTACAAATAAGATTTATATATTTCCTCAAACTGCGAGTCAGTGGAAAGTCCTTATGAATTCCAGGAATGAACATATTCAAGTGGGAAATCCACTACAATAACACAATGGCAATTGTATATTAGTCACATGTGCTGTCTTCCAAGCTTGCACTATTAAGTATACAGAGAACACAAGTATGAATTAAATACCTTGAAATGAATGATCTCCCAAATATCTGTTTTCATTGACAAGTGAAGACACACACACACACACACACACACACACACAATTTGATTCAAGTATCTATAGCAATTAACTTTTTATTAAAACTGTGCAGGAATCTTCCAAACTGTCATAATTTGTTTTCTGTTCTTAGCAAGACTTTATTAGCTGAACAGGGCAATCCATTGTTAGTAATACCTATCCATTTTTAGTTTTTGGAAAACAAGTTTGATTTCCTTTGTTGGGTTCTGGGAAATAGAAAGTTGGCTCAAATCTAAACAATATTTCCTGACCATGAACGCCACTGTGTCTTGAAGAGTCGCAATAAATTATTAAGAATATCCAAGACTGGAAACAAGCATTGAACATTCTTACAGATTTAGGAGCCTGGAAACTGAGGCTTTACTTTGTCTACGGAGGAAACAGATACACTTACTGTACCCCAGCGTATCAACAAACTTCTATTGGGCTAATATGGAGCAAAACACACCCCCCAATAAAAAAGCTATAAATATGTGCCACTTTTTATTTGTGGAATGCAATGCAGTTATTTTATAAAGGTCCACTTTGGGCTTGTATATTTAGCACATACTCTAGTATATGATGAGTTAAATTGTATGATAAATTTCAATTTTTAAGAATGAAAAAGGAAGAAAAAATAGATTCTTTCCTGGGCTCTAAAATCACATGCCAACAAGGTTTACATGTTTAATTTATAGATAGATGTCCATGCTTTTCTCTTTTTACTGTAGGAAATAAATCAAGGCTGATTTCTCATTTCCAATCAATACCTTTATACACCATAGCAAATGAAAAATGATTCATAAAATGAGCCAGTGATATTCTTTGCATCTCTAGTTTTAATTCTCTGTAAGATATTCATGGTATATTTGTGATTCCTATACACTGAGGTAGGCAACATTATAAGATGACCCCCAATGGCCAACACCTTTGTGTAATCATCTCTATCTTTGGTGGGAGACACCTGTGAACACAGGGCCAGCACTCCCTTGATTAGCTTATATGGTGCAGCAGGGTCTAAGAAAGCATAATTATCTTTAGAGTATTGAAAAGAAAAACAGGAGGGGGGGAGTGGGAGAGCGAGGAGATCCATTATGAAGGGCATTTTCTGCCACCGTGAGATTGGAGGAGGCCACAAGCAAGAAATGCATGTTGTTTCTAAAAGCTGAGCTCACATTTACAGCCCCTAGCTATACTCTGAAGGGACAGTGGTTTTTCTACTTACTACTTGTCGAATTCTATAGTGGTGGGTTTGTGATTATGAAATAAACTGAAGTCATGTCACTGTAAAAGTTAAAGGATACAATGAGGAGGAGGAGGAAGAGTTGGGAGTGTGGAAGAGAGGGAAGGTAGGGTAGGAAATATCACTATGCTCTTAAATCTGTATGTATGAAATACATGAAATTTGTTCACCTTAAATAAAATAGAAATAAAGTCAAAGAGGATCTCAACTAAAAAACAAAAAAAGCTGAGCTCAGTTTCACTAACGACCAGAAAGGGAACTCAGTGCTACAATTACAAGGAATTGAATTCTGCCATAAATACATAGGTTTGGAAGAGGACCCTGTGCTCCTGCAGATGCCTGGATTTTAGCTTTGAAACCACCCATATCAGTCAAAAATTCTTACCTGCAGTTATGAGAGTTTAAATGGTTAAGACACTACATCAGCAATAACTGTTGTACAGCCACAGTAAACCAATATATATGCATTCTATTAGCAGATCATCAGTTAAGTTCTAATAACTTCTAAAAGCCTGAAGAGGCACTACCCTTTCGCCCACCCAAGATAATTCTACATTGATTTCTTTGTAAGGAAATGGGGTTTATTTAGCTTACAGTTCTTGAGGTTCCAGAGTATGGCTGCAGCACATTGTCAAGGGCCCCTCGCCTGTGTTCCACCATAGCAGAGAAGCAGGAAAGGAAAAGAACAACTTCGAGAAGTGATCACAAGGTGAGATGGGAAGGGAAACAGCAAGCAAAGACTGCCAAATTCAATTTATAGCAATCCACTCTCACACCAACTAATTCACACCTGCAAGTCCTGTGGTCATCTCTCACATGGTGGAGGAGCCCCATGGCATAATTACTCCCACTGGGCCCCACTTCCTAAAGGTTCCACCACTTCACGGCACTGGGACAAACTTCTAGAAAAGGAATCATCTGGGGGAGAATCCATGTCCAAATTACAGCATTTATGCTATTTTTGGCTCTATACTGTGAAAAAAAGCCACTAAAATGAAAATAATTTGGTAAAGATATTACTGAATATACAGTATATTTGACAAATAATATCTGAAAGAGACGAATCCTGTAATGCTCTATTTCTTCTTTCTTGAGACTTTGCACTATGAATCAACTGCTTACGCCACCTGTTTATATACACATTCCTTCATGTTAACTGCCAAGACTTCATGTGGTAGTTACATTTACATTTCACAGGTGAGAAAACAGTCTTGCTGAGTTATCTTTAATACAGTTAATAGCTTCACCTTCTAACACTCCTATATGTACTTACACTATCTCTTCTCCAAAAATCCCATCTTCATGAAGCACAAAACATTCTATATGGTCTACCCCAACAACATCACCACCAAGCCAGCATTAGCCTTCAGTCTCAGACACACATGGCAATCACGTAGTGCCAAGGACAATGCTTTAATTGGCCTGGAGTGGGGCCTGAGCATGAAATATTTTTAAAATCTCTCCAGGTCATTCTAATGTGGAGCCAGGGTTGAGTACCACTGATCTATACCACATGCATACCTTCAGAAGGGATTGCAGAAATATTAACTGGCATAGAAGTGATAAAAAATAAAAAAGGTGTAACACCAACGGCAGATTACAGGGCCTTAGTTTTTACCCCAAAATATCTACCTGGGCTATAAGCCGAAGAGGAATAGCTGAAAAGAAAGTATGTTAAATGTTTTGCAGCTGTTTTGGTACAAATACGCTTGTGGGCCCTTCTACAATAGGAGTCTAATTTTAAAAGATTTGCACTATTGCTTTATTTAATGTTTTTCTAAATAGTCTATTTAAAAAAAAGTTTCTTCATTTCCTAAAATCACTGTTTGCATTCCTCTTTCAATTTAGCTTAACATAAAATGTTTTCCTTTTGTTTTTAGGCATCAACTTGATTATTCCCAACATCTTTTGTCTTTTCTGATTATTTCTCTGCAGCCTATTTGAAGTGTTTCCTTATGTCCTTTTTAATTTGTGATAATTTTGGCTATTATCTGCATATTAATAGGGATATCTTAATTTGCAAAAAATAAATGTATAAACTTGAAGGTAAATTTACATATAATATAATCCCAACTCCAAAGTTATCAGCACTTTGCTTATATTCAAATTCCATCTTGTTTTTGATTTGTTTTTTTCAGTTCATGAAAACATTAAGTCTTCTGCCTCTAGGCTTTGTTACATGCTATTCACTGTGTATTAGAATTTTGTTTTCCTCATTAATTCTTCTGTTCTTTATGGTTTCAGCTAAAATACTTTTTTTTTTTAGAAATGTCTTCCCAGATGACTAACTTGGGGCTTCCGTCACCCATATGCAACCCTTATAACCTCAATTAAAACCTAAGTTACCATTATCCATCTTCGTGTGTGTGCTTGGTGCATAACTGGGACAAACTAAATGCTCTTTGGAGCAGATATTGTGGATAGGGTGGTATATACTCATATTTGTGACCCTTTCCTGCCTTTCTATGTATGTAAGCATGTTTACAAATGAGATCTTACCACATATTTTGAGTTTATTTTCATGTGCCTTTCCAGGTCAGTATCACATTCCTTAACCTTTTGGAATTCCATTTTTCCATCTCCACCAGGAGGCCCTGCTCATATTCTGACAGGAAGTCTGCACTGCTGTCAAAGAGCTCCCGCCCTCTCTGCACTACTTTGCTGCTAAAGTTCTGGAGAACTCAACACTGTAATCAAGTCACTCAGAAACACATTCTTGCTCATCTGTACAGTATTTGCTTAGAATCTTTATCAGAAAAACTCATTGAGTCAAAGGATTTATAATTGTAGTTTTGGCAAATTTTGCCAGATTATTCTCCAGAAAATATTCCAATTTATACTTCTATCTGTAGTGTGTGTGTGTGTTTTAAAGATTTATTTATTTACTTATTTGAAAGGCAGAGTTACAGAAAAAGAAGAGATTCACAGAAAGAGAGATCCTCTATTTACTGGCTCACTCCCCAGATGGCCACAGTGGCCCGGGTTGGGCCAAGCAGAAGTCAGGAGCCTCATCCGGGTCTCTCTTGTGCGTAGCAGGGGTCCAAACACCTGGGCTATCATCCACTGTTTTTCCAGCAGGGAGTTGGATGGGAAGTGGAGCAGCCAGTCAGCGGCTTTACCCACTATGCCACAAAACCAGCCCTGAGAATGTTATTTTAATTTTTTTTAAAAAATTTATTTATTAAATATTAACTCTCAATTTCTGCTGTTTACTATTATTACCAGTTATTTTAATGATTGTCTTCTATTTATGTAGCAGCTGCTTTGAGTCATTCAATAATGACCAAATTGATTTATCTCACAAAGCTGTGAGAATTGAACAAGCAAGCTAGTTCCCTGGGTTGGAAACTTAGATCTTAACTCACCTATCAAACTGATGAACGATAACTGAATGCCAGTTAGCTTTGCTGAGGAATTATATTGCTTAACCCAAACTAATACATGAAAAACCACACAGGATTTCATATCAATTTTCACTTATAGGAGAAAAAACATTTCAGAAGAGCAGGCAGAAATTAAAAATAAAAAAGGTAGGTCCACTATATTTTATTTTTGATAATACAATGTAGGTCTGTTCACATTTTAGAACTAGATGTAAGTTACATTTTTGTATTCAGGGGTACTTCCCAAAGTTCATGGAAAATTATAATTGAAAGATTAAAGGTTAATTTATTGGAAAATTGAAATTTATTCATAGTTCTTTGATATTACACATTTCTCATAATTTTTTGAAGACTCTGCTTATGTGGAAGTCATATGTATCATACCATATCATCCACTGGCAAAGCATTCAATGTCCAAAAGTGAAAATGACTGTTATGAAAAACAACAAGAACTAAAGAAATAATAGGAGTTACAACAAAAGCAGTAGTAAGGAATGCAATCTGAGTATTCACTTTGAAGAATGTAGAGTTTCTGATAAAGTACTGCGTTCACTGGTTCTTACTAGAGGCATATTTACAAACCAATAAACAAACAAGAACATCATAAAGAATAACTACCCAAAATTTCTAGAATATAATTTATAAGAAAATATCCAGACAATACCTGTGACTAGAAAACAAATCTTCACTGTTTTACTCTAAGTTGGTTGGAAATAGGAAGTATCAAATAACAATTAGGATGTTGCAAAAGCCATGTATTTGATAATTTGACAAGGAATAAATGGATGGGGAAGTAGCATTCGAAAATCCTTAGTGACCCTATTATCATTCATTTTGCAGGTTAAGAATGATGATATAGAAAATATTAGCAGATGTGGAGGGTCTTCAAAAAGTTCACAGAAAGTGTGTTTTATGAAAACAACCATACATGGATTTCAGACTGTTTTTTGCATCCAAGTAAATTATTTTTTAGTTCCACTTCCCACAAACTTTGAAGTATCTTCATATAATAATTCTTATTATAGTAGATGTGGTCACAAACAAGAAAAAGAAACAGGGATCTCAGATACTCTCTCTTTCTCTCTCCTCTCCTGCACAAATGTCGGTAGACATAACATTGCAAAGTCAGGAGGCCACCGTATGCTGTTTGGTTTACAATCACTAATAATCCCTCAGCAGAGTTCCACCTAGCATGGCTGACCCCAGGCCATGTGATCGAGCCATGTCCCCTCCTAGTGATGGGAGTTCACTGCTCATCGGGCAGCTCATTCCCTCCAGACATAGCTGCAGTAATGTCAGACAGCTTTTTCAATTCTTTACTGGACATCTCAATAAGAAAGTCCCATAGGCATTTCCAAATCAATCTGTACAAATTCAAAGTCATTTCATTTCTTACTGCAAACTGTTCCTTTTCCTGAAATGTTCCCTATCGGAGTTAATAGCTATAACTATGACTCTGCCAAGCCAGATCTTCTGCCATTATCTTTTATTCATTTTCTCCCTCAATCCTACAGTCTGGCACATAGCAGGAACTGAATAATAGCATGTAAAAGAAGGCAAGGGGAGGGGTAGAGGAAAGAAAGGAGAGACAGAATTGGCAGGAAGGGAGGAGGAAAACCGGAAGGGTCACAAATTCACTGTTTCTTATGGATTTCCACATTAATAACCCTGGACCAGGTACTTCAATTAATATTTATATACACACATACTATAATTACTATAAGAATTATTAATAATTATTAGAGGTACATAATAATATAAAATATATAAAAATTATAATAATAACTATATGAAGTTACTTGAAAGTTTGTGAAAAATGGAATTAAAATATAAATTTACTTTAGTGCAAAAAACAATAGAAATCCATGCATGGCTGTTTATATATAATATGTGTATATATATATATATATTTTTTTTTTAATGAGGCAGATAGAAAAGGATCTTCCTTCTGTTGCCAGGTCAAAGCCAGGGGCCTGGAACTCAAATCAGTTCTCCCATGTGGGTGGCAGGGCCCCAATCACTTGAGACAACTAAAGCCTCCAAGGGTATACATTCACAGGAAGCTGGAACTGAAAATGACGCCAGGAGTTAAACCCAGGTACTTCAGTATGGGATTCAGACATCCCAAACACAAGCACTGACCCTGTTCTCTGTTTTGTCTCATGACACTTTTCACCATTCTCTTGTTTCTCAAAATGGTTATTTTGGGGGACAATGGTGTAGCACAGTTAAGTTACCACTAGGTATGCTGACATCCCAAATCTGAAAACGGTTCAAGTCCCAGCTATTCTGCTTCTTATCCAGCTTCTGGCTAATATGCCTGTTGGGACCATTTGGGGAGTGAACCAGAGAATGCAAGATCTTTCACTCTGTATCTCCAGCTCTCTGTGTTGCTTTGCCGTTCAAGTAAATAAACAAATCTTGCTAAAAATCATTATTTTGCTATGAAAATTATCTTATACAGTCTCTTTCTTTTGGACTAATGGTCAACTCTACTTTAAAAATATACGTAACAGATGCTACTATTTATGCTTAATGCTCAAACACTCTAGCTTGTTTTGGGCCATTAAAATCCTATTCTTGCTATTTTTATATTGCAACCCCCTGGTCCAATCCTGTTTCTACTCACATTTACACTAAAGTCACACTGAGACACAAGTAAAGTGTAATGTTTATCCTGGTCACCTTTTCATGCCATGTTCACAAATTGAAATATCTTAAGCCAGTTCCTTCCCGCCTAAACCCTACACAGTTAAATCTTTCCTTAATATCCAATCTAAAAGTCACCTGGTCCATAAATCCTTCTTTGACACTTTCAGAATTAAGAAACTATTCTCTTTGTACATCTTCAGAATTATGTGAAGTCAACTACAATATTCATTTTAGACTGAAGGTAGTAAATGCAATATTAATACAAGCACATAACTTAGCAGGCAAAAGTCCCCATGGCGTCAGCTCCTCTGAAAGTGGACAAGAGACGGCCTCTGATGCATCTCTGCATCCCCAGCACCAAGATCAGACAACAGCTCAGCAAATGTGAGGATACTTGGTGGAGAGTAACAGGCATAAAATAACAAAAGTATTTATTTATTTGAAAGACAGAATGACTAAGGCAAAGATAGAAAATTCATCTTCTATCTGCCAGTTCATTCCCCAGATTGCTGCAGTAGCTGCAACGAGGCCACATGGAAGCCAGGAGCCAGGATTTCCATCCCAATCTCCCACGTGGGAGGGAGCAACCCCAAATATTGAGCCATCATTCACTGCATTACCAGACACATTAGCAGGAAGCTGGACAAGAGTAGTCAGGACTGGAACCACTACTGGATTATGGGGGGCTGGCATCATAAGAGCTGGTTTAGTCCACTGCACCACAATGCTGACCCCATCCTGCACATATTTTACATGATATAAAAGCATGTATAGGTTAAAATATTTGAACACTTTGTTAGACTTAACCCAAAAAAAATGTTTCAAGCTAGTATGATGGTTGTTTATTTTTCTTTTTACCCTAACATTTCCTCAGACTCTCAAGTACTGGGCAATTGGTGCTTTGAACTTAACCCTCTTCCATTAGTTCATTACTCTTTGAAGACTCAGAACCTTCTTATCATAAATCAGATTCGGAGAACATTTCACCCTCCATGCCTTTACTCATCCTGCTATTTGAAAAAGCAGAAGCCACATCCTGAAAAATCTGTATTATGAGCTGAAATTCTTCAGGCTGTACGGCAGAGTAGCTCGCTCTTGCCCTCACTCACCTGAAGAGAGTAAGCCTAACAGAATGACTGGAACCAGAGAGGAGCTGCCAGAAAGTTCTACATTCACTACGGTCCTATGCTAAGCCAGGATTCACCCTTGTGGAGTGCAAAGATGTTCCCCTGGAAATAGTTCATTTTTCCTGGTCAGAGAGGTTTTCTAAATGATCAGAGCTACCCCGGTCTGGAATAATGCCTACTACTAGGGAGAACAATTCCTTAAGCACTAAACTGTCTAAATAAATTTATACCATGTATCTTCACATTATCAGACTCCTATGATAAAGAAAGCATCAACTTAAATACAGTACTTTCTTCATACAACAACTACCACTGGAATGAACCAAGATACAAGTGACCTAAAAGATAACTGATAGAATGCATGGAACAGCTGCTTATATCCCAGGATCTCTCAATCTCTCATCCATCTCTCTCTCTCTCTCTCCTTACCTGCCCCACCCCTTTCTTTCTGTCTCTCATTCTATTCCATTCTTCTTGGATCTCAATTTATGATTATGAAAGTCAGTGAAGGGATCAGGACTTCTGCAGAAAGCTAAGGGTCCACCAAGTAACATTTAACTAATTAAACAGATCTGCTTGATCATCCCTAAATCTTCAGTTCTCAAAGATAAGACATTCATTTTAGTAACCCAGTCTTGTTTGGGAGTTAGTTTCTTGCCCAATCACAGAATGCCTTCTGTTTTATAATTCGAATGTGGCATTACTCTTGGGCATTAGTGACATGGTATAAACTGCTGGCATTTACGGAGTACTTAGCAGTGATACCAGTAAATCAAGATGACGTTTCAAGCAACGCTCAGGTTTTAAACCTCTATTTCGTTAACCCTGTGTCCTAGCCATTAGTAATGTATAATTGAAATCTTAATTCTCACTGACTCCGGCAGAGTCAAGCCACTTCAGGAAACAATGTTTTCTGACATGAGTGACCTTTTTTGATTAAAATAACTTGTCACTTTTACAAAATGCCCCTTCCATATCTCATTAGCACATTCAGACTCTCCAGTCTTCAAAAAAGAAATTTATTTCAGGATTATGATGAGGAAATTTGCCTACTCTTGGAGGTGTAGCTAGAATAGCAGACTATCTATATGTCACTATTAGCAAGAAGAACACTGCTTGTATAGTGAAATACACCGAAAACAGCAATTATAAAAGAAAACCTAAGGTTAGAAAAAAATCTACATAAGATCAAATTCAAATATATTGCCAATTTATTAAGACTTCTTTGGATACACAAATCCTCACAAAATAATTAGCTCTATCACTGACTAATTCTAGTGTCATAATGCAGACTAACATTTCTGTAGATATTTGCAGGAGATAATTGGATGACATTTAAGTATACAGAAAAGATAGAGAGAAAAAAAAAAAAAACTAATGCCATACAAACAACCAAGAGCTATCTCTTCCGTTCAGGTTTTATCGTCTTATCCACACAGAGTTGAGGTCAATAGGGTTTCGAAAGACATATAGAACTAAAACTTCATTTTTAAAGCATCTTTTGAATTAACAAGTTTCTGAAAGGCATGGGGCAAGTAAGACCATAACTCAACCCACAGCACGGATGAAGAACAAAGCAATGCTGTACAATAAGATTTAATTTTGAAATATATTTGTATTTTATCCTAGTCAGGTGCTGACCTTCTGAATAGAAACCAAATGGTTACAGAGATTAGAATGCTGAGTGACATAAACTGCTACATCCATAGAAGATTTGGGCTCCAACATCATTTAGTGTCTGACAGGACTAAAGATTTTCAAATTTTTCAGAGTACAAATGAAGCCCGAGAAGTACTAAGACTATTCCTCTTGTTTGGAAGCTGATAGAGCAGAAATGCATTATGTTTGTGCATATAAAGGAAGTCATGTTCCAACACTTCCTGCCTTCTGATATTGAGGCACGACTATTTAAATAATAAGTGTCATGACATTGCTAGTACCTACATAACAAAATTTAAATTTACTGTTTCCCAATTAAGGCTTTGAGTCAATAGCAAAGATATTTATTTTACTTATATAAGCTTTTTGACAGTTTAATGTTACTCAACTCAAATAAGAGTTCATTTCTGATACCTCTTGGAGAAAAAAAAACAAATATGAAGATATGGAAAAGTTTATCTTGTGGTGATGTAAGGCAACAGTAGCAAACATGATTGCCTGGGACTTATTCTTGCAGGTGATAATTATATTTGTGTTATCTGAGTTTATGTCCTTTGAAAATGGTGGTGTTCAGACCATATTTAAACCCTTGATTAAATACAATGATTCCCAAATCCTGTAGGATAAAATCTTAATCAGTTGCATACAGGTGCTTTCTGATATACTTTAAAAATAAACTCCATATTCGATTAAGAAGGCAATCAGTCCATAACTATTTAGCCATGAAGCTAATTAGCCTGGTAAATATTGAAACCTTGAATTATTTGACAATATTCTCTTGCCTGTAGAAGCAAGCCAATCAGCTGAAAACAACCTTAATAATGTACATATGGATGTCTAAAATATGTATCTGTGTTCACTCATCCATGCACAAATATATGCATATAATTGTGAACTTTAGTAACTAAAAACAAAAAAAAATCAACGTTTTTTGTTTTTAAATTGTTCAATAATGCATTCATTTTCTGGGAGAATGTGATAAAAGGATGTTACATATTTAACACAATGTATCATCACAGGTGGTTAGGGTTAGCATTCACTATTTTGATATATGAATTCGTGTTGGTGTACTAATAACTGCTAACAGGCTATACTCCATTTATATTCCAGTCTGAAGTAGAAAGTTTAATTGGTAACTGTAGAGTATTTCAAGTCACCGATTTCCATGCCTTTATAGACTTATGATTCAAGAGAGAAAGTGGCACACATTCTAGTAATAAGTGCACACTAACCAGTGTTCAGAGAGATATTCTTTGGCATCTAGCAGCTCTCTACTCACTTTATTGCTCTTAATATAATGTGAGAAAGCCGTCAGAGTCCAATGGAAATTGAAGAAGTCAATTGAAGATCTTATCAATCCCAAAACTAATGTTTTAATAAATACACAGGGAAAATTTAAGTAAGGGGAAGGAGATTTTCTGAAAGATGCAGAATGAAAGGATAAGCATAAACAAAATCACAATTATAACATTTTTAATTGATGCACAGAGGTTTGTCTTTGTTCATCATCCTCATCAAGTGTTGTATGTTTCTTCTCTGGAAGACATAAGTCACATTTCTTAAAGTTCCCTGTAACATGCTGTCAGTCTGTAAAATTTGAAGCTTTGTTCCAATTAATTCAAATATGATTGCATGCTTTCATCCAACGGAGTTAAGATAAAAGGAGCACAAATGAAACCAATGTTTCACAGAGAATTTTAAATGATGACTTTTTGTCTATCTGAATTTGGGAAAACACTTACTCAAACGTCATTATTTTTTCTCTAACTATCCAAGGATGTTCGAAGTGCAAACATGACGAGAACTACAGAAATAAGACTTTCTGGCATTCATTAAATTAATTGACAAGAAAAGGACTCTGGATAACACACAGGTAATTAGTAAGGAAATTAGTCCTACTTGTAATTTAGCATTCTTTTCCTAAATGAGATTTATCTCACATCTCTACTAAGTTATAGCCTTCCTCTCAATAATGATAACATTTGATTAGAACATAACATTTGTGTGTATATGTGTGTGTGTGTGTACAGTCTCTGTAAATTTGAACTATTTTTTAAATCACTAATAGAGACCTGAGTTCACTTATTTAAAGTCAATATTGATGTTATATTAAATATGTTTCTGAATGGAAAATTAATATCTAAAATACACATTATTTAGATTGTTCTAAATTGGAGAAAGTAAGAAGGAAGTGGGTAGTAGATAAAGGACAGTGAACATCCCCATTGTCCTTGCCACCTTCTGCTTAGAGAAGGATATGTACCAGTAATAACACCAAAACGATGGTGGGGTTATAGAATATATGCTTTGATATTTTTTGTTGTTGTTGGCTCATTCTTCCCATAGAACATTTTGCTCTCAATGTGGTTGCATATCAAGGTAGTAAATCCTAATTCTTGGCTCTGTCTGTAAGTAAAAGGTAGCTGATGGTTGACTTTAAATGTCAAACATGGAGAGTGTAAGTAGGATGAGATTAACACTGGACTCAGTGAACTTGGATAAAGCAGATTGTGCTCCACTCTGTGGATGGGTCTCAGCCATTCAGCAGAAGTCCAGGACACTGGCAGACAGTCTTCAGATCAGAACTGCAACACTGGCTTTCCTGGGTCACCATCCTGGTGGTCTACCCTATCAAGTTTGAATGGACTAGCCCTCATAATCACGTGAGCCAGTATCTTATAATAAACCTCTTTCTCAATATATACTTCTCCCACAAGTTTTTGCTATTATCTGAATGTTGGTGCCATCCCCTCATATCAATTCATATGCTAAAACATAATTCACAGGACAATGATACTAGGAGGTGAGGCCTTTGGAAGGTGATGAGGTCCTGAGGGTGGACCCCTCATCACTGGGATTCATGTTCTTACAAAGGACTGGCCAGAGACTAAAGTTCTATTCCTGTACCATGTGAGGACACAAAATGAGAAGGTGTCATTTATGAAGGAGCAGACCCTTAGCCAGAGATCCCTTCTGCTAGTGTCCTGATGTGGGATTTCTCAGATTTCAGACCTATAAGAAGTGAATGTTTGCTGTTTATAATTTATCCAACTTACGGGATTGTTATAGCAACTCAAACAGACTAAGACAGTTCTCTTCCTCTGGAGAACCGGATTAATACAGGTTATATAGACCTTCACTTTTCCAAAGAGTCTTCCTACAGAACAGTTTATTTAATCTATAATTAAGTTATAATGCATTAGAAAGTTCTCACTCTTTTGGTTTTTGTGTGATTCACTTATGCAGTTTCTTGTCCACTTGGAAATGAGAAAATTCTCTTTTCTTTCTTTCATTTTCAGGTTAAAAATTAAAAGGGAAAACACATTGAGAAATGGATTTTCTGGGCATGTCTACTGCCTTTGAAATATATTATATTTCTTCAAAACCCAGTTCATTCACCACTCGGTTCCTTTTACTAATGGATTTTTTATTTTAGTTGTTTAACCTTATATAAACAATAGCTAAGGAGTATTAGAATGTTTTTTCTACTACTTCGAACAGGTTGGTAGCAAGACAGGTTAATAACTATATTCCCAGGTTTAAAGTTTTCTTCTCCTTTCCTTTTAATAACCAAATATATGCTGGATTCAGGTCCAGAAAATTAATTCTTTAATGATGGGTACCTGCAGAGGTCAAACATGAAAATATTTCATTACCTTACACATTACAAGTGCTTTATCTTCTCTTACCTTCTGCATGACACTCTCTGTGGAGCAAAGCAAAATGTTAATAATAGATGCCAATAAACTTAGTCTTCTCTAAGTTCCATTAGAATTCTTTGTCAGAAGTTAGAAAATAGAAAATAATGTCTTCTATTACAAATTCCTTTTGAGGGTCTCCATTGACAAGTTTTATTTCTGTTGCATAAACCTTCTGTTTTGTTAGCTGGCCTTTCTACGTTATTATTCTGAAAAGCACATTCTTTAACTGAATGGCCAAACTTTTGCCTGCATATGCAGAAAATTCCTAAATCAAGATTTCAATTAGGTTACATATTGATATTGGGTTTTGTGTCCTATTATTCATAAAGTATGACACTCGTATATTCAGATACTACAGACCCCCTTGCAAACTTCATGGCCTCTATCAAATCCACTAAAAGAGAATGCCTGAAAGAATCATGTTAATTTTTATTTTAACTGACTCAGTCAGTTCTCCTTGAACATATTTAGTTTTAATCCAAAGGAAAAAGAAACACAGCAGGAACTGATAAAGCCTGCTGATGGCCTCACATCAAAGTTCCATCAAAGGGAGACCTTATTTCTTAACTTTTTCTCATCTTTAAGGTAAGATATCCTTTCTAGAAGAATTACAGTTTCACTAAATTTGGAAGGAATAATGGCCTGCACCTCAGGTAGCTGTAGAAGATCCAAACCATTTTTGTGCATCCTGTAATGTTTCATAACCTATCTATTCAATTTTCTTTCTTTGTTAGTATATTCTCATTCTAATATAACATTCTCTATAGATGAATGACTAGGTATTACAGATTCATTTTCATCAATTATATGAAAGAACTGCTACTTTGACTTTTCTTTCTTATTAGAATTTGAAAGCTTTATGTCTTTCAGTTATATCAAAAACTCCCAAGGGAATATTTTCTTTCCTAGCTTGATTATTAGATTAATCCTCTTTTTATTTTTTATTTTTATTTATTAATTTATTCTTATGGTTTGGGGACTTCTCTAAATAGTTTTTTTTATTTTTTCTACCACAACATTGAGCCATCCAAGAAAAGTTCTACCCTTTGTCAATTCTTCAAATCTTTTCTAGCTCAAAATCTAACAAAACAGCTGGATTTATAAGTATGATAAAACAACGATTGATATTGTATGAATGAGAAGTGTGAATGTGGAATTACTAATAAGAAGAAACCCCAAAAACAAATTATACGTCTTGGTATAGTGCTAAACTTTTTTTACTCTTCAGTGTGAAGTCTGGCAATCTTCAATTTACATTGTCCCTTGTAAACTGCTGCCTTTTTTTCTTCTATCAGGATAGGTGGGGGCCTCTCTAGACACAAGAAAGATGTAGACTCTCTAGAGCTTTGTGCCTTTCCTTGTGGTGTTTTACCTTCTCTTTCCTCTCTCCTGCTGTCTTCCTGTGGTTTCCTCCGCCCCTGTCATTCACTTTATTTCTCCAAATCTTAGCCTGTGTCACAGTTTTCTTAGGTATAGTTTGTCTAACGCCATTTCTAACTACCATTAATCAGCCAGCCAGCTTTCAGGGGTATGTGTAGTTTAACTATCTGTGTGCTCACACACACACACAAATACGCACACACAAACTGATAATGGCAGCATTAGACTTTGCTTTCTTCCAGAAGAAATGATGTATTTGGAAAAGAAAATTCCTATGGCCACATTATACCACAGCTCTGAAAGCACTGCTCTGAAACAAAGCCAAAACCCTCTGTCTCCATTTTTCAAATGTTAAGTTTTCCAAGCACACAATATTTGCTAGGGTACCAGATGAATAAAGAAAACCTAGCAGCAATAAACAAAAGCTACAAAATATATTGGTATCTAATTTGGATAGTATTAAAACCCTGGTTTATTTGGATAACACTGTGTTTTCGCCATGTATCTGGCACTATTCTTAGCACAGTATGCATATTCTGTCTTCTAAGGAGGCCTCTATCTATGAAAAGCCAAAATCTATGATCTTAAAATCACTGAAACAAGGAAGAAAACCTGTATTTAGAAGCCAAAGAGTAAATAATGCAGAGGTAAATGGCAGGGTAAAATTGTAACCTTTTTTTTTTTTTTTTTTTTTTTTTGACAGGCAGAGTGGACAGTGAGAGAGAGAGACAGAGAGAGAAAGGTCTTCCTTTGCCGTTGGTTCACCCTCCAATGGCCGCCGCTGCAGCCGGCTCACCGCGCTGATCCTGGCAGGAGCCAGGATCCAGGTGCTTTTCCTGGTCTCCCATGGGGTGCAGGGCCCAAGCACCTGGGCCATCCTCCACTGCACTCCCTGGCCATAGCAGAGAGCTGGCCTGGAAGAGGGGCAACCGGGACAGAATCCGGCGCCCCAACCGGGACTAGAACCCGGTGTGCCGGCGCCGCAAGGTGGAGGATTAGCCTAGTGAGCCACGGCGCCGGCTAAATTGTAACCTTTTGAACATGTTTTGGGGTTTTCACCGGCACAGATATTTCCTGGGCAGCCACAAAGTCACAGTGTTATTAATAAGGCAAGGGGAATTTATTCCGAGCTGACATTCTGCCCTTGCTTCTTACAGAGCTCCTCCTACAACACCATGGGAAGTCCAGGGGTCAATTATACATATTTTTTCTTTCAATCATTCAATATGTTCATATTCCAAACATTCAGCCAAGTGTCTGTATTCACAGTTACTGAGAAGCTAAATTTCAGTTCCTATTGCTGGTTTTCACAGTAAATTAAGACCTTTCCATTTTGTAATTAACCTTTTGCTATCTTATTTGTCACAAGAACTCCTTGAGTCTATGATGACCTAAAATCAAAAACTCATAGATAATAATGTATACTAGTTGTCCAGACTCTTCCACAATATTAACTTTTAAAGCCTTATATACATAATTTTATATAAATCATATTAATCTTTCTCCACAAGAGCCAAACCTCCAAACGGAAAATGAGCTCATTAGATGTCACTCTTCCAGGGAGCAAGAGCTAACTGATAATCCCACAAACCCTCTCTATCCAACCCAAGGCTGTATATACCCTGACTGCTTTAAAACAAATTTGATGGTAGGCAGGGAGACAAGGCTTCCCTGAAGGGATGTTTCACCATAGTCCTTCCAGGAATATCTGCCTACAGTTTTACATGTGTTGGAATAAACCCACAGTTTTCCATTCAAACTGGACAAAGCAATTGATGAGAAATCTGAGAATGCTTCCACCTCAATTAGATGGGAGTGCCTTAAAAAAAGTACATGCAATTAAAAAGTATAAAATCCAGTGAAGCACATATGAACATATTAAAATAAAGGTCAGTGATATTATTAAATTAGTATATATTATATATTTTACATAGTATATATAATTAAAATTATTCCTAACATATACTACCTCTGAAAAACACATTTTAACATATTTATCTATTTATGTGAAAGGTAGAGCATAAGAGATAAAGAGAGATCTTCCAGCCACTGGTTCATATCCAAATGATCACAACAGTCAGAGCTAGGCCAGCTTGAACCCAAGATTTAAGAATTCTATCTGGGTCTCCTACATGGGTGTCAGGGGCCCATGCATTTGGGCCATTTTCTGCTGCCTTCCCGGGCACACTAGCAGGAAGCTGGATGGGAAGTGGGGTAGCCAGGACTTGAGTTGGCACTCTGGTATGGTATGTCAATGTTGCAAGCTGTGGCTTAACTCACGTTGCCACAGTACTGGTACCTCACTTTTATAACTTTCTTCTGAAATAACATTATTTCTATTGTTACCCAGCCCTGAGCACTCTCTAATTCTACTACATGTACATTAGGGGTTTGACATATATAGTAACTTTTCAATAAATACAAATCAAATATAAGTACTTTTCAAAATATATAACCACTATTTTTTTGTTCAAAGAACAGTGAATTGTAAAAAGCACCTCTTTTTAAAAAATGACTGCAGAAAAAAGGAAAACAGAACTTAGTGATATGATCTCTAAAAAAAGAAAACTTGGATAAAAAGTTCAGAAACTAAATCAATGGCTGATTCTTGTGTCATTTTCTCATTGGATATAATGCTTCCCATGATAAATTATGTTCTCTGTCCTAGGTTTTTGCAGAAATTTCAATCTCAAGTAAGTTTTTACTTTGTTTGCTTGAATTTATTGCATTGGCAAAACTATTATTTACTCAATATCACTTCCTCCAAATTTGACTGTTACTACAAATCATCCTTTTTTGTGCCTGAATAGTATTCCATTTGGTACATAAACAGTAATTGATTTAGTATGATTTCATATCTTGGCTGTTGTGAACAGTGCTTTAATAAGCATAAGAATGTAGAAACCTTTTTGATACACTGGTTTATTTCCTTTCGATATATACTGTGCAGAGTAAATCATACAGTAGTCTATTTTTTTAAATTGCCATTCTGTTTTTCATAAAGCCTATACCAATGCACATTTCTATCAGTGATGGGTAGAAATTCCTCTTTCTCTACATCCAGGGTAGAATTTGCTATTTTTGGTCACTTTGAAATAGCTAGTCTGACCGGAGTATTGTGATACCTGATCTGCATCTCCCTGATGATTGATGATATGAGCATGTTTTCATGTGCCTGCTGGCCTTTTGCATGTGTTATTCTGAGAAATGTCTATTCAGAAATTTTGTCATTGATTTTTTTAGAGATTTATTTATTTATTTGAAAGGCAGACTTACAGAGAAAGGGGGAGCCCTTCATTCCACTGGCTTACTCCTCAAATGGCCACAATGCTCAGGGGTGGTCCAAGCCAAAGACAGGAACCAGGAGCTTTTTCTGGGTCTCCCATGTGAGTGCTATTTTTCCAGATGCATTAGCAGGAAGCTGGACTGGAAGTAGAGCAGCCACGAATCGAACTGGAGTCCATATGGGTTGCCAGCATTCCAGGTGGCAGCGTAACCCATCATTCTACAGTTCCAGCCCCCTTTTGTTGGTTTTTAAACAAATTATTATTATTTTGCTACTGAGTTCCCTTTATATTTTGCATATTAGCACCTTGTCAGATGCAAGTTTGCAAATATTTTCTCCCATTCCATCTTCTACTCAGTTGTTCATTTCCATTGCCATGTAGAAGTGTCTTAGTTTATAATCCAAATTAAAATTGGATTATTTGAGTAATGGAAGATGGGAGGGAGGGAAGAAGCAAGACGTTCACCTGGCTGAACAGCTAGCACCTTAGACATAAGGAGTGCCAGAACTGCTGTGAGCGAAGAAAGATAGAAGTAAAGGCATCCAGTTCCTGGCCTGTGGTTTTTCAGATAAAGGGGTCTGACTGACAGCATGTTGGCACCAGCATTGAGGGACGCCTTGGACTTCAGCTCCAGCAGGTTAATCCTCCGCCTGTGGCGCTGGCATCCCATATGGACGCTGGGTTCTAGTCCCGGCTGCCCCTCTTCCAGTCCAGCTCTCTGCTATGGCCTGGGAAAGCAGTAGAAGATGGCCCAAGTGCTTGGGCCCCTATACCCATGTGAGAGAGCTGGAAGAGGCGCCTAGCTCCTGGCTTCGGATGGGCACAGCTCCGGCTGCTGCAGCCAACTGGGGAGTGAACCAATGGAAGGAAGACTTTTCTGTCTCTCCTTCTCATTGTCTGTAACTCTAACGAACTCTTAAATAAAATAAATAAAATCTTTTTTAAAAATTGGATTACTTATAATTCGATATAATCAAATATATCTAATTTTGCTTTTCCCTGTTCTTTTGAAGTTTTATCCAAAAAAAAATCTTGCCCAGATCAATGCCATACAGTTTTTCCCCTTTGTTTTCTTCTAGTTCTTCTATTGCTTCAGGCCTTAAACTTAAGTCTTTCATCCTTTTGAGTTTATTTATGTGAGAGATGGATGCTATGACTTTGCAGAAAAAGAAGATTGAGTCTGCCTAGGACAATCAGTGAAGGCTTTAGTGCAGAATGAACCCCTGAGTCGGCATTTAATGATGAACAAGGGCTGCATTTGGCATCGGGGGAAGTTACCTCTTGAGTAGTCTGCTTCCCAAATCAGAGTACCTGGCTTTGAGTCCTGACTGTGTTTTTTTCTTTTTCCAGCTTCTGAATTATATACAGCCTTTGAGGCAACAGGTGATGTCTCAAGTACTTGGGTCATTGCCATCCATGTGGGAGATGTGGATTAAATTCTTGTGTCCTGGCTTCAGCCTGGGCCAATCTGAACATTTGCAGACATCTGAGAGTGAACTTCTATACGGATAATATCT
This sequence comes from Oryctolagus cuniculus, assembly GCF_964237555.1. Classification (NCBI taxonomy): domain Eukaryota; kingdom Metazoa; phylum Chordata; class Mammalia; order Lagomorpha; family Leporidae; genus Oryctolagus; species Oryctolagus cuniculus. Next base: position 45,999,175 of record NC_091436.1, read on the forward strand.
CTCTATTTTCTCCCTTGCTTTAAAAATAAATATAAATAAATAAGTAAAAGTTTAAATGATAAATAGCAGTTTGTGAAACACATATACTCATTTCAGAGAGAACAGATATTAAGAGCAGATAATATACAGGCAGCTTCAGCCAACGGTCCAAGTTTGTTATGAATGTTGTTGCGTCTCATAACAACAGAGAAGACACAGGCTGTTGGTTAACAGGATCACAGGCCAAGGGACCTAGGATCCCATTTTATACTCACAAACAAATGAATAATCTTAAGCACTAAAAAAAAATCATCAAATGGCCCAAGAAAGTGTTTTTGAATATATTCAGAAAATGTCAAGAATCAGAAAATGTGTGTTTAACCTCTTCAGATACACAGCACCAAGTGCCATTTCTGAAAAACTCAATGCATCCTCCTACTTTCACAATTCTAAATGTTCAGGGTTTAAATTGTTCTGCTCAGCTCCAAGCTGGAATCCTCTAGTAGTGGCGCTCCCAGCTCCAATTTTTGGACTTGTGACTAATTGAAGGATTTGAGCCAGAGAAACCCCCTCGTCCACTCATTTTCCCTTGTTCTGAGTACAAGTGCTCCGGTTCCTGTTTACAATGCTCAGCTGCTTTTCTTTCCCCTCTCTCCTCTGGGTGATTATATTGAGAGCACATCTGAAAACAAAAGGCTGGGTTAGAATTCCAACAGGTGTAATTAATGTCAAGTGCTCATGCAAGTGGCTTTGCTTTCCTGCTGCCTTCTCCACCTGCTGCCTTCTTAAGGCCCTGTCCATCTGTTGGAAATATGCATCCAAAATTCATCATTTTCATCCAGAGAGGCACCTGAACCCTCTTCTCTTCTTAAGTGAGCCCTCAAAGCATCACGTTATAGGCACAATTAGTTAAGTGCTGAGATGCCATGGAGAGCAAGTACAGAAGTTCCTTGAGGCACTTCAAATATCTCAAGGTCGTTTGTTCATATTCAGAATTGGAGCAAAAAAAAAGAGAAAGAGCTCATCCTGTACTTACAAATGTATAAGTAGGAAGTAAAGGAACCAATTCTCCAGATTCTCTTTCTATATATATACATATTCCAGAAATTTTTATTTACTTTAAAACTGTATCATAATTTGATGATGATACATCGGTGACACTGAAGTTGTATCCCTCACACAGACCTACAGGTAGAGGTGAAAAGCCACAGGAAAGATTCTCACAGGACCATTTCTGACCCACTGTACTTCAAATTTGGATGGGAATGTGAAAAGCTGAAATTATTATTGGGACAAGGTAACAAAAGAAAGCATCAAAGTAAGAAAAAGGGTAAATTCTATGTTTCTTAGGTGCAGAAATAATGTTTAGCCCAGTATTTGGCACAATAGGAGCTGGTTGCCCAGGGATCTTAGCTAGATACCATGAAGGAGGCAGAGAAACTAATTATATTCATAACCGATAATAATTGAGTTTGCTTTATCCCCTGAAGAGTATCTGTGATTTAAAATAAAAATAAACTTTGCAATGGCTTAAAAATATACATGTGCATTCTTACACAAATGACATTTCTGAGGACCAAGTTAAAGTCAAAGAGCAGGTGAATAAGGTGGTTATTTGAGGAAACTGTGAAGAAGGTGCCCAGTGCTTCTCAAAAGACAGCAAAACTCATCTATTCCAGTTACTCCAATTAGACTTAAAAAGTTGTCCTGTGTTTAGTTCTCTTTAGGGCAAGTGAATTGGAATATAAGTGTAGATACTCCTAATCTACCATTTCTGAAACCTCACAGGATATTTTATTTTTGAAAAGATTTATTTATTTAATTTGAAAGGCAGAGTTACAAAGAAAGAGGGCTAGACAGAGAGAAGAAAAGAGAACTTCCATCTGCTGGTTCACTCCACAATGGCCAGGGCTAGACCAGGCCAAAGCCAGGAGTTTGAAACTCAACATATCCTCCCATGTGGGTGGCAGGGGCCCAAACACTTTGGAAATCTTTCATTGTTTTCCCAGCAATAGCAGGGAGTTGAACTGGAAGTGAAGCAGCCAGGACTCGAATCAGCAACCATATGGGATGCTGGCACTGCAGCTGGCAGCTTAACCCACTAGGCTATAGCACCAGCCCCCACAGGGTCTTCTTTTTAATCTTTAGGACACAGGAGAATTTTATAACGTTTGTGTAAAGCACGCTGTTGACATTTTCACAGTTAAAGAACAAAGTAAGAATTCGGCTTTAGTTTGGAAATTCTATGAGATCTGGAATTGTATCTGTGATTTACACTGAGGTAGTCCTAACATCCAGAACTTGGCTCATTATAGGTGATCAATAATTTGTTGTGTGAAAAATAGTCTTGTGTCTTGTGCATTAACATGGGTATTTAATGATCATGATCCAAGCTCGAGTTTGTATGATTTGTTCAACTATATTTGCAAATGAACTGTGGTGCCTAGCTTCTATGACATCATTAGATTTTCTATATTTCTTCCTAAGAAAGTCCCCAACCAATAAACTCTCTTGTTTGGAGAGTCCATTCAGGCTCAATCCAATTAACAGAAAAAAACTGTACACAACATATATGAATGCATTATACTACCCAGTGCTGGATTTCAAAGAGAATCCCCTGCCCTGGTGAAGCCTTCAATACATACACAGTAAATTTCTATACAAAGGAACCTCAGCAGTAAAGGAAATTAGGACATTGATTATTGTCAATTAGCTAATACATGTTGCTCATACTCTTTCTTCTAACTCATCAGGAAAAGGATGTAGTTAGAATTAAAGACCTTCTATTCTGAGGATGACTGTTTAATTGTGGAGGGAAGTCGAAGACCAGCAGAACTTAGCAAGCATTGAACTTTAGAAGATGGAAAAGTCCCAGGCTTCTCCCAGAGTCTTTGAATTAGGGTGACAAAAGGAGCATTAATTAGAGTGGAGTCCTGAAATCACTGCTGGTGTTCTCCAAGTTCCAACAAGCAGGATCCAGAGTCAGTCTCAGTGATACTTAGTTTTCTACGGACGTTGATCATCAGGTATCACCAGACCATACCCAAGGTCTGGATGGGTTGTTTTCAGCATCCAGCTCTTAGGAACTACAGGCAAGCCAGCTACAGAGACTCCCCGACCCTTATTTTATTAGCCTTCTCATAATGGGTGTTAGTATTTTAGGCATTTCAGAATGTTTTGACCCCTCTAATTAATTATATTGGATATATGTATGTATTCATTGTATTGGATATATGATGTATATATTTATACATCAGTAATCCAAGACCAAATTGAATAGAATCAATAAAATATGCCAAAACAAATTACTACATGAATTGAGAGGCATTTGAAATCACATCTGGATGAAGAGAAAAGAAAATGAATCATGGTCGAAGTGGCATTTGAAATCTGCCTCAAAAGGAAGATGTTATTCTGATAGGGGTGAAGGGATGCTGCTAACTGCAGACAGCACAAGGAATGAAAGCACCAAGGTGGCTATGGTGAGAGGTTTAGGAAACAAAGCAGTAGTCCAGTTTCCTTTGAGAGATGGGGGAAAGAAGCCTGTGGGAATTTAAAGGAATGAATATATATCACAGAGTCTTCAATACATGATAAAGACTAGGAACATAACTTCGGCAACATTGAGTGGCAAGAGCAATTTTTGGCCATGAAGCAAGGAGGATTAAAACGTTAGGATATACATGATGAATCCCAAGCTCGAACTTCCAGTTCTAATCTCTTAACTAACCTGCATTTCTTCTTGGCCATTTGGCTAAGATTAAGTGTTAATTAATCTGCATATCTAAATGCTCTAAGAACATCTGTAATCTTGCATTTCACTATAAATCTAAAGTTCCCTATGACTGGCAAACTGTCTCTACTGGTTAATAAGAAAAATACGAGATTTTGTTGCATTCTTGGGTTATCTGAGGACTCTGCTGGATTCCATGATGGCAACGACAGCTTAACCCAGTGCAGCACAACACAGTCCCCAATGTGTAGTCTTTTTTTTTTTTTTTTTTGAACAGCATCAACCCCTGTGATTGGATCTCTGCTTAGTTCCATAGTTCCATCCTGTTTAACAATGTAGTCATGGAATCCAGGAACAGTTGGTTCAAGTACAGGCTTCTCTGCTTCCAATCCAGCTTCCTGCTAATGTGCCTGAGAGATAGCAGATGATTGCCCTGAAGACTGTGTTCCTGCCAAACATACAGGAGATCTGGATAGACTTCTTGGCTCCCTGCTTGGGCCTGGACCATCACTGAATGTTGCCATCATTTGAGGGGAGAAAAACAGTGGATGGAAGTGCTCTCTCTCTCTCTGCCTTTCAAATAAATAAATCTTAAACACACAGACACACACACACACACACACAAGTACTATCAAGACATTTGGACACAAAGGGAATAGGAGGTTATAGACATATGGATATGCCCTGTAAAAGGAAGACTGGAAGCAGAAAACAGACCAATTGATGGGACCACGAAACTCGTTTAGCTTGGATCTGTTAGGTAAGAAATGGATGCAGGGCTCATTTAGTTTTCAATGTGGGCTGGCCTGGTTCCAGCAACAAGAGTGGAGCTGAGCTTCCAGATGGGGTAAGGAGAGCTAGATGGATACCAAATGAATATGGGTGCAGAGAAATCGCTGGGCAGCAGTCCAAATCCATTTGACACTTTCTCTTAAGAATTACTTTTCAAACCTTTAATCATCTTTGGAGCTCTTACATATGCTCTTTCTATATCCCCATGTCTTCTGTAATGAAATGAAGAAACTGGGATATGATAGGGAGATGAGAAGGAACTTATGTCTTTGTAGTTGAGACCACTTTTAAGCAAAGTTTTCAGGCATCTGAGAATGACTAGGATTTACATTAATGCCATCAGAGGCCATTGATGGAGCCTTACAGAACAATCTAACATTACTGACCACTGACAATTGATACTAATTAAATCAAGTAAAGCTAGGGGAAGTTCAGGCAAAGGCAACAGAAAGATCAAGGAATGAATGGGCTGCTTGAAGAAGTACAAGGAAATGGTGACTTATTTAATAAACAAAGGTGGCAAAATTTGAAGGCAGGAATCACTTCAAAATAAATAAAAGAAAACAAAATTGATGTAAGCAATTTCCACTTCATTCCACAATGCATTCCTGGAAACCACACCATAAAACAGCTTGTATTTTCCCCTAGGAGTAATTCTGTAATTGGATGTTGTGCTCCTGAACAAAGATTCATTTTTCAAATAAATCACAGATATGATCAACAATACGCTGTAAGACAAAGATAGGACATCGTTAAGCCCTTATAATAATTTTAAATATCACCATGGTATTCCTAGTCCCACAAAATGGGCATAAATGAATGTTATGTGTGGATTATAAAGGGACCCAGATGCACTATAAATTGCACATGCTACATACAATATTACAACTTTGCTGCTTCATAAATTTGACCTGTCTAAAAATGAATATATTAGCTGTAATAAACATCATTTAAACATTTAATCAACAATATTGGACCCTCTCAAAATTAAGAAGGGTTGTTTTGGAAAGCTAGTATTTGAACTTGAAAAACTGACATGCTGGAAGTCTCCTTGAGTTTTTATTTTCTGATTGTATCTACCTTTGACATATACTTACAGTACAATGTTTACTATGTTTCATATTCTCTTCTGATGATTTAATAAGTATTAACTTATTTAATATCCATAACAATGCTGTAATACTGGTGCAATTATTACATTCATTTTATATGACGGCAACTTCTGTAGGATCATACAGTGGTAAGGAGTAGAAGCAGGATTCAAAACAAGGATTCAAACTATGACACAGTGCTACCACGCTGCACATTTTTTCCCCGAAACTTCCCTGTGACAAGGAAATGTATACAATGACATCTGAGCACTTTTCCAAGATGGGATAATTCATTTCAAAAAGCCACTTCAGAGACCGGCATTTGGCACAGTGGTTAAGAAAGATGCCACTCAGATGCGTGAAGCCTACATGGAACTACGTGTTTTGAGTCCTGGTCCCATTCCTTCTAATTCAGCTCCCTGGTAATGCACAGCCTGGGAGGCATCAGATATTGACTTAAATAACTGGGTTCCTGCCACTCTTGTGGGAGACCTGGATTGGGTTTCAGGTTCTTTGGCTTGGTGCAGTTCTTGCTGTGCAGGCATCTAGAAAATGAACAGCAGATGGCAGATCTCTCTCTCTCTCTCCCCCCCTTTCTCACTTTTTCTTTCAGATAAATAATAATATTAATAATAATAACAAAATAATCGGAAGCTGGCGACGTGGCACAGTGGGTTAACACCCTGGCCTGAAGCACCAGCATCCCCTATGGGCGCGCGTTTGAGACCAGGCTGCTCCACTTCCAATCCAGCTCTCGGCTATGACCTGGGAAAGCAGTGGAAGATGGCCCAAGTTCTTGGGCCCCTGCACCCATGTGGGAGACCCAGAGAGGCTCCTGGTTCCTGGCTTCACATAGGTGTAGCTGCGGCTGTTGCGACCAATTGGGGAGTGAACCATTGGATGGAAGACCTCTCTCTCTCTCTGCTTCTCCTCTCTCTGTGTAACTCTGACTTTCAAATAAACAAATAAATTTTTTAAAAGAATTAACAAAGGCCGGCGCCGCGGCTCAATAGGCTAATCCTCCACCTAGCGGTGCCAGCACACTGTGTTCTAGTCCTGGTCGGGGGGTCGGATTCTGTCCAGGTTGCCCCTCTTCCAGGCCAGCTCTCTGCTGTGGCCCAGGAGTGCAGTGGAGGATGGCCCAAGTGCTTGGGCCCTGCATCCCATGGGAGACCAGGAGAAGCACCTGGCTCCTGCCTTCGGATCAGCGCGGTGCGCCGGCCGCAGCGCGCCAGCCATGGTGGCCATTGGAGGGTGAACCAACGGCAAAAGGAAGACCTTTCTCTCTGTCTCTCTCTCTCACTATCCACTGTGCCTGTCAAAAAATAAAAATAAAAAATAAAAATTAACAAAATAATTTTGAAAACTCACTTCAACTTTCCTTGTAAGGATTTGAAGGGAAGAGTTTTATCTTTGGTTCTCTAGTTTGTCTTTTCCTCTTTTATTTCCTCACTCCAAAAATGTTAAAAACTATCTATAACGTAATAGTGGGATAGTGGGCAACATAAAGGCAGCTCAAAGAAGCTGTCTGGCAATCATCTGTATGTTGCAGGAGTTCAAGCTTGGTGAGGGCATTGCTATACAAAGTAAGACATGATCTTCTGGAATTCTGCAATATGAAATTATTAGTTTTGCTCCCTTTCTGTAACGTCTTCCTGAATGAAGTAAAGGCCAGTCACCACTTGTAAATTTTAACCAAGAATAAAACAGGAACTGATGCATGTGAAGAAAGTGAAATTGAGTTGTCAGCCATTAATGAAGGAAAGAAATGAAGAAATGAAAGATGATGAAGTAGAAACTCTCCGTTATACATGAATTCATAAAACTTGTAACTCTTCTGGGCAATCAAAATTGAAAATATCAATAGTTTTATAAAGGACCTGGGATATACAAATCACCAATTCCCTTTTTTAAAAATTTAGTTTATTTGTTTGAAAAGTGGAGTTAGTGAAAGAAGAAGAGACACACAAAGAAAGCAAGCTTCCATCCGCTGGTTCACTCGCCAAATGGTTGCAATGGTCAGGGCTGGGCAAAGCCAAAACCAGGAGTTTCTTGTGGGTCTGCCTTGTAGGTGCAGGGTTCCAAGTACTTGGGCCATCTTCCACTATTTTCCCAGGCACATACATTACAGGGAGCTGCAACAGAGGTGGAGCAACCGGGACAGGAACTGGCACCCATGCGGGATGAGGACATCAAAGGTGGAGGCTTAACCCACTAAGCCACAACACTAACCCCAAATCAGGAATTCTTATTAAAGTACTCAGTAAGGTGAAATAATGAAATGGAAACACATCTGACTTTGAAATCATTATGGTTAAATGGCCCTTTCAAAACTCAGTAATGCCTCTAACAAAGACTTTTCTGCAGATTCTAAATTCTAGACTACAGTGATGACTGGTGGGACTATACATGAGACACACCATTACACCAATATGCCTTCCAAATACTGAAATAAAAATCCAAGTTCCAAAATAAACAGGATTTGAAAATATTCCCATATGTTAAGGTTTTGGTTGGTGTGGCACTTTTATAGATTTTCACCCAGAAAAACGAAACAAAATTTATTTATTTTCCAGTTAAAAATACATTTTAAAATGGTAACACTCATATAAAAACAATTTTAGCTTTTTGTTTTTATTAAGATCTAGTAAAAATTGGATAAAATAACAATAGGAACATCTAAGGTTTTTGATAATGATATTAAATTGGTCTATTTTTTTATCTTATTTTTCTGTCTCTTTAAAATATTAATTTCAATAAAGCTCTTACTCATATATTTCAACTATATTAAAATTATATTTTAACCTGATTTCATATTCTTAAAATAACATGTCAATCTCTAGTCACTAACAATTTCTAAGAATTGTTGCTCAAATCAAGATATCTTCAAACCATATATATACATTATATATATCTACCTATATTTGTGTATATAAATGAATTTATATATATTTATAGACCTATGTATGTCTATATAGTTATAAATATATATATATTGACATATTTCTATGTATTAGGTATATTATATATAGATTCATAGACATCCTTATTATGTGCACATAAATGCTTATTGGGGATAGTCATAGCTTTGTAACTGAATGGTATAGAATTACATTAGCATAAATAAAATTTAATTATCCAGATTATCCAATTTCTGAAAAGTGTCAGATTTTTAATTAATGGGAAAAAGAGTTACACTGGATATAACTAAGAAGTGTGCTTATGCACAAATAACACACTCATAACAAAATACTTAAGCACCTTATAATTTTTGTGGGGAAAATACCTAAATCCCTGTTTAACATAAGAGTACGAGTCTCCAAAACACGTAACTCTGAATAAAAACAAAAAGTTGCTGGAATATCTAGTAAAAAGTTTTTTGTAATAACTCATAGTCTAAAACACCATGTTCTGGAATGTAATGTAAATATAAGGAATATGAATCTTTTTATATGCTATTTCTATTTTCTCCTATTCAACACTAAACAGATCATAAGTCTAATCTTCTATTCATCAATATAACTTCCATTTTTAAATACTGACTGTCTATCTGAAATAAAATCACATTATCTTTATATCCCTTCTTCCTTTCTATTTCTTTACAGAATATACATTGCTATTTCCATTTAACAGATGGTGTTCAGAACTTTAGAACAGATTCGTTTTCTTATTCAACAAGTGTTGAGGAGTCTGAAGATACAGTGAACATGAGGTCCCTAATTCTGTGTAAGGCTTCAAGAACCATTTCCTCTTGAACAATTAATCTGGTCAAAATTTTTTGGGATGTGCAGATGACATTTTCAAGAGTTTTTTTATGATTTTGTATGTGTATGTATGTGTACAAGACAGAGACACAAATATAATGTGATGGGATAGTATAGTGTGGTAAGGATGGACCAGAGATTGGTTTGCAAACCTATTTACTTCACCAAATATTTGTTTTGGTGCAAAGCTAGTGCTTGTGAAACAGTGTTTCATTTTTAAATTACAGATGTTCAGCATCAACATTTATCAAGTAACAGAAATGGAGAAGGCTTTATATGCCTACATTAAAATGAGGCCCTACCCTATTAAGGAAAACAGAAACTAGGTTTTTGGGGTTTTTTTTTTTTTTTTGCTTGTTTGTTTGGTAAGGGGAAGGGTTTATTGGGGAACAGCCTACAGACTGGAGTGAAGGGGCGGTGAAGGAAAAAAGGGAGGGAGACTGTAAGAGAGGGAGACAGAGAGGAGAAGAGCTAGCAAGGAGATAAGATAAAGCAGAGAAGAGGAGAGCAGAGCCAAGAGCCCAGAGGAGGAGGCTGGAGAGAGGAACCGAGAGAGAGCAGGAGAGAAGGGGCAAGAGAGAGCACATGTTCAGGAACAGGCCCTTTTAAAACTTTGCCTGAGGGCGGGCAGGGAAGCAGGAGCAGCCAATCTGATTAGGACGGGGGTGGAGCCTGGCTCAGGTAGCTGGGCCATGCGGCCAACTGTGCCAGTTTCCTAACATTCCCCCCTTTTTTATAAAGCAAGGTTTGTATGGGATTACATTAGTCCCAAAAGTCGAAGAGGGGTAGAGGGACGATGATCTGTCTTTAGAGCTGCTTCCTGCAGACATGGGCGATGATGTACTCTTCGCTGGCATGGGGAGATGTCTCAAGCCTTTGTCTCCTGGGTGGGGAGCCGAGTATATCCCTGTAGCAGCATTTGGTTGACTGCCTGGTTGCGGAAGGCCTTCGTTTGTTTCATTATCACCTGCTGTAAAGACTTAGACACTGTAGTATAGAAGGCAGGGTGAGACTAGTAACCAATGATCCTAAGAGTAGCATAACCAGGTAATGAGAGGATTTTATAGAGGAGAGGAAATTGGGGGGGGGGGTTGTCTCTGGACCCTTGTGAGGACAGTTTGATGGATGTGGCTTAAAGCTGATTCCAGCCAAGACTGGGAGAAAGGCCACTAACTTTTGCAGGTAGTGGGGTTTGTCTGTAGAGAAATTCTGAACAATCATACAACAACATTAAGTGGGGGAGAGGACCATCAGTACACACAGGTTGAGAGTAGAGTCATTGGTGGTAGAGTAGAGGATATGGTTACAAAGGAATGAGGCTCAAGTGGGCTAGATACAGAGGACAGAGTTGTTATTAGAGGAGCTAAGAAAGGTGCTATCTGAGCTACAATTAAGTTTTCTGATTGAGAGGCAAATAGAACCTGACAGAAGGGGCTTGATAATAATCAGGTGGGCTTTAAAGCCTTGTAAATTATGAGGCCCAGACTTATCTCTCTTCATAGGGTACATCCTACAGGAGGTGTGAACCTCCGTGGGGAAGGCACCCTGTTGACTTCCATTACCTAGCTGGCCTGGGAGGAGAGCTGGCCAGGTAAAGGCAAGTGGCAACTCCAACAGGAAATATACAGCTCTGCCTGCAATGTTACTGACCCTACTTGGCCATTTCCTCAGTTGCAGTGGTCACTTTGAAAGCTGGGCCAAGTGAAGGGCTTTTCAGCTTAGAGCCAATAAGATCTGTGGCTCTGACCTGGGCGTCCTTAGACTCCAGGGCAGGTCCATTTCCAGTGATGCAACTCTTGTAAAATCCTACAGGTGCTTTCAAAAATACTGTGAAGTAAGCAAATGCCTCTTGTCGGTTAATGAGTTTATAATTTTAAATGTGGCAACTTAAAGTTTTGTCATCCACAGTTTTATATATCAGAATTGCTCATAAAACTAAAGTATTGTTGGTTCTGTGTTTAGCTGTCCTCCTATAGGTTCTGATGGAATTTTTCCAGCCATATCTATTGTACTCAGTACTTTGGGATGACTCTGTAAACAGATAAAGCCAATAATATATTAAAGGTAACAACTGTGAGAAAGTATGGTTAGCTGAGGTTACTAAACAAAAACAATTCAAATCAATTGGTAATTTACAAACAGAAGTTAGTTTTTTTTTAAAAAAAAGCTATTAAAGCCGCTATATTGGTCTATTATGTTATGTTAATTGGCTTATAGATAAAAGACTGTGCATAAATTTAAACAGCTAAAATAATTCAGATATATTTTAATTCGTGTGACCTAAATCTCTGTATCATATGTTTTAAACTTGTTGATAAAAGAAAAAAACAAAACTAAAAACATTTTATATGCTTGTGCTGAAATTTGCTGGTTAAACAAGCTACATCATGTTAGATATTTAAGAGATGTTTCCAAATATATGTATTAATATTTATAGAAGGCATTGGGCCTTCTGGTAAATGTTTTCTTAAGTTGTTATCTAATGGGTAAAACTGCTTTCTAAGTTTTCATGTGCTATTGATATTGTCAATAAGTGCTCTGAGACTTGCTCCCTCATTTCTCTATTCTAAGCCCAACTTGTTCTCTCATTTCTCTATTCTCTTCGAGGTAGGAAACTAATTCTATTATGAAGAAATCTCCAAGATTCAAAATTTGATTTTAAATCTTATAAAAGAGATGGCTAACATTTTTCTGTAATAGCATAGCCAAAATAAGAGCTTAAATTATAATTTCTTAGCTAGATTTATTTCACCATCAGCGAGGTAAACAGTAAACAGGAAATCCTCCCTTTCAGAACAAAGGGAAAAAGAAAGTTTTAAAGTGAGAATATCGTTTTCCTCATGGGCATTGTCTGCCTCAACATAAACTACTACAGAACATATCTGTGACTACAGACTTCTAGTTTAGGCCACTGAAGATTAGAGATGGGACTTGAGCACCCCCTTGACTTGCATCCTCTGGTCTGCTTTAACAAAAACCAGGAGGAAAAGAAAGCTAGGCATCGGAAGCAATGGGTGGCAGGCCTGTTAATGGCTGCTCTGTACAGTGATCTGCCCTCAAGGAGACCCAACAGGCCAGTCCACTGCAGAGGCTTTCAATGTGGCAAGCCTGGGCTTCAGCAGAAGTCAGCTTGTGAAGAGCCCTGGCAGCTCTGCCAAGAGTTGGATCACTAGAAACTAGGTTTTATTCCACAATGTTAAATAGCTGTGGTCATTCTTGGTTCAAGCCATCATCTCTTCAATACAACTTCTGTCATGAAAATAAGACGGTTTTCACAAGGCATCTAATATTATGAATATTCTGGCAAGTAAATATAGCCTAGGAAAAGACATAATAAGAACTCCATTAGGGATTTGTATTTGCATATGCCTACAGACATAGAATGTTCAGAAAAGAAAGTGGACTAGAACAGAAACTGCATTATGCTGAAAAATACCAATAATGACATGCTGGCAATTGAGCGCTGAGTGTTCACATTTCTTCTAAAGTGTTTTTCTAGCCCATGAACACGTGAGCTTTAAACAAGTTTGATTATAGCCACAAAAGTATTTAATGAATCAGGAATAACAGTAATGTATGGTAAGAAAGCCTTTATGTATAGTTTTAAGACTTACTTTCTGTTGTTATCATAGGAAATGGGACCCAGGAGGGAACTTGATGCATTTATGCCATTATGTTGTTTTTTTCACCTTGTCTTTTTTACTAGAATGTTGATTCCAACTTTGCTGTTTCCAATGTGCCTTTCCTATCACCAAGGGCAACAGCTACAATTGCAGACTGCAGAACCCAACAAGTGGAAACACACACATACATCTCCAGCTTTGCATCTGCCCCGGCATGTGCTTTTAACGCTAGTGCAGTGTTTGGAAAAGATAGCTTTAGGAGGTGACATCACTGTCAACGATCTCTTCCCTTTTTTTCACTTTTGAAATATGAACTAGAATCCAAGACACATTTCTTGCTGCCTTGACTCCAAAAGACTTGACAGTATTACTTAGGCTGGTAACCCCTGAACAAGTACAAACAAGGATTACAGTAATTCCTTTTCTCCACCACCTATCAGAGAGGTCCATCATTGGAGTTCTCATTCAGCTAGGCAGAGAGTCCAAGTTCAAATCCCTCAGCATATATTAACCTTGACCTAATAATATGGCAAATAGAGTTCAAATGATGAACTTGCGTGGGAAAGAGAACTTTCTAAATGGTCACCTAAAGACCTTGACTTCACTTCAAGAATGACACAAGAGAGCACACATGAATAGGGCCTCCACCTGCCTTCACCAGATTTTAACTAAGAACTATGGAGTCGGAGCTTCCAGAAACAAAGTTAGAACTTCCTAGAAAAGTCTGCCTGGTAAAGTGAACTTTGCTGAGTGCTTCAGAGAAAAGCAATAAAGGAAACTTGGGGAAGGAACAGTTCTCCCACAGAGTGACAACAAGGGCTTTCTGGGTACATATGCAGGGGTGGGCACATGGGTGAGGACAGCATATGAAAATGCATGCCCATTAGGATTCAATCAGAGATTATAAACGACGGCCAAAAGCAAATCACAGCTCATGGTGCCTAAAATTTTCACCAGCATGGTACACAGTATTGGCCAGCAAATTTTTTTCTTTAAAAATATAGTTAGATGTCAGTATTAAAATACAGAATGTTTCATAATGCTTCCAATTTTATTTTAAAATTATGCGATATTGCATCACAACAAGCCCACGCTACAATAATGAACTGGGGCTTACACTGTTTGCCTCTTTAGAAAGACACATGTTCCTAGTTCTTGAATTCCCACAATTCCTGAGCGTGAATTGTGTTTTACCCATGCCTATAATACAAAACATGGAGAGGAAAGATAATTTAAGAGATACATCTTTGTGGAAAAAATACTGATTTTCCCTGCTATTGTAGTCACTTGATACCTAAGTTTGACAATGAGTTAGGACATATTTTCATAGTTCAATTAATATATTTCTATTCTATGCCTGATGCTAACAGGTTTAAGCAACAGAAAACCAAATTTGAGATGGATAATCAATTTCCTCATTTTGGAAGGAATACAACTATATCCATGTTGTGGTCATGCTAGAAAATTAAGAAATATCATATTCAAGGACACAGAATTTCTTTTTTTTTTTTTTTCAAATTCCTCCAAGTGAAGGCACAAATGAATCCAAAAATCCAATGGTGATGACAATTACTCCACCAGGGCACTGGTAGCCAAGGAATGAGAGATACAGCCACAAGCACAGAGTAAACAAGACAAACGTTGTTTGCAGGCAATGCTACCTAACAAGACTTGCCTACATGGAAATAAGAAAATGGGCAGGAGAGTTTATGGTTTCTGATTTGGTAAACCTGTTTCTTTTCTTATGGTGCCTAATGACTTACAAAGCATTTTTCCCTAAAAAAAAAAAAAAAAGAAAAGAAAAGAAAAGCTTTATTTCCGCTTCTAAGGTCACAGGTACAGGAAAACTGCTCAGTGCCCTGGCCGTTGGGAAGCTGAGACCCTTATACTTAGGTTTAGCTGTCTTTTCAGAGTCAGAGTTTTGGCAGACACTCTCCATAACCAAGAGACAACATTCTAGCAGAAAGTATCTCTGCTTCCCTCAAACTAATACCAGGTTCCTGATGTTGTAGTTTGAAAATCGAACCTGTATTTCTTTCTTTCTATAAAGCATAGTCAGGGCTGGCGCTGTGGCATAGTAAGCTAAGCCTCCGCCTGTGGCACCAGCATCCCAGATGAGCCCTGGTTGGTGTCCCCACTTCTCCTCTTCCAATCCAGTTCCCTGCTAATGGCCTGGGAAAGCAGCAGTTGTCCCAGGTGCTTGGGCCCCTGCATCTGCATAGAAGATCTGGAAGAAACCAGCTGGCTCCTGGCTTCGATTGCCCCAGGTCTAGCCTCTGCAGCAATTTGAGGAGTGAACCAGTGGATGGAAAATTTTTCTTCTCTGTTTCTCCTTCTCTCTGTCTGTTCGTCTGTAACTCTACTTCTCAAATAAATTAAAAAAAAAAAAACAGTCAATCCAACCTAACCACAAGAGCAGCATGTCCACCTCGAGTATTTTTCAATCAACTGTATTTCACTGCGAAGAATCACGTAATGAGAATACTAAGGTTTAACAGAAAAAAAGAAATATAATTTTTAAATTATATTTTAACCTTTTTTGTTTTCATATTATTTTAAGACTGGTGGTTTTATGAGTAGTATATTAATTTAAACAATGTCATAATAAAGAAACAACTTCCATAAGAATAAATTACAGCAGAAAACTGATCATTCTTATTGTGTTAAGCAGTTCCACACTACATGAATGTACTTGTAAAATCTTAACAGAATAATAAAATGTGTGTTAGGAAACTGGGAGAGGATGTTAAAAAGCCTTGAAAATACTTATTTATATAAATATACCTCCTAATTAGAGATCTTTTTAAATTAATTTGTTTAGCCTAAATCTGGTAAATGTAACAATTATTGAACGTATCCTATTCATTGAAAAACATAGATACACACCTTGTATTTTTGTTCATGTCTTCAAATGAGTTCCTATGATACATTAGGTACTGATGATACAAAAATTAACTAACTCAGAAACTCAGTGAAGAAGTCACTTTAGTGTCACTCTTTTTGAAAAGAGAGGAGTTTGGGATCCAGTATAGGGATGATTTACTTATTTTGACTATTAGTGAGGCATTTTCACAAATACTATTTTTCTGAAGGCAGAGAATATGTTTTGATATACTGTTGAATCAGGAGAAAGAAATGGCTACACTTCACAAATGATGTGTCATTTATTAATACTCCACTCAACAGATCAAACAACCCTCTCTGTGGGTCTGTACAGACAGAACAAACTGAATTCAGCTAAAGACGTCTATGATTGTGCTGCCAAGTGTCTGTGCAAATTAAATTATTTTTATACATAGAATGTTGGATTGAATTAGGTTGTGAAACATAGCGGTTTCTTTCTCCTGATTCAACTCGTAACTTGGACAGAATTGTTACTATCAGGAAGTTCTGAGAATCTGAAGGGTTAGATCTGGATTGAAAAAGTAGCAAAGAAAGGGATATTCTCACATTTAAACTCAGCGAATTTATTTGTCTGTTCAGTGGCCAAGACAAAATATAACAGATGAGGTGTTCTAATGACAGAAATTTATTTTCTCACAGTTCGGCAAGTCTGGGAAGCCCAAGGTCATGGTGCCAGCAAGGTCTGGTGAGATCCCTCTCCTCAGTGTGCAGACAGCACCTTCTGTCTGTGTCCTCACAAGGCCCTTTCTTTGTGCTTGCACACAGAGTGTGCTCTAAGGTCTCTTTCTGTTCTGATCAGGATTCCAGCCCTAACTGATTAGGGGCCTACATTTATGACCCTATTCAACCTTAATTAACTCTTTATAGGTTCTCTCTCCAATTGCTGGCACATTGGGAGTTAGGGCTTCAACACATAAATTTGAAGGGGCAGGAGATGGATACAATTCTGATCTTCCAGAATGAGTGTTTTGTTCACAAGCTAAAGAATAAATAAATACAGCTTTTTCCTTTCTTCCTTCACTTCTCCTAAGCCAACCATCCAACTATATGTGAAACAATGCATTCAATGTTTAATGTATCATTATAATCAAGCTTCTGAATGAAATGTTGATTGTACGTATAAATGTCTAAATTTAGCACCACAGTAAGTTTTAAGGGATGGTCTGATTGCATATTTAACTCTGTAGCTTTCTTTATAACTTTTTACCTAGTTGTTTCAATAACAACATTTCCAAGAGCCCATGATGAAAAATTTGTTAGAGTGAATGGTGTCTTGTGGAAAACACCTAAATATTTAAGTTCTGAGCAATGGCATATAAAAGGTGAGGACTTAGGCCAGGGTTTCAGCATGCAGGTAAGGCTGCTGCACAGGACACCGACATCTCATATGGGCGATGGTTCTAGTTCCAGCTGCTCCACTTCCGATCAAGCTCTCTGCTAATGTGCCTGGGAAAGCAGGGGAAGATGGCCCAAGTGTTTGAGTCCCTGCACCTACATGGGAGACCTGGAAGAAACTCCCGGGCCCTGGCTTTGGTCTGGTCATTGCAGCGGATTGGGGAGTGAATCAGCAGATGGTTCTCTCTCTCTCTCTCTCTCTGTCCCTCTCTCTCTCTGTAACTCTGCCTTTCAAGTAAGTAAAAATAGATCTTTGAAAACAAAATAGGTGAAGACTAGAGACCGGCACTGTGGCATGGTAAGCTAAAACTCCACCTGTGGTGCTGGCATCCCATTTGGACACTAGTTCTAGTCCCTGCTGTTCTTCTTCCAATCCAGCTCTCTGCTATAGCCTGAAAAAGCAGCAGAAGATGGCCCAAGTGTTTGGGCCCCTGCACCCACATGGACGAATCAGAAGAAGCTCCTGGCCCCAGGCTTCGAATTGACCCAGCTCCAGCTGTAGCGTCCATTTGAGAAGTGAAACAGCAGATGGAAGACCTTTCTTTCTGTCTCTCCCTCTCTCTGACTATAACTCTACCTCTAAAATAAATAAAAAAGATCTTTAAAAAAAAGGTGAGAACCAGATTTAGTATATACAAACAAAGCCTAGTGTCTCAAACAAAATTCACTCATTATATCCATAATGATCAGGTTGTTTGCATACAATTATCCACAAAAATTAACCAGTTCTCATTTAATACATTTGTGTAGCCATACTCAGTTTTTGGTTTTTCTATTTTCTTTGGTATCTCCTTAAATATCAGTTATATTTTCTTCTACATCTATAATCATAAAGTGTGTCATATAGTAAATAAAGGGTTCCTTTAAAAATTCTAGCTGAATAAATATTATTGCATTTATTTTTCTCTATTTATATATCTGTCTCCATCTCCACATACAACTCCCTCTATTTCCATCTCTGTTCCAACTCCATTGCTACCTCCACCTCCATCTCCAGTACTATCTCCTTCTGTTTCTATCCCTTCTCCATCTCTATCCCTATATTCTCTCTCCATCTCTGTCTCTCTTATGTCTGTATCTCCATCTCCATCTCTATCCATATCTGTTACCATTTTTACCTTCTGCACTTTTTCCCCTAAATACATCCCTATAAATGATAAATCCTGGATGAGCTATCCCCCAAATCACTGGAAAAGTTCCTAACACATTGTCCAGCTTACTGTCCCTTAGTCACTAAATTCAGCTCCTGGTAACAATGATGCAAATGCTGTGGTTAAAGGTTAGAAAAAGGACAAGGCAGTTTTATACCCAACAATAAACCTAAGCCAGAGAGAAGCACTGGAAAAACTGCACGAAGAATCTTAGAGGTTCTGAGGATAAGGCTGCCAAGTGGGTAGGAGACAATAGGCAGATTGGTAGGAATAGATGAAGATTGCTCTTAAAGTCTTAAAAATTCATGTCAGTGGTTCTCTGGCTGTGGCTAAATGAAGCAGTTAGTTTCACATACATTGTCTGATTCTTTAATAGGGCCTCAGATCAAAGATTCCTGTAATACAGTTTCTAAATAGAATTTTGGTGGTGTATAGAGGTGACAGGAAGAGAAACAACAGGAGGGAGGATTTGAGAAGAACAGAAGTTACGTAACACAGATAAAATAGCTGAAATGCCACTCTCTCTCTCCCCAAGTTCTTTTCACATAACCTTTCTTTTTATGGAAAAAAAGTATGGACACACAGTTTAAGCTGTATAGGATTACAGTCAGATCAAGAATACATCTAAGTGCTGTGTAAATGTATACACGGGGAGCTTCACAAGTTTAAGTCAAATGGAAGCAAAACATACATTAGCAACATTTTGTTGCTAACTGTCTTTGATATCCAGGCATAGTTTTCTCATAATATGCATTTCTATGAGCTTTTTGAACACTACTTGTAACTGAATCATGTAGCCATTCTTTATTTTCACATCACTTGAGCTACTGATTGTAAAGCAGTATGATCTGGATGAAGGTTAACTCCCATGAGTTGATTTCCATTCTGTTCTTGATTGTAGGGGGACAAGACTGGAGGAATGAGATATACAACAGCTTTGGTAAGAACTCCAGTGAAAAAGATCTTCCTTCCTGAGTATAATAACATTACAAATCCAAAGATAACACTAGATGATCATTTCCCATAGTGAAAGATTACCATTCAAAGGGCATCAAATGATGTCACCAGCTGACATCTGTTCATGGGTTGATACTCCACCTTCACTTCTGGCCCCAGGGTGGCAAAAACAATTTCTGTTTGATGCTCAAGACATTGGTACAGCTGTCTTACACTAGCTATTATCAAAGAAGAAGGAAGGAAAAGAGCTTGAGAATCTAAACAATTTGGATTACAAAATTTTCAAGTTTTACTGTATTTGAATTTATCAGTTCATTATCTATCAGAACTATCCTACAGAGCTAGTAGCAATTCAGCAGATTTGTCCCCCAATTCTAGGTATACCAGTTGCCTTTGCCTCTTGTTTTTGTATAATGCAATCAATGATATAATCATTAAACTTAGATAGTGAAAAGACTTCAAGATCTTTGAGGGAAATACATTGTGAAATTTCCACAGTCACAATTTAATTAACACAGTGAGAGTTTTTGGATCTCCATCCAAAATTAGATTTAAAAATTAAAGTGTAAATTTCACTTACAGCAAACCTACCTCATCATGCATACTGGAACACACTACTTCAAAGAAATATATTTCCATTATTCTATAGTCAAGGTTTGAGCAGAAAATACAAAAAACAAATACAATTTCAGAAAAATTAATGATGCATTCCACCCAAATTGAATGTGTTCATCCTTAAAATAATCACTTAAATGTAAAGTTCTTTTTTAATTCCAAGAGAAATACTTTGCTCATCAACTAAATTCCTCATTAACCTACCACAATGGAGCAGTACTGTTGTGTAGCTGATAACTGTCCCTTTTATTATGCAAATAAGACTATACAGGTGGTTACAGATTCTGAAATAACTGTTACTAATTATACCTTATTTTCCAATGCCATAATAACAATTGCATGAACTTGGTATTGACATAAGGAAAACATGCAGTTTAAGGAAATGATATGGTATCAGAAACAGATGTTACCATAAATTACAGTCTAATAATTTAAGGGTGATTGTGCTGAAGGCCCAGTCATCCACAGCAGATTTCTTTATGACTTACTCAACAGGAATCAGGGTTAAACACTCTAAATATCATTTAATCTCACTTGAATTATACTTGATTAAAGGTTTCAATTTGACACAATTGACAAATTATCTCGGAAATCCAATTGGTATGTAGAAATGGGACACTTGCAAGGGAACACAATGACAGCACAAGAGATGAACAGTTACTAGCTGAAACACAAGGAGAGAAAGAAGGAAAGGTAGTCAACCACAGGCAATAACACAGGGTGTGCAAGTGATGCTAGCGGCAGTGCAGCCCCAAGCCAACCTCACATTCATAGTCAGACTTGGAGAACATCTGCAGAGATCAAAAGTATGTGTTCATAGGCACACAAACATTGTGGATGGCTGAGGCCTAGCACTGAGGGGTAATACAGCACAATTTAGTCAGTGTCTCCTCTATCATCTTCTTGAGGCCTTCATATTTACACTTTGAGGTTATCTCTATTTGAGTTCTACCACACAGCCAGAGATACACTGAAGTGACTATGAAGGAAGTATTCCCACTGAAATTCTCAATATACAACATCTTTTCTAAGAATCTTTTACCAATATGCTGGAGCCTCAACAACAGACCTAGCTTGAGTCTTGACCTCTGAGAAGCCCCAGTAAACTCAGAAATATAATTGTAGATATTGGTGATAATGCTATCTGATGTGTCTTGTTTAAAATAAGATCCTTGCACAAGTGTTTGTTGTAGTGGTTAAGTTGTTGTATGATTTGACAGTTTCTCAATCACTTTTGATATTGCCCTAATCACTTAAATAACAAACTCCCCCAGAATAAGGCAAAACGCTATCATAATAGAGTTATGACCCTAATTAAAGTAGTTCAGTGAGTTTTGAACATAGAAATATATAACAAAGAGTCTTGAAAATGCTTAGTTCCCTATACCTGAATAAACATGTGGTTCAAGTTTTATGATTTTTCTTTACCCAAAAGAAAAACTACCATTAAACAACAGGCTATGTTTTTTAAACAAAAAATTCTCAGGTTTCGTGTTTTTCTTATAAAGTGTTTATGACTAATTAAAGAAAGGATAGATATGAGGGATCTCCAAGAAGTTTGTGGAAAATTCACATTATGAAAAAAAAACTATGCATATCCTTTATTTTTACATCAAAATAAACATATTTTAATTTCATTTTCCACAAACTTTATGAAATGCCCTCATATGTTTCATTTTTAGGCATCAGTAAGACATGGGATAAGGTAACAATTATGGGGATGATATTAACCCAGGTAGAGCTGGTCAGTAAAGCTTTTCCAACGTGAGGACATAATTCCATACGACTTTCTGATCTGTTTGAGGAATGAAGAATCAAAATACAGAACAACATGGCATGGAGACAGAGTACCAAAACACAGAGGTGAACTTCAAGGAGAAAGTTGGCTTAGGGGTGATTTTCTTTAATGATTTATTTGAAAGGCAGAATTAAAGACACATGGAGAGACACAGAGAGAGATCTATCTGCAGGTTCACTCCACAGTAGCCACAACAGCTGGAGCTCAGCCAGATTGAAACCAGGAGCCTGGAAATCTATCTGGGTCCCATACGTGGGAAGCATAGGGACAAGCACTTGGGACATCTTTTGCTGCTTCCCCTGGAGCATTCACAGGGAGCTGGATTCAAAATGGAGCAGCCAGGATTAGAACTGGAGTGCAGTACCACAGTGTCATACAGTTAGGGGTTATCTTTTGAGGAAGGGGACAGAGTCTGAAGTTTGGTGAACGGTTAAAATAAAAATCTCAGAATCTTCACAATCTAAAGCCACAAGCTCTCCCAACTGGATGATCAATTAAATTCTAAATCATATGATGGTGCTGAAAAGCTAGAAGGGAGGCTATTAAAAAGACTGGTGATTCACTACTTGTGTCAGTAACTGGGAAACACAAACCAAAAATGAAAAACAAGAGTAAAGTACTAGTATGAGAAAAGGAAAAAAAGACCAGTACTAGTATTTTTTTATCATGTTCAACATTTCTTTAAAGAAACTGTAGTATCCCATTGGACTGCAGAGCAAACATCAAAAACATCCCTTTGGAATATATTAATGTCTGCAAATATTTACCTAAGAAGTCATTCAAAAATATTTGGTAGGTAAATAGTTCAATTCAATGAGTAACAATAACACAGCACGGTGAACAGAATACTTGTTAATACTTTCTTTTAAAGCTCTTATAAAATCACAAAGAATGTGAAAATAATACTATCAAGCAACAGTAAGAAGTCATCTACACATTACTCTTCCAATAGTTCAGCTGAGCATCTAGAAAAACAGACTAAGCAAAGAGGTAAAATACGCATTAAAGTATGATTTTCACAAAGGCAGAGATAAGAATTTATACTGACAACTTTCATGGGAAAGGCTAATAGTTATACTCTATCTACTGTAGGTAAGAAACTTATTGTAATCTCTCCTAAGATGCTTCAAACAGCCCCCATGATTTGGGTATTACTTCTATTTTAAAAATAAGAAGACCAACAAAGGTTGAGTTTAAGAAGCAGAATGAAGACTTTCTTCTCCCAAAACACATCCTCATTCCATAAGGAGTCAAAGTAAGAATCATCTCCAGGGAATAATTGTAGGTGGTTTTAACAAGTATTTGTGTCGCTCCCCCTCTTCGTGGAGGAATGACACAGGACCCTGCGCTGTTCTTTTATCTGCTCGGCCCTCCCCGGGTTTGCTGCTGGTTCTTCCCGTGTTGGCTACCATCCCTTCCACCTCCGTGGAAGGGCAGTTCCCCCTGGCCACTTTCCCCACTTCCTCAGGGGATGCGGCATACCGCCGGCCAGCTCTCTCGGGGGCTGCACAGGTGTTCCTCTTAGATGTTCCCCTTAGATGTTCCTGGTGCATGTTGTCTCTCTCCTCCTTTATAGTCCTCTTCCACCAATCCCAACTCTGCTACCCACACGCCGAGTACGCTGCTCTCCTCCAATCAGGAGCAGGTGCTGCTGTTTATTGGTTGAACTGGAGGCAGCTGTGTAGAAGCTGTTTCTCCCTTCTCAGCGCCATATTGTGGGAGACAGATGCATAGAATAAGTCTTAATTCCAGTAACTTAGTCTAGTCTGAGTTGCTCCCCACAGATCCCCCTTTCTTTTTATTTTTGGCGTTGATACGCGCCTGTCTTCAGTGCCCAGCGGCACACACTCTGCTCTGCTTGCTGGAGTTGCCCACAGGTGCTTACAAGTCCTATCAATCAGGCAAACCGAATCCGGGTCCTCTCTTCGCCATGTTGTGAGGAGGTTTTTAGGCGCTGATGCGTGCCTGTGTTCAGTGCCCTGCAGCGCATGCTCTGCTCTGCTAGAAATGCATGCAGGTGCTTACAAGCCCTATCAGGCAAACCGAATCCAAGCCTTCTCATTGCCGTATTGTGGGGAGACTTATTGATGTTAATTCGTGCCTGTCTTAGGTGACCTGCGGCGCATAAGCTGCTAGCCGCCCGCAGGTGCTTATCGTCCTAATCAGGCAGACCGAATCCAAGCTCTCTCATTGCTGTGTTGTGGGGAGGCCTTTCTCTATTTCTCTATCTCCGGGCATTCCTATTTCTCCTATTTTACTTCTATCTACCAGCATTCCTATTTCTCTCATTTTACTTCTAAAACTTCTGTTTCTCTTATCTCCGCGGCTTCCCGGCGCCCGCCCCGAGGCTGCTTCTCGGTGGCTTCCTGGCTCTGAGCTGCTTCAGCCCGCGCTTCTCTCATCTGCGCGGCTTCCCGGCGCCCGCCCTGCGGTGGGCTCCAGGCTCTGCGCGGCTCGGCTTTGCGCGCACACTCCGCGGTCTCCACGCCCTTCGCGTCCGCACCACAGCCTCGCGCCAGCCCACGTTCCCTATCTATTCACACCCCGTGCTCTCTCTGCACGCGGCAGCTTCCGCGAGTCACATAGCCCCAGCTCACGTTTCCGCCACTGGTATTCAATCTAAGTTCCCCGGACTAACCTGGCGAATTCCAACCTGGCGGCCCACGACTCTGCCTCTGGTTCCAGATTTTCGCCTTTTGCTCTCCGGGCTGACTTGAAGAATTCCAAGCTGGCTTACGTCTCCGCCTTGGCCTGCACTCGCGGCTTCAATTTCCCTAACATTTTTCTCTAACCGGTATGTTTCCTAACTTTTCTTCCAACAATATTCCCCTCTCATTTCTCCTGGCTTCTCCCCATAGTCCACATCCGAGTCCAAGCCTCCTCCAGGTTTCACTTTCGCTTTCAATCTCCTAGCTTCCCCGCCATAGTCCGCATCCGAGTCTATGAAAGCTTTCACTTTCGCTTTCAATCCTAACTTCTTTCCCACAGTCCATATCCGAGTCTATGCCTAGGCTTTCGATAGCTTCTTCTGGCACATTTTCCGTCCGGCTTTCCCTAGGCTCTTTGCTAGTCTCTCTCTCCGGTAATTTCCCACTTCTTCCTGTTTCTTCCCTCCTAGGTTTCCTATCCGAGTCACGGCACCATTATGTCGCTCCCCCTCTTCGTGGAGGAATGACACAGGACCCTGCGCTGTTCTTTTATCTGCTCGGCCCTCCCCGGGTTTGCTGCTGGTTCTTCCCGGGTTGGCTACTGTCCCTTCCACCTCCATGGAAGGGCAGTTCCCCCTGGCCACTTTCCCCACTTCCTCAGGGGATGCGGCATACCGCTGGCCGGCTCTCTCGGGGGCTGCACAGGTGTTCCTCTTAGATGTTCCCCTTAGATGTTCCTGGTGCATGTTGTCTCTCTCCTCCTTTATAGTCCTCTTCCACCAATCCCAACTCTGCTACCCACACGCCGAGTACGCTGCTCTCCTCCAATCAGGAGCAGGTGCTGCTGTTTATTGGTTGAACTGGAGGCAGCTGTGTAGAAGCTGTTTCTCCCTTCTCAGCGCCATATTGTGGGAGACAGATGCATAGAATAAGTCTTAATTCCAGTAACTTAGTCTAGTCCGAGTTGCTCCCCACAATTTGCATCAAACTTTTTCCTAAACAACTTAACAAGTAATGCAAGTCATAAGAAAGACATTTTCTAGGTCTTAGCTATTGTGAATTGAGATGCAGTAAACATTAATGTGCAGACCGCTTTTTTGTTTGCCAATTTAATTTCCTTTGGGTAAATTCCAAGGAGTGGGATGGCTGGGTTGAATGGTAGGGTTATATTCAGGTTTCTGAGGAATCTCCAGACTGACTTCCATAGTGGCTTAACCAGTTTGCATTCCCACCAACAGTGGGTTAGTGTCCCTTTTTCCCCACATCCTCGCCAGCATCTGTTGCTGGTAGATTTCTGCATGTGAGCCATTCTAACCGGGGTGAGGTGGAACCTCATTGTGGTTTGGATTTGCATTTCCCTGATTGCTAGTGATCTTGAACATTTTTTCATGTGTCTGTTGGCCATTTGGATTTCCTCTTTTGAAAAATGTCTATTGAGGTCCTTGGCCCATCTCTTAAGTGGGTTGTTTGTTTTGATCTTGTGGAGTTTCTTGATTTCTTTGTAGATTCTGGTTATCAACCCTTTATCAGTTGCACAGTTTGCAAATATATTTTCCCATTCTGTCGGTTGTCTCTTCACTTTCCTGACTGTTTCTTTTGCAGTACAGAAACTTCTCAATTTGATGCAATCCCAAATGTTAATTTTGGTTTTGACTGCCTGTGCTTCTGGGGTGTTTTCCAAGAAAGCTAAGAGCTGAAACCAACCCAAATGCCCATCAACAGTAGACTGGATAAAGAAATTATGGGACGTGTACTCTATAGAATACTATACAGCAGTCAAAAACAACGAAACCCAGTCATTTGCAACAAGATGGAGGAATTTGGAAAACATCATGCTGAGTGAATTAAGCCAGTCCCAAAGGGACAAATATCATATGTTCTCCCTGATTGGCGACAACTAACTGAGCACCAAAGGGGAAACTTGTTGAAGTGAAACAGACACTATGAGAAACAGTGACTTGATCAGCTCTTGTGCTGACAGTTGATGTTCAATGTAATACTTTATCCATTTTAGTATTTTTTTTTGTTCTAGTACCATTGGTTGAACTCTGTAATTAACACACAATTATTCTTAGGTGTTTAAATTTTAACTGAAAAGTGATCCCTGTTAGGAATTTGGAAAACATTATGTTGAGTGAAATAAGCCAATCCCAGTGGGACAAATACCACTTGTTCTCCTTGATAGGTGACAACTAACAGAGCACCAAAAAGGAAACCTGTTAAACTGAAATGAACACTATGAGAAACGGTGACTTGATCAGCCCTCTCCCTGACTGTTGATGAGCAGCTTAATATGTTATCCATCTTAGTATTTTTTTTGTTTGTTCTACTTAATACTTTTGGTTGAATACTGTAATCAATACACAATTCTTTTTAAGTGTTGAAACATAAATGAAAAGTGATCGCTGTTAAATATAAGAGTGGGAATAAGAGAGGGAAGAGATGTGCAATTCGGGACATGCTCAAGCTGACTTACCTCAAACGGTAGAGTTAGAAACATACCAGGGGATTCCAATTCAATCCCATCATGGTGGCATGTACCAATGCCATCTCAGTAGTCCAAGTGATCAATTTCTGTTCACAATTGATTGTAATGATAGGACTAAGAACCAAAGGGATCACATAAACAAGAATAGTGTCTGCAAATACTAGCTGATAGAATCAAAAAGGGAGAGAATGATCCAACATGGGAAGTGAGGTACACAGCAGACCCATAGAATGGCAGATGTCCTAACAGCACTCTGGCCTCAGAATCAGCCCTTAAGGCATGCGGATTCGGCTGTAATGCCCATGAAAGTATTTCAGGCATGGAAAGCCAAGACACTCTGGGGAAAAAAAAAAAAAAAAAAAAAAAAAAAAAAAAAAAAAAAAAAAAAAAAAAAAAAACCTAAATGAAAGATCTCCGCGAGTGAGATCCCAGTGGAAAGAATGGGTCATCAAAGAAGTAGGTACCTTTCTCTGAAGGGAGGAGAGAACTTCCACTTTGACCATGGCCTTGTCTAAATATGATCAGAGTCAGTGAACTCAAAAGGCTTCCATAGCCTTGGCAGCTCATGACAAGAGCCTAGGGTTATTACTGATGCCATAAACAAGAGTGTCAATTTGTTAAGTCAACATCAGGAGTCACTGTGCACTTACTCCTCATGTAGGATCTTTGTCCTTAGTGTGCTGTACATTGAGATTTAATGCTATAACTAGTACTCAAACAGTATTTTTCACTTTATGTTTCTGTGTGGGAGCAAACTGTTGAAATCTTTACCTAATGTATGCTAAACTGATCTTCTGTATATAAAGAGAATCGAAAATGAATCTTGATGTGAATGGAAGGGGAGAGGGAGTGGATAAGGGGAGGGTTGCAGGTTGGAGGGACGTTATGGGGGGAAGCCATTGTAATCCATATTCTGTACTTTGGAAATTTATATTCATTGCACCTTATAAAGATCTTGATGCGCTGTACAAATTTACTAATTAGAACTTGGAGATAACCATAGGTTCTTTTATAAGACCAGTTGTTGTTAACTTATTATAATAGTTTGTCAACTGTATTACTTTACAAATACCCTTGATGGAAATGTGTAATTATTAAAACTTTGAAAGCAAATGTACATGAAACAAAGCAAACCACAGTGTAAATTTAATGACCATAAATTTTGCCATGCACATGGGATTGAATAATATGTTATAAATTGGAGATTTTAAGGGAGGAAAATATAGCTTACCACAATACAGCTAAAACTTATCAATGGTTTAGTAAGAGTACTTGACTCAATTATTATATAAATAAGCACTTTTACAAGAATGAACTGAGTTGTGATTACAATGAAGTCTTAAATAAAAGGTGGGTTCTTTAAAATATATTCTGATTGTTCCAAAGCTACTCAGGAAATTTGTTAATTTAAATCATGGCTCATGGGATTATGTTTAAGAAGTCAGTCTTCTTTCCACAATGACGAATCACACCTCAAAATTGCCTTCACAGTCATGAAACCCTAGGGCTATGCAAGACCCTGAGCTGTCCTTCGGCTTTGGCCAACAAAAATATCAGCAATAAGTACTGCTCTCATTCCACCTGCAGCATAGTCTAAATGAAGGTAAATAAGGCATTCATGCAAGAAATTAACACATGGCAGAAAATAATACTGAGCTCCAGGGTAAAATTCAGCCTAGCATCAAAGTAAAAATCAATGAATATAACCAGAATATGAAACCCCCAACAGGATCTCATTACTGTAATTCACAGCTATACACTCCAGGGATAACTTTTTAAAAATATTTATTTTAAGTTTATTTTAATTTTATCGTGCTTTCAAACAAACTCTTCTCTATCTAGAACAATACACAGGAAAACTCTATCCCTTTTTTATGCTTTAAACCTCGCTAATGTTATGTTTTTATCTATTATTATTAGTGATCATTTTAGTTATTCATAGTCATCTGATATTTGATGAAAATGAACATTCTGTTCCAACACCAACAGTTTTTACTCCATTTCATAAACAGAAAAATAACGTCTCCTGCGCACAACAGTAATAAATTTCAGATTATTAAACCAGTGAAGCAACCAGTCTAAGTACTCATCAGCAGTATGTAAAATATCAAGTGATCTAATTTTATATACACATATTAAATAATGATAGCAAAAGTCAACATGTAGGGGCCGGTGCTGTGGCATAGCGAGTAAAGCCAACGCCTGCAGTGCCAGCATCACATATGGGCGCCGGATTGAGTCTCAGCTGCTGCATTTCTGATCCAGCTCTCTGCTATGGCCTGGGAAAGCAGTAGAAGATGGCCCAAGTGCTTGGGACCCTGCAGCCGAATGGAAGACCCAGAAGAAGCTCTGGCTCTTGGCTTCGTATTGGCACAGCTCTGGCCATTATGGCCAATTGGGGAATGAACCAGTGGATGGAATACCACTTTCTCTGCCTCTCTCTCTCTGTGTAACTCTGACTTTCATATAAGTAATAGAATAAATATTTTAAAAAGTCAAAATGCTATTTTATAGTGCTACATCACGTTCTAATGCTTTGGGCCTGGTGTGCAGAACCAAATAGTAAAGTGAGGTAAAACTGAAACCGAAGTCCAAGAAAGGAATAAGTACTGGGCTTGGGGAGAAGAGAAGTGGCAGACAGCAACCTTTCATAGGTGCAGGTCTAAAATATGACAGGGAAGGAATTAATGATTTCCAAAGAAACAGAAGACAATCAACAGGGACTTTTCTATTATTCTTCCCTTTATCTGGATCCCTTTCTGTACACTGAAGCAAAGCAAAAATTTCCTGGAGATGTTACTTTCAGAAACTATACATGTGGCAGCAGGGCAGATCAAATAAGCATTTTGCATGACAGTATTGTCTTGACTAACTGATTGACTATAATGATATTTGCTTCTTAAACATTTTCCTAAGTGTAAATACATAAACACATATATACACGTATTCTAAAATCCATAAATTACATATATGTGTGTATATGTACACATACATACATACATATGTGCCCCACACAGAACACACTTGAATGTTTCTTGAACATTTCTTTTATCTTAGGTGCTCTTGTATAATTTCAGCCAGTGGTGGTTAGCTCAGTAGACTAAATTGGAACCACTGATCCTTGTGCACCAGACTGTTTATATTCTCAAGCAATAGTGCTCTACAACTTTATCTCGGGTTTACTATTTTCTTTGGTGTATGCTTCTATTGCTGCTGTGTCTCATACTGCCACTTATTTTGTGTTCTAATGAGCACTCTGAGCCCATAAGGTTGACACATACACTCAAGGCCTGCTAACAGAAAAAAAAGTGCACAAGACTGGAAGTCATTAGCTCTGTGTTAAGATAGCTAATGGTTTCTTCCATTAAATGGCTTAACAAACAATAAGTAAAGATTTTCAAGAAGTTCCGTATTGGTGGGAAGCTTCTGACACTGTGAATGGCACCACTGACCTCACTGGAGGTTGGAGGGTCATCTGTGTGAAACATAACTGGAATAAACTCTTCTTGAAGGAATCCTGACTTAAGAAACTGAAGACAAGTAGATAGAACTCCATTACTGGATACCAAAATTGCATCTTCATGGGAACTAAGCAAGG
The DNA here is from genome assembly GCF_964237555.1 of Oryctolagus cuniculus. Classification (NCBI taxonomy): domain Eukaryota; kingdom Metazoa; phylum Chordata; class Mammalia; order Lagomorpha; family Leporidae; genus Oryctolagus; species Oryctolagus cuniculus. The sequence continues at coordinate 46,029,711 of NC_091436.1, forward strand.
ATTTGCAAACTGTATGTCCTGACCTATTCATGGAACATAAAAACCAATTTTGTGAACCTACTTTATAAAAAGTAATACAACAAAATTGAATATAGGCAAAATATTACAGTACATCAAAGTAAACTACAGGGTATAGGGTATACAGTTGTTGCTTAATTTAGAATGTATGTTTTGATGTGTCATATAGTATCTACACATGGGTTATATTTTGAAATGAATGAAAGCTATTTGCTAAGCAGAAATGAGTACAAGTAGTGCTGAATTACTATCTCTGTTTTAGGGAATGTATTTACTGGAGTAAATGGGTTATAAGGGTATAAACATGGATTATCTAGTACCACAGTCTCAGCTTGAAGAGAGTGCAGGGTAAGGAATTGATCTGAATTTGTATATTAACACCTAAGATGCTAATAAATAGTGGGAAAAGTGTGCACTAAAGTCTGCTATACTGTAATCAGCTGTGTTTATCTTCATACTTTGGTTCAATCTATGATTTGTACTCTGTACATTCACCAGGACTGGAGAGTTACCCAGAATACAAACTCTCCTGGTTGGAGCCTTAACATTCTATGTAGCTCTTTGAGATTCTTTCTTCCATTGCCTGGATTCTTTACTTTGTATTTCAAATGCCTGACTGGTGGATGATATGTTCTGAAAATGATCTACGGCTACAAAACCCACCTGGGATCATTGCCTGGTTCTTGAAACATAGTTTTGCTTTAGCCTATCCACCAACATTTTATTTCTTGAAAACAAGGTTGGATGTCATTCTTTCGATAATCTAGGCAAGATTAGTGATTACTCTTCTAGGAATAAACCCTCTATTCTGATCAGTTCTGCAGTGCAGTAACCACTGTCCCTTCAAGAACTTACTGCTTAAGTCTAAATATATCAAGTGGAGTATGAGTGAAGAAAGCTACCAGCCTAACTTTTTGTAATTCTATAGATGGACTCTTTTTCCCATCTTCTTGGTATTGGATAGAACCACAAAATTCATTAAACAATAGCCATTCTCATAGAAAAGATGTTATACCTTTTGAGAACTGCCCTGGAAAATGAGTTCCGGTTTCACGGAAACCACTGATTGTGCTCTCTCTGGTCCCTTGACTAAGAAGTTAAAAATACAATCACAGTAAAACAGAAAACATTCAGAAACACTTTTAGGAGTATGTTTTTTATAGCTTTTATCCCTTTCATTTTTTAATTTTTCCCTTATGTTGGAATTAAGTTTATTCATTTTGATGCAATATAATATTAGTTAAGAATGTTGTAGGCTGAAAATTGCAGAAAATATAGCTAACAGTAATTTAAACAAATACTTGTTTGTTTATTTCACCAAGGAAGACTGGTTGGAAGCAGGCAACTGCTGTTGAGAATCTGGTTCAGCAACTCAACCACATTAGGGCTGAGATTTTTTGATTTTTCTGGCCTTCCTCATGTTTGTTTTCTCCTCATGCTTGAGCATCATTCATACACAGGGCACAAGGGGAGCAAGGAAGCTCGAAGGACAATGCTGGACATATCTGACCCCATTCATCAAGAAAACAAACATATTTTAAGAAACTGTTGCAGAGATGGCCATCTGTAGATGCCAAAATGCTGTTAAATTGAGGCAAAGGATTGTCAAGATTAACTGAGACAGATACCAATTCATTGCTTGCTGTCGGTATACTGGCACTTAGAATAACTATACTTATTAAAAATTAGAGAAGGGAAATGGATATTAATTAATACAGTTACCACTTCATGTCACCTGCTAGGAAGTCAACTGGTCAAAGAAATGTTAATATTTACTATTAAATAAATGAGTCTTTAGTGTAAAATTTAAGATATCTCCAAATGTTTCTTTAACCTTAGGTAGCAATTCATCAGTTTTTAGGAAATATTATCCTTTTCCCATATACAGTGGAATATTCTCAAAGTCTTCGTTTCATAAACTGAAGCAAATCTTTGCATGGTTTCAAACTCAAATTTTTTTAAAAATTTTAATTTAATTAGAAGAGTAAGTAAAAGATGATTCTACTTTGTGGTGGAATGCATGGATTACACTTCCACTGTTCCTCTCTTTAGCAGAGAAATCCTGTATAAGTCAAAATCTTTTGGAGAAAGCAAGACAGTTCCAATGAGAGTTAACTTGGATTTACTGATAGATTTGATCTAACTCAAAGTATAGCCTTGACACTCCAGAGTAGTTTAAGAGGTAACTCCTGGGGTATCAGTTAGAGCCCAGACTTGAGTCTTCTTAAGATTCAGATGGCCTTAAGAGCAAATATATCCAATTGCCTGGTATGAATAGCAAAGAAGTTTCTGGTAATGGTGGTGTTTTCCTGCTGGTTGACATCTGGCCCCATCTGCTTTTTGGAGCAGTGGTAGTATGCATTTTAGTCATAAGCTTAATTGCATTTTCTCTAGAACTTAACTAAGAACAATTAGGTTTCTGTTTTTATTTATTTCCACATTTGAGTAACACTGAATAAACATCCATTTTTATTGAATATGCTTATATTTCAGAAAAACTGAAAATTCACAGTGTCAATTTCACTACAATAACCATTTTATTAGGCAATGTGTTCTATAATATTGATCCAATTTGTTCCCCTTGTCATTTGCTTACTGGATCATATCTCCTGAAGTTGCAGATGCAATTTATGGAGATAAATCTTAAAATACAGTGACATGTAAATAACAACACCTTTGCATTATCAGTCCTGATATCAGAAATCTCCTCTAATTACTGACAATAAATCAAAATATCCCACATAAATTATGTCTCCATTTAAGCATTTAATATACCATCATTATATATTATCCCCCTTCATTTTTTATTTTCCTTACATGACAGCATATTGTAGTTAGATAACTTTGAATTTATCCTTGTCAGCATTTTATTTTAGGATTCCTCTTTTCCTGTGGAATCTTTCATCACCACTGGAGATATTTCAATGTGTGAATTTTATTCCCTTTTATATTTTCGTTCTTAAAATGTTTTATGCATTTAGTTGTCCCACATCTCAATATTTAAAGCAATAATAGGAGTAATTAATGTTTTGCTTTCTTACTTCTAGTTTATGCAGAATAGTCATTTGATTATCAAATCTATCCAGGATCTGCAATTAGACCCAGTTCTGCAGCTGCTCTCTTCTCTTTTTCCATAATGCATGTTCCTTTCTTTGAAACTGTTGTTTTCCAATGTGTGTGATGTACAATGCTCGGAATACATCTTCAAAATAAATGTGGTTTCTCTTTCTATCTTCAAGGCCAAAATGAAGAGACACTATATTGAGCTTTTCAGAATTAAAGTGGTGCTTTTAGTGCCCATATTTTTTGTGATAGAGAATGCAGTCAGCAGCTTTGTCAATTTGGTTGTCACTGTCACACTAGGCTTTCCAGATGTTCAAATGCAGAAATGTCAGGAAATGCCATGGCAAGATTCATTTCTTGAAACTCATTTTCTTGTCTATTTCTTCCCGTAAGGAAAGGATAAACAAAAGAGTAGCCACGTCAAGTATAGCTATCTAGCAGTCTCCCTAAATGGACTGCAAAAAAGATACACAAGAACTTTCAGAGTATGTGAAGTGATTAGAAATGCAGCACAACCTACAGGGTTGGACAATTATATGTTAAAATTTGAATTGGAAGAAGAAGATTCTGTTTTAACTGTATTAGAACTGAAGAGACATTTTATCTATATAATTAAATGGCATTAGCTAACTGATATGTAAAAATACAACATATTTTTCTAAATTGGGTATAGTATTGGAATAGATTGTATTTTTCAAATCTTTGTTTCCAATGACATGTAATAAGATAGAAAATCTAATTAAATTAGCATTAAACTTTAACAAAATCCATTCCTACATTTTCCTTAACACATTCATAATCATAAAATAACCTTTGAAGCCAAAAAGCAGCTTAGAAATTATCCAGGTATAACAATGTACTGTCAACTTATCAAGAAATGTGATTGTAATTAATTTATAATAAGCCTATCACAAGTGTGTATGTGTATGTATATCTGTCAGTGTGTTTGAGAGGAATATACCTTACTTGTCAATATCACCTCATAAAATAATTGCTTTGGCAGTAATTAAGGAAACTGCTCTCCAATCACTTGGACACAGCCTCATAATTTCACACTTCCTCAGGAAAAGATCACTGTACAAGATGTTGCTATATTGCTCTTGCTTTCACCAAAAAAAGAAAGAAAAATATTTCAATTTTTTGATTTCTTTCTGGTCTCAAATTACATTTAAAGATGTGAGCATGATAAAATTACCTTTATAATTCATTGAAAAGAGTTTCATAATTTTGTTGGCAGATTTTTTTTTAGGAAAAGTACCCAAATATCATGTAAGGGAAGGAAAAAACATTACAGAAAATATATTCAACAACACTGTAAAGACTTGTGACAGCATACCTAAGGCATCACATTTCAGACAAGTTTCAATGATTTTATTCAAATTTTAGAAATTAATTAATTTTAAAAACACTGTCATGGTAAATGGCAGAAATAAAATCTGAATGGAAATTCCTTTATCAAAAGTACTATGGTCATGCCGGTGCCGCGGCTCAACAGGCTAATCCTCCACCTAGTGGTGCTGGCACACAGGGTTCTAGTCCCAGTCGGGGCGCCGGATTCTGTCCCGGTTACCCCTCTTCCAGGCCAGCTCTCTGCTGTGGCCCAGGAAGGCAGTGGAGGATGGCCCAGGTGCTTGGGCCCTGCACCCCATGGGAGACCAGGAGAAGCACCTGGCTCCTGCCTTCGCATCAGCACAGTGCGCCGGCCACAGCGCACTGACCGTGGTGGCCATTGGAGGGTGAACCAACGGCAAAAGGAAGACCTTTCTCTCTGTCTCTCTCTCTCTCACTATCTACTCTGCCTGTCCAAAAAAAAAAAAAAAAAAAAAAGTACTATGGTCAAATCAATCACAAAGTAAAAGTTATCTTATTTATTCACTTATGTATTCTTTAAGATTTTATAGGAACTACCATAGCATGGACATTTAGACTCATAGAAAACTAAGTGCTCAGGAAGCATTAAATATAGTGAGGAAGAAAATATATTCAAATAAGTAATGGCACACTGTAGAATATTGTACGTAAAATAAATTAGTTATAACATAAGTCCTATGAAATTGAGTAAAAGAAAGATTTACCCTGGCTGAGATAATGGGGACAGATTTTGTAGGGGACTCAGGCTTTGCTAATGTTTGAGAGAAACAATGGTACAATTCCCCTAAGTAATAACAAACAGATAAACAGCAAAATTGGGTTCAATGACATAAACCATGAAAGCTACATCAACACATGAAATGTAAACAGAAACAACAAATTGTCCTATTTAGTCACAGACAAGGGCTCAAAGTAGAGAGTAGTGTGATAAAATTAAGCAAGTAGTCAAGAACTTGATTATAAAGATCTTTCAATACAAGCCTAAGGGATTATGGACTTTTTTATAAACTTGCAACATCAATCGTGAAGTGCTATGGTTGTAGTAATGGTAGTTGTTGTTGATTTCAGATACTCATGTCTATAGACCACTCTTGAGACCGATTCACAGAGGCTGGTTGGGAGACTATTTATGGATCCACAAACCCAGTACATCCTGGGCTTCATGGGGACTGTGCAGTCTCACAATATCCCAATATCCTACTGGAGCCATCATGAAATTCTTACTAATGTTATCATTAGTGTTTACTCTGTTGTCATAACTTATCACTCCATTCACAGAGGGTGTACAGAATGTCCCACGTGTACGGAGCTCCAGTGGATCTAAAGTGTGTGAGTTCAGTAGGACTCAATGTGGGTTCAAGGTAAAGTGCAATGCTTATGACCCCAAGTAAACAGAAATGTTGAGAGCTGCTCAAAAGCCATGCTTTCCACTGAAACCAAAATTTGTTTTGAGTGTAGAAAGCCATTCCCAGTGACAGAAACAACCACAGAATCTTGTCATATCCTTCTTGTTTATATTACTTCTCTTTATTAACAAATCATTCATAATGAAAATAACAAAGAAGGAGAGAGAACTCTCAAGTTCCTTTGCCTTTGGTATTCCTTATGCATCTCTAAATTGAATGAAAGTGCTGGGAAAACTGAGAATGTGTCAAAAGTTAAATGAAATAAATTGAGGTAATTTTTGCAGCTTTTCCACTGTTCTGATAAGGAAGAAAAAGATATGCACATATAAGCTACAAAATACATATTGTGTAACATCAATGATTCTACATATTAATTAAAGTCTTACAGTTTTGTTTAGAATTCTCATTGTACATATAAAATGAATGGTAAAATTCATGTAACAAATTAACATTTAATTTTTTCTTAACAGCACAAAATTAAATAGATATTAAATAATAGCAAGTTGAGTGAAAGATCATGATCAGAAAAATTTAATATATAAACTTTAAAAAGTTTGTGTAAAAGATAATTAATACTTCTTTTGGTACAAAAAAGTTTTAAAATCCATGCATTTTTTTTAAATATGCAATTTCCATGAGCTTTGTGAAGACTCCTTGCATTCTAGTGTTTTTGATGTCAAGTTTTTTTTCTACTTTTGAACAAGAGACATCATATTTTCATCTTGAACTGGGCCTTGAAAATTAAGTAGATGGAACTGTACAGATCACTGGGATAATCAGGGCTGAGAACTGCTGGAACAGATAACAAATCGACAATAAATCATCTTGAGGAGAGAGGTTTGATCCACAGAGGCCTGACTGAAATGAGTCAGAGAAATGTAGGGAGATCTGAAGGAGATGTTTATCACAGAAAGGTGAAAATTAAAGACTCTCACTGAGTTAGAGCAAAGGAAAGACAAAGAAAGGAAATAGTGATAGGAAAAGTGAATCAAGAGAAAGCATTGAGACTTGAAATGGAAGGAGAAAGAAAGGGAGAAATAAAATATGTGTCAGAATGCTGAAATGTCTGCGATTGGCCAAGAAGAATTTGATCAAAAGCAATAGGGAGTTAAAATTCCACCTTACAAATACTGATTTTTAAATGGGAGAGAGGAATTTTAGAGTTATTTTCCATTAGCCTCAAACAATTCAGTACAAGGGCCCCACCATTGTGGTGCAGCAGATTAAGCCACCACATCTGACGCTGGCATCCCATATGAGCAAAAGTCTCAGATTCTGATCTAATTCCTGCTAATGAGTATGGGAAAGATGGCCTAAATATTTGTGCCCCTGCCACCCACACAGGAGACCTAGATGGAGTTCCTGGCTCCTGGCTTTGGCCTGACCCAGTCCTGGCCTTGCGGCCATGTCGGAAGTGAACTAGCGGATGGAAGACCTCTCTCTCTCTCTTTCTCTTTCTCTCTCTCTCTCTCTCTCTCTCTCTCTCTGTAACTCCATATTGAAGATTAATCTGGCTACCCTCATGGACACATAGGTTCTCTATGGAATTTCCTAAAATATTTAAAAGAAAGAGAGAAGAGAAAGAAAGAAAGCAAGCACAAATCCCTAAGTCTTAGCCACTGATCACAACTTCGGCACAAAAAGGTACTTGAATGCCACAGAGCAAAGAGAGAACTGACTTTGAGCTTTTAAGAATATATTCATACATGACCATGGAGGAAGCAATTTCAGGAGAGTAGCTTTTCAGAAACTGTCAAGCTACAAGAGTTTAAAGACTGAGTGGGTGGTGATGAAATAGAGGTTGCAAGTGTACAGCTAATTTTTAAGATGTGCATTGGTAAGAACCAAGTTAAACAGAAGAAAGTTGAGCAGAGTTAGCGAATCACGTGAAAATCTTTTTCTCAAGGTAACTGAATGATCTAAAATGTGCATTTAAGTTTTTACCATTATCTTAATAGCTTATGTTGTTCTTATAAACTACCTTACCTACTCTCTTTGAATAATAAAGGAGCAGAAAGGTGAACGCATAGAAGAAAGTGTTGTAGGTAAGATGGGGTCTAAATTCCTATTCCAGGTCCTTGCTTTTTACCTACAAAAGCACCATAAGTACAAGTATAAATATGGTGCACAAATTGATAAAGTTAATTTAAAAGGTAAGGAAAACACACACACACATAGTTCAGGAAGGGAAAGGTTAGGGGAGGAAGTACAGAGACAGTGCTTCAGCACGCTGTCTCGTCCTCCTCTGCAGAGAGAGGGAGCAATCCTTTGAGGTTGGAAGGGAAGTAGCTGCCAGGCACCTCCCCTAAGTCCCAAGTGAAAGGAAGTACATCCTTGGAAAGGGGTTATTTGACTGACAGGAAGGTGGATAGGATTACTTAGGGAGGTGGAGGTGTGGCTTCCAGATTATAGCCTTTATAAAGCTACCTGCCTTACCCCATATCTAAAGGATAAAGAAAACTTGATGAAACATGAAGCAATATGTAAAGAATGAAAATACATCTGCTGTGCTTAGTGAGCTTATAGTAGGGGATACTGTTACAATTCCATTTGAAGTGGAACTTGTTAATATGATGCTATTAACAACTAATCAGTTTTTCTTTAATATCACATAGTACTATATACATACTTCAGGCAAGAATGACAAATATAAGACAATTGGAAAGGTACCTCATTGATAATGTCATAAAGGGATGAAAATGGACCAAGAATTAAAATACTGACACCTATTCCTCAAGGACTAGCAGCAAAGAGAGAACAAGTAACACTAAGAGCTGTGTAGATAGGAAGAGGAGACTGTACTGAACTGTCTCAAACAGAAGAACTCTGGGCAGAAAGCTTTCATTGTCTCAATCAGTTAAGAGGTAACCACAATTGTGAGAAAGAAGGTAAAACCATCTCTAAGAACCTCTACAAAGAAAAGATCAGTAGGGCTTCTGCTGACTACATGTATTGGTGCTGCTTGCAGCATCCCCTCTTCTCTTGCAAAATATGTCTTAGTTTTTAAACAGATTTATTGAGATATAACTCATGCACCTAGTTATTCTTGAGAGCTCATTTTCCTCTTGTAATCATCTCAGATTGTAACTATTCACAATAATCATCCTCCTTCCTGATTTTCTATTATTCTTATAGCCTTTTCCATGTGTTTCTAAAAATGCTTCTATTTGCTCTCTGTTTTTGATGCTGTCTTATCCGTGCTGACTTGAGGCTCTTGAAGGAAACGGATCAATAGTCCTTCAATAAATACCTCCCAACCTGATGGAAAGAGGAGGAAGAATACAAAAGGAATATTCCTCTCTCTTCTGTTATTCTAGTGAATTTTTTAAACAGTCACATGTCTCTTAATAACAAGGGTATGTTCGGAGGAATGCATAGCTGATTTTCTCAGTGTGAATGTCACAGAATGTACTTACACAAATCTAGATAGTATAGCCAACTACACACCTAGGCTATACAGCACAAAAATAGATATAATTAGGTCAGACTATTGCTCCTGGAGCCATGATGAACAAAGCAAAATGAATTAAGCCCAAGAGAAGATGGTGCAATCAAGAGATTCAGTAAGCAGGAGATGTACAAAGCTGCTGCCAGCATAACATAGCATAATGTTTTACAGTGAACTTTATTTTGTAAGTAGAGATATATTATAAAATATTATAAAATAATGATTAAAATATAATATAATAATTAGATAAACCAGTAACAAAGTCATTTCTTATTATTTTCAGTTTTTATATACTGTACATATTGGTTTATGCTACATTTTATATGACTAGCAGGGCAGTATGGTTGTTTACACCATCATCATCACAAACAAGAGTAATATATTGCAGTACATAACAATGGCTATGACACCCTTACATATAGTAACTTATCAGCACTGTTGTACTTCTTACTGACCACGTTGTCTCTCTTAATGAAAATGTGATACATGTTCATTCAGGAGCATGTTGTTCAATCTCCATATGTTTGCATATGCTCTAGGGATTCCTGAGTTGCTAATTTCCACCTTCATTCCTTTATGGTCTGAGAAGCTGCATGGTATGATTCTAATTCTTTTGAATTTGCTGAGACTTGCTTTATGGCCTAGTATGTGCTCAATCCTAGAGAAGGTTCCATGTACTGCTGAGAAGAATGTAAATGCTTTATATGTAGGATGAAAAGTTCTGTAGATATCTGTGAGAGCCATTTGGGCTATAGTGTCATTTAAATCTACTGTCTCCTTGTTGATCTTCTGTCCTGTTGATCTGTCTATTTCTGAGAATGGAGTATTGAAGTCCCCCAGTACTATTGTATTGGGGTCTAAGTCTCCTTTAAGTCCCTTAACAAATCTTTTAAATAAACCAGTGCCCTGTAATTAGGTGCATATACATTGATAATTGTTATATCTTCCTGTTGAATTGATCCTTTAATCATTATATAGTGCCCCTCTTTGTCTCTCTTAACAGTTTTTGTGGTAAAGTTTATGTTGTCCGATATTAAGATGGCTACGCCCGCTCTTTTTTCATTTCTGTTGGCATGGTATATCTTTTTCCAGCCTTTCACTTTCAGTCTGTATGGATCTTTTGGAAAGATTTGTTTCTTGTAAGCAGCAAATAGATGGGTTTTATTCCTTAAGCCAATCCGCCAATCGGTGTCTTTTAACTGGACAGTTCAGGCCATTAACGTTCAATGTGACTATTGATAAGTGGTAACTTTGCCCTGCCATTTGCCAAAGATATTTTCTAATATATGCTTTGAATTCCCTGTGATCTTTTGCTGTGAGGTTTCCTTCCTTTATGTTCTTTCATATTGATAACCGTGTTTCTGTGTTTCTGTGTGCAACACATCTTTAAGTATTTTTTGCAGGGCTGGATGAGTGGCGATAAATTCTTTCAATTTCTGTTTGCTATGAAAGGTCTTTATTTCACCTTCGTTTGCAAATGAGAGCTTTGCAGGATATAATATTCTGGGCTTGCACTTTTTCTCTCTTAGTACCTGGGCTATATCTTGCCATTCCCTTCTATCTTGTAGAGTTTCTCTTGAGAAGTCTGCTGTGAGTCTGATTGGAGATCCTATGAGAGTAATCTGACGCTTCTCTCTTGCACATTTTAGAATCTTTTCTTTCTGTTTCACTGTGGTGAGTTTAATTACAACGTGTCGTGGTGAAGATCTCTTTTGGTCATGTTTATTAGGGGTTCTATGAGCTTCCTGTACTAGGATGTCTCTGCCCTTCTCCAAACCTGGGAAATTTTCTGCTAGTATCTCACTAAAAAGGCATTCAAATCCTTTCTCCCTCTCCATGCCTTCAGGAACTCCTAGAACGCGAATGTTGGGTTTTTAATAGCATCCTGTAGATTCCCCACAATATTGTTTAGATTTCTAATTTCCTCTTCTTTTCTTTGGCTTGAGTGTATCCTTTCCTGTTCTCTGTCTTCTAAGTCCGATATTCTCTTTTCTGCTTTATCAATTCTGTTTTTAAGGCTATCTAATGTGTTTGTCATTTGATCTGTTGAATTCTTCATTTCATTATGATGTCTCATCACTATCACAGTTTCATGTTCTACTAGTTGTTTCATTTCATTTTGATTGCTCCTTAATATTTCATTTTTGTGAGAAAGATTTTCTATCTTGTCCATTAAGGATTTCTGTAGTTCAAGAATTTGTTTTTGAGAACTTCTTAATGTTCTTATCAATTTTTTGAGATCTGCTTCTTGCATTTCTTCTATCTCATCATCTTCATAAACTTGAATTGTGGTGTCTTTTTCATTTGGGGGCGTCATATTGTCTCCCTTGTTCTTATTACCCCGGCTTTTGCGTTTGTTGTTTGGCATATTGGAGATATTTGGTTTATTCACTGTGGTGTTTTTTCTTGTTATACTATGACTCTAGATTAAGTGGACTGTCTATTTTTGATGGAGCCTTAGAGGCATGAGATGTGTGTGGCCTGAGAGCTCTGTTTCGGTCATAGAAGGAATTAAAAGAGAAATCAAAAATTTTCTGAAAGTAAATGAGGATAACAGCACAACATACCAAAACTTATGGGACGCAGCAAAAACAGTGCTAAGAGGAAAGTTTATATCAATAGGTACCTACATCAAGAAATTGGAAGGCACCAAATAGATGAGCTTTCAATGCATCTCAAGGATCTAGAAAATCTACAGCAAACCAGACCTAAATCTAGTAGGAGAAGAGAAATAATTAAAATCAGAGAAGAAATTAACAGGTTTGAAACCAAAAAAAATTACAAAAAATCAGCCAAACGAGGAGCTGTTTTTTTGAAAAAATAAACAAAATTGACACCCCATTGGCCCAACTAACTAAAAAAAGATGAGAGAAGACCCAAAATCAATAAAATCAGAGATGAAAAAGGAAACGTAACAACAGACACCACAGAAATAAAAAGAATCATCAGAAATTACTACAAGGACTTGTATGCCAGCAAACAGGGAAATCTATCAGAAATGGATAGATTCCTGGACACATGCAACCTACCTAAATTGAACCAGGAAGACATAGAAAACCTAAACAGACCCATAACTGAGACAGAAATTGAAACAGTAATAAAGGCCCTCCCAACAAAGAAAAGCCCAGGACCAGATGGATTCACTGCTGAATTCTACCAGACATTTAAAGAAGAACTAACTCCAATTCTTCTCAAACTATTCAGAACAATCGAAAAAGAGGGAATCCTCCCAAATTCTTTCTATGAAGCCAGCATCACCTTAATTCCTAAGCCGAAAAAAGATGCAGCATTGAAAGAGAATTACAGACCAATATCCCTGATGAACATAGATGCAAAAATCCTCAATAAAATTCTCGCCAATAGAATGCAACAACACATCAGAAAGATCATCCACCCAGATCAAGTGGGATTTATCCCTGGCATGCAGGGATGGTTCAGTGCGTGCAAAACAATCATCGTGATACACCACATTAACAGACTGCAAAGAAAAACCATATAATTATCTCAATAGATGCAGAGAAAGCATTTGATAAAATACAACACCCTTTCATGATGAAAACTCTAAGCAAGCTGGGTATGGAAGGAACATTCCTCAATGCAATCAAAGCAATCTATGAAAAACCCACAGCCAGCATCCTATTGAATGGGGAAAAGTTGGAAGCATTTCCACTGAGATCTGGTACCAGACAGGGATGCCCACTCTCACCACTGCTATTCAATATAGTTCTGGAAGTTTTAGCCAGAGCCGTTAGGCAAGCAAAAGAAATTAAAGGGATACAAATTGGGAAGGAAGAAGTCAAACTATCCCTCTTTGCAGATGATATGATTCTTTATTTAGGGGATCCAAAGAACTCTACTAAGAGACTACAGGAATCATAGAAGAGTTTGGCAAAGTAACAGGATATAAAATCAATGCACAAAAATCAACAGCCTTTGTATACACAGGCAATGCCACGGCTGAGGAAGAACTTCTAAGATCAATCCCATTCACAGTAGCTACAAAAACAATCAAATACCTTGGAATAAACTTAACCAAGGACATTAAGGATCTCTACGATGAAAATGTGATACATGACTATACCAAATTGTGATTCCAAATCATCATTTGTACAAAACAAATACCACAGCAGTAATGTTTGTAGAACACAAAATCCATATTTCATAGTTAAAAAAGACTTTTTTTACCTCACTGGTTTTAGAGAATTAAAAAACATTTGCCTTGAAAGCTGTATACTATAGTATAGAATCAGACCCATATCTCATCACTCAGTATAATAAGAATGGTGATAAGCTAATCCCCATTTCTATCACCTGTTCTACAAAGGACAAAGCAAATTGAGAAAAGCAGCTTAAATAAGTGTGTAATCTGGATAATTCAAGCCAAACTATACTTTGATTAAAGTTACACTTTAAAATGTTAGGAATAGAATTATTACAAAAAAATTTAGCAAAAAATTTATTGTGATAAAATATTTAATAATTGATAATTTCTTTAATTATCAGTAAGGTCATCTCAATTTTCATTTTATTTGGAAATATGAAGTGACAGGTGGGAATGACGTCATCTTTCTCTAGATTTTTAGGACAGTCACATAACATTCATTTGAATTTGAAAGAGTTGTAAATTGACATTGTTTTTAAATGCTGGATTGACTGATATTATTAATGTTATTAGTTCCTGTTTATAGCAGATCCTAATATAAAACCCAACAGGACATGTAGGTTATCAGGTTTCTATGTGTGCTCTACATTTAGTGAGGCAGATGCATAGCTTTTCTCTATACCGAAAATATAATTTACTTTGCAGTATAAAAAAATTAATGGCAGTATATGTTCTGGATTTATATGGTTTAGACTGCCTATCAACATAAAGTCTCAGCACTTTTCCTTGTTCATTTAAACATGAAAAAACAAAAATATAGAAATTCATTCCTTTTAATTTGAATTGAGCTACCATGAGAAGGAGCCTCAAAAAAGACATGAAGCACAATCCTTTCATTTCTTTCTAATTTCCATATAGAATACCAAAGCTGAGATATACTTTGGAGACCATAGACAAATCTTCCTCTCCTGTGAGAAGAGGAAACAAGTAAGAATCAGGGTGGTTGAGGACTTATCTCAGGAAATCCAACCAAATAGCCATGACAACAAATTATAACTGACCTATTTTAGATCCTTTCTCATTCTAGCATTTCAGTCATTCAGTCATACATTTCTTCATATTTTTTTCTGAAGTATAAAACGCATATTTCCATGTTTTGGCACAAACAAGCAACCAATCAGGTGAAAAAAACAAAACACAGGACACCACAAATCCATCTTCATTTCCCTCCCCAGTTGCCACTGTCCTCATTGTCCCCAAGGAAACCATTGCCATAATTTCTAATATTATCGTTTTATAATTTTATAATTTTAAACAAATAAGACCATATAGTATGGATCTTATGTATCTGGTTTTTTTTTTAGTAGATGAGAAATATAATTTAAAGATATTGTGCACATTATGCTTTGTATGTTATTTTGCTGTATCAAATTCTATCATATGATTATACTACAATTTCTTCATACATTAAAATATTAGTAGAAATGTGGGCTTTATTCCCCATTATTCTTCTGTTACAAACAATGTAATTATGACCATTTTTTTCAAATCTCTGTGCATTAAACCTCATGCATTTGTGTTGGATAGATGATGGAAAGTGAAATTACTTTCATTAGAATATTTTTGAATTTAGTAAACATTGTCTGTTTCATAGTATTTAGTAATTTTAGTGTTCTACAATCACTTTTTTACAGTATGGTTTTAGATCCTTAAATAAGTATTTATTGTATGCCTATTATATTCCAGAAACCATGTTAACTTTTGTGACTGAAAATATTGATGAAAGGCAGAGTCTTCTCTGAACCTTTCTATCAAGTTGAAGTGACAGACAAAGCAAATGAAGCAATACAGTGTTTACAGTAATATCTGTTCATATAAAAGTCCTTGAGGGGGCAAGTGTTGTGGAGCAGCAGGTTACATCACTGCTTGCAATACCACCATCCCACATCTGAAAGTCATTTTTTTTAAAAGATTTATTTATTTATTTGAAAGAGTTACAGAGAGGCAGAGAGAGAGAGAGAGAGAGAGAGAGTCTTCCATCCACTGGTTCACTCCCCAGAGGGCCGCAACGTAAGGAGCTATGCCAATCCAAAGCCAGGAGCTTCCTCTGGGTCGCCCACACAGATGCAGGGGCCCAAGGACTTGGGCCATCTTCTACTGCTTTCCCAAGACATAGCAGAGAGATAGATCAGAAGTGGAGCAGCCAGGACTCAAACCGGCACCCATATGGGATGCCAGCACTGCAGACTGGGGCTTTAACCCGCTGTGCTAGAGCGCTGGCCCTCAGAGTGTCATTTTAAGTCCAGGCTGTGCTGTTCCCTTTCCAGCTTCCTGTTAATACATCTGAGAAAGCACCTGATGATGACTCAAGTACTTGGGTCTCTGCAACTAACATGGAAAACCTGGATGGAACTTCTGGCTCCTGCCTTCAGCCTGGCTACTCCTAATTGTTGGAGCCATTCTGTGAGTGAACCAGCAGATTGAAGATTGATCAATCAATCTATCAACCCCTTTCTCTCCAGTTCTCCTTCTTTCTCTGTCACCCTGCATTTTGATAAATAAATCTTTAAAAATTCTTCATGTGATGAACATATTTATCCTGGATGCAAGTGACTACCTACATAAGGGACAGTGTAGGCAACAATGAATGTCAATCCTAGAGGCACACAGACTCATAGTCTTCATAAAGTGACAATGTTGAGATTGGCCTTGAAAGATGATTTTTTGCCAGGGATACCAAGATGAAAAGAGATTTTCAGATAGTGGAAAAATATATGGAAAAAGCCACAAAAGTATTTGTCAGCATGCCACAGTTAGCAAATTAGGACTGGAGGACTAACATTTGAAATACTAGTCAAAAAAAAGATGAATATATTCCAGAGTAATAGGCAAGACCAGGGAGGACCAAAAGTACTCTGTTAAATATTTTGGACTTCATTTCACACACAATGAGGAACCCTCAAAAGGATTCTAGCAGAGGAGTAAACTTTTCATATTTGGATTTCAGAAAGGTCACTAACGTTTCAGAGGATGTATTGCAGGGACACAGTATTAAAGGCCCAATATCATTGAAAGCAATGTTGTGATACTTTTAGTGGAACATGGTAATGGCAGCTTATACTTCAATATATTTGGTGGAGATAAAAAGGAAAAGAGTGAATTTGTTAATAAGACAGAATCAACAAAACGTGCTGTGGATTTGATGTGAGTTTGAGGAATAAGCTACATATTTGGTTTTATATGTTGATAAGGGAGTAGATGTGGGTGCTGTTTGCCAAGACCAGGTAAATGATAGGAAAGGAATATTTAGAGTAAATAAAATGACTTCAACTTTTGAAAGATGTAGCAGGGAATTTTACAGATTTCATCAAGCTATGAGCTATGTCACCTATCATTATTTGTTCCCAGTACTCATTATCTGTTTATTTCAATTCTATGCAATAAGCCAACCTTTACATGGGATCATAGACTCACAATTGAAGGCTACATTTATTAACTCATTTTGTAGGTAGATGCAGCCATGAATTAAGTTCTAAAAAAATGGAAATTGGCCAAAAGTAGCACTTGCCTGCATGGGAGACCAGGAAGAAGTACCTGGCTCCTGGATTCGGATCGGCACAGCACGCTGGCTGTAGCGGCCATTGAGGGGGAGAACCAACGGAAGGAAGACCTTTCTATCTGTCTCTCTCTCTCTCTCACTGTCTAATTCTGCCTGTCAAAAAAAAAAGTAGCACTTGCAAAGTACAGGTCAATGTACCTTACCATGAATGGTAGGACTCTCCACATTTCCCCTGTCTTCTCATTAAACAAAAAAAGAATAGAGCACAGATGACATATTTTGCCATATGACTGAGGGGAATACACCCATGAATGATACAACTGAAGAAGTACCTCATAGAATAGTTACTCTACTCCTGGGTGTATGTTGTTCTGGACTGTTATTAGAAAAATAAGTATTTATCTTGCTAAAGTGACTTGAACTTTGTGACTGTTAAAACAACCTAAACTGTATCCTAGCACATGGAAGCTAGAAATGGAGATGTCTGACATATTTCTGTGATCCAAGTACCAGGTAGTAGTTTCCATTCCCCCATCAGGGAAAGCGAAGCTCTGTCATATCAGAATATACAGTAAGCATACCCACAAAAAAATCTTGCTATTTTTGGAGTCAGTTTCATTAAATAACATGCGACTTCTTAATTACCTCCATTAAGCAAGGAAATAGGATTCCCAGGAATAAACAATATGGTCACTTGAAAAATTAAAAAAAAATAGCATAGGCTTAAAGAAAAAAATCTTTACTTCACTTTTATATAGTTATGCTAAAGGATCAACGTTGATGAAAACAGCTTAGTTTTAAGAAATCTCTGAGTGAAACAGGGTCCTTCAATTGTATATTCTCCATGGTCAAAATGGTTCAAAACCACTGCAAATAGAAAAGGGGGGAAAAGAAAATGCATACCACGTCTACAGCATAAGGATAGAGGTTACATGGCATTTTGCTCCCATTTCATTACCAAGAAGCTAATCACATTGCAACATCTTAAACAAAGAATGCTAAGAATTTTGCTTTGTTCCAAGGAAGCAAACAGATTTTGGGAGTCTTGCACCATGGTATATATAGTAAAGCCACATGCAGACATCCCCTTTAGATGCAGATTCAAGTCCCTGATGCTTCACTTCAGATCCAGCTCCCTGCTAATGCACCTGAGAAAGCAGCAGAAGATGGCCCAAGTGCTTGGCCCAAGTGCTTGGCCATGTGGGAGATCCAGAAGTTTTGGGCTCCTGGCTTTGGCCTGGCATAGCCCTGGCCATTATAGACATTTGAAGCTTTCTCTCTCTCTGCCTCTGACTCTCCTTTGTAATCCTGACTTTCAAATACATAAATAAATAAATCTGTTTTTAAAACAGAAAAGAAAATAACTTGCCTGACATTATGATCACTTGTGGTGGGGTGGGGGTGGGTGGCTCCAAGAAAGTGGTAAAGATAAATGTCAAATATTGGTTCAAACAGGGGCAGGTATTTGCCTAGTATTTAAGACACTCATGGCCTATATTGGGTCCTAGGTTCAAGTTCTGACTCTGGCTCCTGTCATCAGTTTCCAACTATGCAGATCCTAGAAGGCAGTACTGATAGCTCAAGCTATTAGGTTCATATCATCCACGTGGGGGACCTGGACCAAGTTCCTGGTTCCTGGCTCCTGGCTTTGGGCTATCTTAGGCTCAGCTGTTTCAGGCATTTGGGGAGTAAGCAGTGGATTGGAGCACTCACTCTCCCCACTCCCAACACAGACCTCTCTCTCTCTTTCATGATCTCTATCTCTCTGCCTCTCAAACAAACAAAAAAAAAAATTCTAAAAATGTTGTTTGGGTCTTATTTTAAATGATCTTAGAGATGAAGTAACAAACCTTTTAGCATCAATGCTAGAATCGGCAGTTGCATGTCTAAAGGTAGAATTGAAATTCATTGATGTAGTGAGAGATTTTGGCCACTTATTTAAAGAAAAACATGTAACAGTATAAGACAAAGTAATGACCATGAATTTAAAGATGGGAGGGGCAATATTCGGGCAACATTTCTAAAGTGTTGGGTGAAAGTGGAGAGAAATAAAATGGTGAAAGTGTGTGCATCCCCATGAAAACCAAAGATTGGAACTAATCACCAATATTTGGTATTAGGAGGTAAAGCCTTTGGGAGCATGATTAGGTCATAAGAGTGCAGCCCACACGCATGTGATTACTGCTCCTACACAGAGAACCACCTGGTCTCTTCCAACATTTGAGGACACAGCTGGCAGCCACCACGTGTGAATCAGAGAGTGAGTCCTTGTCCTTGCCTGACACTGAATCTGTCAAAGCCTTGATCTTGAACCTCCCATCTTCCAGGACTACAAGAAACAAATTTCTGTTGTTTATTTAAGCCACTCAGGTTTCAATATTTTGTTAGGGGAGTGTGGACAGTCTCAGTCAAATGAATAGTGTATGACATGCCAGTGTAGGAGAAGGGCAGAAGAGAAGAAGCAGTGAAAAAAAGCAGACAGACAAAAAAACAGCAACAAAAAAAACCCTAAGAGATAAGTCTGATACTTTGATAGAGAATACAGAAATAATATAAGCAGAAACAAATTCACCAAAATGGTTCCTGCACCCTCATTAATGCAATCAGAGTAATGACTTCAGAAAGATTTCATATGCAAACCTAATGAAAGTCACAAACACTGGTTTGAATTTCATCGTTATGACTTTCTTCTTAACTTACAGATGACAACTTATAGTGTAATACATTAAAACACCAGGAAAGTGGTGCTGCTTATACAAGAATGTTTCATACCGCTTTGAAACAAAAACCAACCCCCCTTTACAAATCAGTCAGAGTATATTCATAAGCACGTTTGAACAGGTGCCCAGAAGGCAAGTGCAAATTGAAAACAGTTCTAGTCAAATCCACTTTATTTCATAGCTCTTGGAAATTTCGAAAATATCACTAGTGTTTTCGGATCCAGTGTCTATTTATCTGAGGCTTGATCCTGATATCCTCTTTTGAATACAAATACTTTTAACACAATGCTTTATATTCAAATTTTGCATTGGGAATAAAAAAAGCCTGAGTTAATTGACTTATTTCTTTTGCAGGTCAAATCATTCACACAGTTAACAACTATAAAGTACACGTGTGAAAAAAATTAGTATTTCATAAAAGCACATTCATTATAGCATCTATAAAGGAAAATGATCACTTGGACAGAGAATCAAAGAATATTCCACTTAGCACAAACATATTTTATTACACTTTTTAATGGCTATTATAATTTTTCAATTATAAAATAAAACTATTATATTTACTTATTGATAAAACTTACATCTAAACATATATTTATATGTAATTAAATGCATACACACAATATATACAGCATATATACATATATAATATACACATAAATAATATATACAATGTATAAGTATATACAATTTTATAATTCATACATTATTTTATGTTTGTCCATGAGCTTTTTGCATACATTTCTAAAGATCTCTCATGCATAGATTTCAAAACATTTTGCATCAAAATTTTATTTTATTTTTATTTTTAAGACAGTGACGTGTATTTTATTCATAATTGACACATCCATCCATCCATATGGGGTCCAGTGTGGTATTCCAGTGCATGTACACAACATGTAATGACCAGGTTAATTAGCATACCTGTCACCTCAAATGCTGATCATTTGTGTTGGGAACATGCAGAATCCCATTAACTACTCTGAGACACAACTGTTCAGTGAGTAACCTACAAAGTTACCCCTCCCACCCGGCTGCACCGGGGCACCCATGGCCCATGCTCCTCCTCCCAGCCTCTGGTGATCCCTGTTCTTCTGAAATCAGGGTTTTTTTTTTTTTTTTTTTTTTTTTTTTTTTTTTTTTTTGACAGGCAGAGTGGACAGTGAAAGAGAGAGACAGAGAGAAAGGTCTTCCTTTTGCCGTTGGTTCACCCTCCAATGGCTGCTGTGGCCTGCGCCCTGCGGTCGGCGCACCGCGCTGATCCAAAGGCAGGAGCCAGGTGCTTCTGCTGGTCTCCCATGGTGTGCAGGGCCCAAGCACTTGGGCCATCCTCCACTGCACTCCCGGGCCACAGCAGAGAGCTGGCCTGAAGAGGGGCAACCGGGACAGAATCCGGCGCCCCGACCGGGACTAGAATCCAGTGTGCCAGTGCCGCAAGGCGGAGGATTAGCCTAGTGAGCCGCAGCGCCGGCCTGAGATCAGCTTTCTAAGCTTTCACACTGAAGTGAGAACATGAAGTAGTTTCCTTTCTGTGCTGACACAATGTCCTCCTGCCTCATTTCTGCTGCTGCAAACGACAAGACTGCATCCTTTTTTATGGCTGAGTACTATTCCACTGTGTAGAGATAACCATGTGCTCTTTATCCACTCATCCACCAACGGAGCACCCAGGTTGACTGCACTATTCCACTGTGTAGAGATAACCATGTGCTCTTTATCCACTCATCCACCAACGGAGCACCCAGGTTGACTGCACACCCTGGCTGTGTGAACAGTGCAACAATAAACACGGGAGTGCAGGCATCTCTTGGACATTCCGGCTTCCTTTCCTTTGGATATAAAAACCCACAGAGGGACTGTTGGACCGTACAGCAGTTCTGGTTTTAGATTTCTGAGGAAACTCCAGTTTCCCACAGGGCTGCGCTGATTACCATTCCCATCAATGGTGTAGGAGAGCTCCCCTTCCTCTACATCTTCGCCAGAATCTGAGTCTTTTTTGTTCTTTAGCCATCCGAACAGGTGTGATAGTATTTCACTGTGGCTTTAATTTCCCTTTCCCTGATGATTTCAGGTACTTGTTGCCCAATTGTGTATTTTCTCTTCAGACATGGCTACGCAGATCATTTGCCCACTTTTTAAATTGGATTTGGGTGGGGGTGGGTGTTGGGTTGAGTTCTTTCATCTCAGCAGCTGGACAGCTTGGAAGTATTTTCTCCTATTCTGTTTCTGTGAAGAATGTCATGGTATTGTGACAGGGACTGCACTGACTCTGTAGACTAATTTTAGTAGCATGGACATTCAAAAACATTAGTTCTTCAAACCCATGACCACGGGATGGCATTCCAGTTCTTAGTGATCTCTTCTACCCCTTTGTTTCAATTTAGTACGAGTTGTTTTTCAGTTTTTGCTGATGTTGTTTTAATGGGACTGCTTTTTTCATTGAAATGTTACTAATTTTTGCAAGCTGATCTTGTATCCGGCATTTTCAGTGAAATCACGTCAGTTGACAGGTTTTTGTTTTGTATTTCTGGGTTTTTATGGTGGAGGTTGTGTTTTCCTATATGTAGGATCGTGTCGACTGCAAACAGGGACAATTCGGCTTCCTCCTTTCCAAACCGGATGCCTTTATTTCTCACTTCGTTGCTCTGGGCAGCACTCTCAGTCACTGTTGATAAGGGATCCGCTAATCTGGCATGAGCATGTGGTTCAATGATTTCGGTTTTTAAAAATCTGTTGGTCCTCGTTTGCTGTTGGTCTAACGTAGGATGCTATCTGGAGGCAGGAGTGTATGTGCAGCTGGGGGCAGCATTCCACAGACGCTAAGTGCTTCTCTTTCACTGCTGCCTGTCTGGATGACCTGTACGTTGACACGTGGGTGCTGAGGTCCCCAGCTTCTATTGCTGAGCAGCCTCCCCCTTCCTCTAAATGTAACAGTAGTGTGTATATATGTGCTCACAATGGTTACAATCTTTGTGAACCAGTCTTTTTTTCATTATTTAATGTGTCTGAAGTAAGTTTCGCACAGGCAGCACACAGCTGAATTTTGGTTCTCATCCAGTCTATACCCTTCAGAGAGTTGGACACATTTACATTTAAGGTTATTACTAATACTAACAACGTACCTCCGTCATTCTGTTCAGTGTCTGCTGGCTGTCTCGTGTGTCCTGTCAATCTCTTCCTCTCTTACTGTGACTGCAGTGGTAACGTTTAATCCCTTTCTGGCTCATCTGTGTATCTACTCTACTAATGACTGTACACTTCAGTGGGCTTTCCTGAGGGTAGTTACTGTACTGCCTCTAGATGTAGGACTTCCTGGAGCACTTTCTGCAAGGCTGGCCTAGTGGTGATGAATTCCCTTAGTTTCTGCTTATCTTTCAAAAATTTCATGGAAAATTCTAATTCCATTTTCCATGAAATTTTTGAAATTCTATAATATATAATGATCTTTAAATATATATAGCCTCCTGGTTTCATTATGTTACATTTTCAAAAAATATTTATTTATTTATTTATTTGAAAGGCAAAGTTACAGGGAGAGACAAAAGGAGAGATAGAGGGAGTGATCTTAACATCTGTTGGTTCACTCACCAAATGGCCTCAAAGGCCAGGGCTTTGCCAAGCCAAAGCCAGAAGCCCAGAGCTTCTTCTGGGTCTTCTACATGGTAAGTGGCTCAAACACCTAGGCTGTCCTCCACGGCTTTCCAGGCACATTAGCAGGGACCTATATCAAAATTGGAGTAGCCACAACTCGAACTGGCATCCATAGGGATGCCTGCACTGCAGGTGGCTTAACCCACTGTGTCGCAGCTCTGGCCCAATTTTGTTAATTTTTTTTAAAATGAATTTATTTTATATATTGGGGGGGGCTGAGCTCCCACTTGCTGGTTGATTCACCAAATGCACACAACAGCTGGGGCTAAGCCAGGACCAAAGGGGCAGGGACCCAACTGCTTGATTATTACCTATTGCACACTCAGGAAGCTACAATCAGGAGTGGATTTGGGAACTCAAACCAAGATACCCCTAAATGGGATGCTGATGTCTTAACAGTTCTTTTTTTTTTAAGTTAGTAGGGAAACCAAAAATACTTGCTTCATTTTGTGATTTTTCCTTTAAAAAAATTCCAGGACAAAATGAGGAAGATACTGTGAAATGAGATCATATTATGGTTAAAAGCTAAGAGCCAGGCAGGATTTTTCCACATCAGTGAATCCAACATATTCATTCTACAGATGAAGAAATGGGAGACACAGAAGCTTAACTGAATGATCCAGGCCTTTTAATCTCTTCCCCATTCTCTAGTACTGTAACACCAAACCTCAATCACAACTAAACATATATCCTAGGGAAATTTTATAAACATAACTCTTACAGATTGTAAAACTCTGATCCCTCCTACAGAATCCATGAGGTGTGATAATGGAATGATTCAGTGACTTATGCAGAGAGGTATGATTCTTTCTCAGTTTCTAAACATATATTTGCAAGACTATATATAAAATGTCTACTTATACCACCAAACTGTGTACATGAATTTAGGGCTGAGAGCATTCTTACCACCAAGATCAATTTTGTAAGATGCTTGGCTCTCAGAAAGCTAGCTTACTTTCAAACTATCACCAGAAGTAATGTCATCCACCCAGTGACCTCAATAATTGTCAAATGCCTTTCCTAATGCAATTGCAAATGACTTAGAAGATCTTTAATAGGGACATTTTGAATTTTCAAAATGATAATTAACATCAAGAATTTATATATTTAAAACACTAAGACAAGCTTCATATTAGAAAAAATACTCTTGATGTTGAAAGTCAACATGCTGCCTGCTTTACTAAATTCTTTCTGCCAGATTATGCACAGGGTTATATGCATGTTCGCCTGCCATGAATGAACATTAAAAATCTCACCTATCTGCCAAATGCAAAAGACAGCTATAAGGTGAATCTTCCCCAATCCATCAAAACATTTACAGGGAAAGGTTACAAACATCACTGCAATACAAGCCAAAACATTCATGAACTTTGTTTAATAGTCAGAATTATCCATGGTGTTTATTCTTAACATTAGCAAAATTAAGTGAGTGAACTCAGCAAATTGTTTCCTCAAAGTAATAATGGTATCTGACATTAACATGGTTATTTAAAAGTATTATTTTAGTTAATGTTTTGAAGGAGTACTCTTACAGATTCCATTAACAAAAGAGAAACATGAAATGCAAAGACATTAAACAACTTGACTGAGATCACCCAGCAAGGAAGACCCTCTCATAGTCTGGCTCCAGAGCCCACATATTCAGCCATAAAACTCCAGGAAAACCTATATCTCTAGATAGATACTAAGTTACAGAAAAGAGCCAAGAATGTATTAAGGACAAATCAAAGGTAACCAAAATATCATGATATACATAATTTCATCTGAAATTCAAAGTGAACAGAAGTCTAACTGTAGCAGAGTAAATTTCTTTAACATTAAAGGCTAGGAAGAAAATTATGATTTATATTTCAATAAAGTAAGAAGCCAATTCAGCAAAATATTACTTTTCTAATTATCTCTCTACCTGCCTCATTTATCCAATACATATTTTCAAAGCAAGTGAAAAGACATTACTTAGTGAACAGCACACATGCTGGGTTCCTTTGTACTAATCTACATACAGTGAGAAAACAGCACTCCATCCATTCACTCAGATGCTAAACATGGCGACTTCTGTCTTCTAAAATCTGGACTGCTCTTTCCCTGCCCCTTCAAATTGACCAAAAGCTATCATACATAGGGAAATGCTAGAAGTAGAAACTCAGGCATGCAACAAGGATAAGACTGAAAAAACATAAGGAGGTTACAATATTAATCTAAAAGTTTATTATCTAAGGACTTCTAGTTCTAGACAGAGTTTTACAAAAATCATTAGATACCAAGAAGTTACTAAAACCCAACATAATTTTCATATATAAAATAATTCATCATCCAACAATTCATAACACATACAGATGAGACTTAATCCAGGTAAAGATTTATTTTCATAGCCTGACTACAAGCTCTTCAATTCTCATTTCCATAAATATCCTGTTTTTAGAATCTATATAGAATGGACTTAAAATAATTCTCAATGGTTCAGGAGCTTAGAAACTTGCCTATTTAAATGTGTCTATCAACTACAAATAATTAACTTTTCACATAAACAAGTCTCTTGAGAAATGATAATATTAAGTTGCTAGACAAGTCTATCCTTTTTTTTAAAGAAAACATTTAGACAGTTGTCTATCTGATAAATATTAAAGGGTCAAGAACTCTAATATCAATTAATGGGCACAGCATAATAGTCGTACAAATTGAAACAAAAGCACTGTTAATGAAATAATTTCAGTTAATGAAATAATAATTTCAGTTAATGAAATAAGAAATTTCTTTTATTAGATATGTCCATTGATCATCTTCTTTCTATGAGATAACTGGATGCAAGCAGGGGAGAGACTAGAACAATGAAGGACACAGAATTATGTCATGCTAAACAAATAACCTTGGGGCTACAAGTATCAGAAGGAATTTTACATAAAAGATGAGCTACAAAAATTCAGCACCTGGCATGTCGCCTAATACATTATAGGTACTCATTAAATATTTACTCTGTGACTGAGGGGATGAATCAATTAACACACAAATCACTTGCTGATTATATCCATAACCAGAAAATTATACTAGAATCACAAAAATTAGTTGCTACATATTGAATAAACAAATTATTAATTTTAACTGTATCAAAATTGAAAAAAGGCTGCCTATAGAGGCAGAAGATGCTTAAAGGCATGCCCATTTCCCTTTCAAGTCTGACAAAGGCCTGCCCTTCAGATAAGCACTTGGATGGGCTAACCTTTAAGACTCACTATGATGCTCTTTCCCTTCCTCTTTGAGATTTTTTTCTATGTTCTTTCATTTCTCTATTTAAAATAGTAATTTATAGTATTTTCTCTCTGCCCTGAAATTCCATCCTAACCTGTGAACAAATGCTTTTATAACAGAACCAATCTTCAGCTGCTCATGCATGTGATCCCACCATTCCATACCACGTTCATATTCCCACTCCAAGTGAACAAGCGTGGGAAAGAACCAAAGTACTCTTAGTGTACAGACGTTATCCATAAATGTGCTCATGTGTGTGTGTGTGTGTGTTTTGTATTAAAATTTTGTGGAAAATGGAATTAGAATGTTTAATTTTTAATGCAAAAACTCTAAGGCAGTGCATCCTGTCTTTAAATACACATTTTCCATGAACTCTTGAGAGGTTTTTTAGGCAACAAAGTAACTTGTATTCACTTGTTATAACATGTCCGAATAGGATCTACTTTGAGGCACTAAGAGTGGTAAGACATCAGTTTTTCAAACGAGTTCTTGATAGAGCATAATGAATTCTGCTAAAATTTAACTAAGAGCAAATATTAAATTTATGGTGAAACCTGAGTGGAAAATGATGAAATAATGGATTCTTTACATTAAGTCTATGAGTACAACATCCCTAATCAGCAATATATAGGAGAATAATTCATTTTAAGAAGGGATAAGGAGACGAAAATGAGGTCTCTAGTGTGAGTCCACCCACATGAAGTTGAGAGGAAAATCTTCACCTTGTTTATGGCCTAATTGAAGAGGACTGTTGAGTAAAAGACACAATAGTCAAACCAGAGACATCTCAGTTCATTCAACTTACAAAATTCAAACTAAAATTGGAGCAAATGTCAGTTCAGTGAGTGCTGAAATCATTGTGTCCAGGTAGCTGCAGTCAAGAGCAGAGCTTTCAATGGAAATTTTAAAGAAGGGGGATCAAGATCTCAAAACATTTCTTCAAAGAACAGTAACAGGAAATAAAACATCACTTTCCTAAAATGATCCTGATGACAAAACAAAGAGCAATGGTTACCAAGAGGTGGTTGTGGTCCAATCAAAGGAAAAAAGCAGACAAGAACAAATGTCATCACAACAGTTTTGGGAATGGATCAAGATATATTGTTTGTTGACTGTCTGGAGCAGCAAGGAATGAGAATGTCTCTGTATTAGGAGAGTGTTTTGAAGAAGTCAACCAAAGTTTGAATGGAAAAACACCTGGGAAAGCTTCCATAGTCAGTCCTTCTCCATTACGACAATGCTTCTGTCCATTCACCTCAACAAACAATGGCAATTTATGTGAGCATTCTGATGAGAATCAATGGACGTCCAACTTTCAATCCAGATTTGTTTCCTTCCAACTTGTTTTTAATTCTTAATCTTTAAGAAGCATCCATCTTTCTTCCATTAATGTTGTAAAGTGACTGCACAGATATGATTATACTCCCAGAACTGTCAGCTCTTTAGGGATGAACTAAATGGCTAGTATCATCACTCAAAATGCCTTGAACTCATGGAGTTTATGTTGAGAAATGAAGTTAAATTTTTAATCTTTATATTTTAGTTCCATTTTCCATGAATCATGAATTTCCCCATGTGTATGTATATTATTTTCTGATATGTGTTGCTATGACATCAAACATTTTTACAACCTCTGAAAATGATTACTTGAATAATAATCTGGAAGTGGCTAAATTCCTACTTCTGGTCATCACGGTCATCTTGAGACAGACAGGCATCAATAAATTCTGAAATGTTTGGTTGTATCTGAACTTGTCACAATTTAATAGATGTAGTCAAAATGTAAAGGAATATGGTATTATACGGACACTTAAATAATGTAAACCATCCTTCCTTGGGATGTAGTAGAGAAAAAAATGATAATGTGGACTGGGAGAATTGTGATAAGATTAAGAATTAAGAATTTAGTTTAAGACCTTACATATTGGATGCCAGATTCCTCATAAGTAAAAATTGAAATAGAGAAGGTATTTATCTTCTCCTGCATCCTAGGATTTTGTGCATCTGAAAATGAAATATGGAAATATTTTGTTCAAAGTGCTAGATAGAAATATCAAGTAGCACTGAATCTCAATATGGATTTAAGTGTGCACCAAATGTCAGCCCAATTTTTAACCTGTCAAAGTTATAAAGTACCAATTAGAAACCAGGACTCCATTACTACCATTCTAGAAATTAAGCACTTATTCTGTCAGCACTGTTATTGCCACTGACTTAATGAACTTCTTTTTGAACTACTTTGCAAAGACATATCCATGCACTCCGGAAATGTACAAAATCTGTATCACATAGAATTGTCTTTACATAAATTTCATTTCATATTGACTTTGTCTTTCCACTGGCTTCATTGCAAAGTCAGGTTATGCAAAGAAAATCAATAACTGAACATTAAGGAAGCACTGTTCATACAAAGGGCTGACTACTGTTTTGCATATCTATTCATTTTATTTTATTTTCCACACTCTGTAATGCTGCAAGTTGAAAAAAATGCGTAACTGAATAAATTAAAGTTAATATTTGCCTGCCTTTTGAAAGAACAAAAACATATTAAGTCCAGGCAGGATCTTTATTCCTTTTTCTTTTTTCTGGTGCTTGCCAGGTTTTCTTTATCAATATGAATGGCTTAGGACCATATTATCCCACGGCTGCCATTGAAATGAGTAGTGCCACAGCATCCTGTTATGAAAGGGCATTTGATGATTTGGTAGGTGAGAGATTATTAAATCTTGAATTTGAAATGCTGGGGCATTATGAAACCACACACTTCAAACAACCATGGGATCCACTCAAAACTATATCTTCCTTCAAGTGATAAAATACCATGTAGATTTCAATGTTTTAAGTGTTTTCAAAGGCTTTCAAAACTGAACACCTGGAGTTATTCACATATGAACCTTGCCTCTGCAGTAGAAATATCACAGCAGCATTGACTACGAGAATATTTTATTTATCAAATCACAACCAATGACTTTTAGAGTTCTGCAGTGATGGACATGCACAATGCTGTTAACATAAGCTGTTCCATGTCTAGAATATAAAACAATTTATATCTATCTTTTAATTAATCAATGTTAATAATGATAAATGCAGTTTTCCATTTGTCTATATTAATATGTTTGAAGAACATCTGGGAAAATGTGATAACTAAGTGGCTGTAAACTTTTAGCAAATCTTACAAGCATATAGACACTTCTAAAATAATTCATGCATGTGCTTATCACATCCTTTTCAGAGAAATAAAAATGTGCATATATATATGTTTATGATAAATTTTACTGATATAAAGAATGTGTCCACACAATTCACAAATAAATATAAAAGATACAATACTGTTTACTGTAAGTTCCATAGAGCCAACAGATTTGCATACAGTGCTTTTGTAGATTTTTCCAGAGTCATAGATCCAACAAAACCAATAGAATCTCTCTCTCTATATATATACATAAGTATACGTATGCATATACACATCCATACATGTACATAGAATATTCAAAAAGTTTGTGGAAATGTCTATTATGAAAAGGCATGTATTTCAAATCATTTTCCAACTAAAGAAACTTATCTTTTAAACACCTTTTTTTGATGAGCTGGTTGGCAGCATAATTCCTGCTTCTTCAGGGAAGGTCAGTCATTGACTAGTAAGACCATTGTCCAGTTCCTTGAGGCCCATCCACATAATGGAGTAATTTGATTTACTCAGCCTATCGATCTCAATGTTCACATTAACCAAACAAAAATCTTCACAGAAATTACTACAGTAATGTTTGACCAAATACCTGGATACTGTGGCCCAGCCAATTTGACACTAAAATTCACCATTACATTAGTCAACCTAGGCTTGCAATTGGTGAACAGGGTGTTTCCATGGTGAATGCGGTTGGTATTTTTAAAGTTTGCGGAACATTAGGAAAATGAAATGAAGAAATTATGTTTTAGAATGGCATATGCTGCTTTCTTACTATATTGGCAAACAAACAGTAAGTTTGTACTATTAACAGTTTATGATCTATAACTTGAGCACACTTTTTTAAAGATGTATTAATTTTATTTTAAATGCAGAGTTATAGAGAGAGGGAGAAATTCAGAGAGAGGGACTTTACATGTTCTTTGTTCACTCCCCAAATGGCTGCAACTTCCAAGGCTGGCCCAGGCTGATGCCAGGAGCCTGGAGTCCCATTTGGTTCTCCCATGTGGGTGCCAGAGCCCAAGAGTTGGGCCATCTTCCATTGCTTTCCCTGGCACATCAGCAGGGAGCTGGATCAGAAGTGGAACAGCAGGGACTTGAAACATTAACCACATGGGATACTGGCACTGCAGGCAGGGGCTTAACCCACTGTGCCACTCTTAAGCTTAATTTCATTATTAATGTTTTATCCAGCACTTTCCTAAGTCTAGAAATTTAACAAACTTTTATTCATAGTGTCTGCTATCACATAATGTAAATACATCAACCATGGCCAATTTCAAGCTAGCAATATGATATCTCTTGAGTGGAGCTGAGGCAAGATATGCAGTTATACACTCCACTGATACAACAGAATAAAGATACACAACAGCACAGATAAAACCAGATCTATTAATATAATTAGGTCATGATATTGTTTTAGCATAATCTTTTGTTTAGTATGAGGTACTTAATTATACATTTACATTATTTTATATTTAATAGTGTCTGAGTTAACAATCAACTTAGAAAACATAACAATCAGCACTTATGAGCTTATTCAGCTGGCTTTAAAATGACAGCAGACTTACTTTTCCTGAACATTGATAATACACAAAATTTCACAAAGATTTAACTCACTTGGAATTATCAGTTGTTAATGCTTATTATGCACTCCTCTAATGACTTCCTTCCTGTGGGCAGGCTTTGAAGCACAGAATGACAGTTTGGGAACTTCTGAGTAATTTACAAAATGAATACATGTGGACAAGAAAACAGGCTCAGGAGCAAATTCTTACAAAGCTCCTGGCTTTGGATCAGCCCAGCTCTGGCTATTGTGACCATTTGGGGAGTTGGGGAGTGAACCAGTTCCAAAGGGACAAATATCATATGTTCTCCCTGATTGGTGACAAGTAACCAAACACCAAAAAGGAAACCTGTTGAAGTGAAATGGACACTATGATCAGCCCTTGTCCTGACTGTTGATGTACAATTTAATACTTTATCCCTTTTAGTATTTTTTTTTGTTCTGGTTAATACTATTGGTTGAACTCTGTAATTAACACAAAATTATTCTTAAGTGTTGAAACTTTACTGAAAAGTGATCCCTGTTAAATACAAGAGTGGGAATAAGAGAGGGAAGAGATGTACAATTTGGGACATGCTCAATCAGACTTGCCCCAAATAGTGGAGTTAGAAATGTGCCAGGGGATTCCAATACAATCCCATCAAGGTGGCATGTACCAATGTCATCTCACTAGTCTAAATGATCAATTTCAGCTCACAATTGATCACACTGATAGGTCTAAGAGTCAAAGGGATCACACAAACAAGACTAGTGTCTGTTAATACTAACTGATAGAATCAAAAAGGGAGAGAACAATCCAACATGGGAAGCAGGATACACAGCAGACTCATAGAATGGCAGATGTCCTAAACAGCACTCTGGCCTCAGCTCTTAAGGTATTCGAATCTGGCTAAAGAGTCCATGAGAGTATTTTAGGCATGGGAAGCGAACACACTGTGACAAAAAAAAAAAAAAAAAAAAAAAAAAAAAAAAAAAAAAGACTCAAATGAAAGAGATCTGTGAGTGAGATCTCAGTAGAAAGAACCGGCCAACAAAGAAGGAGGAACCTTCCTCTGAAGGGAGGAGAGAACTTCCACTTTGACTATGACCCTGTCCGAATAAGATCAAAGTCAGCGAACTCAAAAGGCTTCCATAGCCTTGGCAACTCATGACAAGAGCCTAGGGAGATTACTGACGCCATAAACAAGAGTGTCAAATTGTTAAGTCAACAACAGGAGTCACTGTGTACTTACTCCTCATGTGGGATCTCTGTCTTTAATGTGTTGTCCAATGTGAAGTAATGCTATACTGAAACAGTATTTTACACTTTATGTTCTGTGTGGGTGCAAACTGATGAAATTTTTACTTAATATATACTAAATCAATCTTCTGTATATAAAGAGAATTGAAAATGAATGTTGATGTGAATGGAATGGGAGAGGGAGTGGGAGATGGGAGGGGTGCGAGTGGGAGGGAAATTATGGGGGGGGGCCATTGTAACCCATAAACTGTACTTTGGAAATTTATATTTACTAAATAAAAGTTAAAAAATGAAAATAAAATGTATCATTTGTGACCAGACATTGCTGTGACACAGTTACAAATATCGACGAATTTCAATTATTCAATTTACTACATAATTTTAGATAGAATATAAATTTATTTTATTAGAGTAATTGCCTAAATGTACATATCCTGTGGAAAGTTTGTGATTTCAAACTAAAATCCAGGAAGCATTCTTAGGACAGAAACTTTTACATTTACTTTATAAAACTACACTTGTCTACATAAGATGAAATCATTACAGTCACAACCTAAGGCACACATCAATTTTCTAGTATATTATATATATATATGCTAATGAAAATGAAAAAAGGATGAAATCCAAGTTGTCTGAACTTTCTTTAATTCAATTTACTAAAGGGGTTGTCTCTTTAAAAATGTTACTGATTGTTACAAAGTCTGTCTTCAAAGAAAAGGGTTCTAAGAAAACTAATAAAAATTATAGACTTGAAAGCAAAAGTAAAAGTAAAAGCTCCACATGTTCTAATTTATGGCTGTGTTCCTGCCTTCACACACACAGCAGGATGTTAGGCCTTCCTTGTTCAGCAGTTTCACGAATTTTAAAAGTTTTAGAGAGGACTGACTTATGGTACTGATGTCAGATCTTAAGTTTAGAGTCCTGAAATAATTAGTTTTAGTAATAGAAAACTCTCTTGTGTGCAAGTGTTTGGTGTAGCTGTTAAAGCATCACTTGGGATACTTACATCCCATACTGGAGCACTTGGGTTCAAGAAGTGGTTCCACTCCCAGTTGCAACTTCCTGATAATATGCACATTGGGAGGGTGCAGAGGATGGCCCAACTGAATGGGTTCTTGCCATGCACATGGGAGAGTGACATTTCAGCCTTGGCTCAGCCTCAGGTGCTGTAGGATTTGGTGAATGAAAAGCTATGAGAGACCCTTCTCTCTCTCTCTACCTTTCAAATATTTTTAAAAAGAATTTAATAAAGATATAGATAGGTAGATGATAGATAGCTAAAGACAGAGACACACAAACATCTTTATGTATATATGGTTCTCAACCATTCTGACACAGTTAGTATCTAAAAATATTGTAATGGATCTAAGATCTTTATTCAAATCTTTCATCTTCATATATATCATTCATCTCATTGTCTTCTCCATTCTTTTTCATACTATACTCATGTTTCCTCCTAAATACGTTATAGTTAACATAGAACATCCTCAATTGCCCCAGTTAAACCCAAAATTTCAACTCTGATATCTTCATAATAGTTTTTTCATCTCCAAGCACATGTGTCCTAAGGTAATTTCTCCTTGTCCTATACTTTTTACCAGTTTACCCTTGTTGTGGCAACATTTTCCAGACATGGTAGAGATCAT
Source organism: Oryctolagus cuniculus (assembly GCF_964237555.1). NCBI lineage: Eukaryota > Metazoa > Chordata > Mammalia > Lagomorpha > Leporidae > Oryctolagus > Oryctolagus cuniculus. Next base: position 46,063,932 of record NC_091436.1, read on the forward strand.
CCATGCCCCTGTTCTAGGACAGTTCTTTGTATTTAGATAGAAGAACAATATCTGGGAAATTGAGCCTCAAGCAGTAAACCAATGCACACTAGTTCAGCACAGTGGTCCTGAAATGAGCACGTGAATATCTGAGTTCTCAGAATATCAATTCCTCTATTCAGGAATCATGGGTTCTCTGATCAAATACATTTGGAGAGGTGTGGTGGTACAATATTGAGTAAGTTTTTTTTCTTTTCAGAACTTTAATATGCTAAATGAGTACTGTTCACCTCAAAGATACAACCAATTTGAAGTGTTTTTCAAGCAAAATTGACTGTGGAACTCTAGCATATATCTTGTGATATGTACCCTATACAATGTAAACACATGGGCAACATACTGGATGTACAGTGTTGAATCAGGTTAGTCCCCCAGGGCTTTACATGTCAAGTGATGTGTGTAACTTAACACTCCTTAGGTCATAAAAAATAGCAAATTCAGAAAGAAGAGGACAAAGGAGTCTTTCCTGAGAAGTGGTATGTGAAATCCTGCATTTGGAAACAAGGGTGTGATGTGACAAAGTGAATGGGCTTTCCAGGAAAAACCAGAGAGGGTGTTGTAGGCATAGTGAGCAGACAAAATGAATATCAAAAAGGCAACCAGGAAATGAACTCAAAATATAGGACTGGAATGGTATTCAAGACAAACAGGGAAGAGTCATGAGAAGCAAATGCACTAGTGTGCTTAGATTTCTTAAAGGTAGAACATATTTTCCCTTAGAAAGTTATTATTAACAAGCTTGATGCATACCAACCTTTTTACATTGACCAGGAGCTTAAACACGGGCCAATGCCTCTTACCCAAACAAATGTCATTTTCAAATACATGTCTTCTTTTACCGGGAGTGGTCACTTTCAATCCTTAAAAAATGTCATGCATTATCGGAGTTCATTATAATAAAGGCAGAGCTTCAGAATGTCAATTACCTGGAAGTTTTGAGACAGTGAGTGTAAGGTGGGTTTGGGACTCTACTGAGATAGACTGATTTAAAACTAACCAAAAGAGACAGAATAGAGAAAAAGAGAAAGCATGATCAATTTCTAGACTGCAGCAATTTTAGAAACTCCATACATCCTCTTCTAAGACCACCATCTCTTCTCCATATCACAAAATGTGTCTACTCATTTTACCTTTAGCTGTGACTTCAGGCTCATGCAAAGGATAGTTGCACAGCGGTTTGTGTGAGATAGATTATCCTAGAGTGTAACATCCGTCAAATCACCAGTTAATTGCCACTTCTGTAAACTGTGGATAATTATAACTGACCTTGCTGTGGAGTGTGTTACGGACTGAATGTTTCTACACTACCAATTCATACACTGAAGCCCTAAACACCAGGGTGGCTCTATTTGGGATATGGAGACAATAAGGAAATAAGGTTAAATTAGGTCATAAGCATGGGGCCCTGATCCCTTATGATTAGTATGCTTATCAGAGAGACACCAGAGAGCTAAGCAATCACTCTCTTTCCTCCTCCTTCTCTTTCCATCTCTCTGTCTCAAGAAAATAGGGCCTGTTGACACACAATGAGAAGGCAGTTATCTGCACGCCTAGATCCCCAAACCCCTCCAATATTCCCAAAATGATGGCACCCAAACTTCAGATTTCCGAATTCCAGACTGTGAGAAAATATATTTCAGTTGTTAAAGCTGCTTGTTCTGTGGTGTTTTCTTATGGAAGCATGAGAAGATTACACAGAAGGCTATTATAAGGATGAAACAAGGTAATATGCATATATAACAGCATTTAGAATGGCCACAGAGTAAATATTAAGTATTCAATAATACTGTATGTCTTAAAAAATTTTATTTCAGAAATGGGAAAACTATTGTATTGATTATATTTACCGAAAATCTATAATCATTTATAAATTTCAATCATAGGAAAGAAATAAAACTGCTTTCTTTTCTCTTTTTGTTACTTGCAAAAGAATAAAGCACTGCTTGAGATATCTCCAGGATGGTCAATGAAAGTATTAGAATGCATTTAGATAAACTTTGAGGCACGTCTCAGTCTACAAATAATATCTGCATAAAAAAGGGAAGGGATTCTCAGAGATCACATTTAACCCTAATGAAATATTTAATTAACACCTTAATGGAATCGCTGTAGACCTTAAAAGTGAATATCCAAGGGTACCTGCCTATGCAAGTCATCTGTGTATTGAAGATAACTGTGTTCTTTGTGGTAGAAAGGGCCTGATAATTTTAAACCACCACAAAGTGCTTTGTTACTAGCATCAATATCACAACAGAACAACAGTATGGCAGCATCATAACAAGCTGAGTATCATGATATGACATCTTAGAGAGAGCTCCACAGGAAAATGAGCCTGGTCTGCTTCCTTTGGGTTCATATTCTTAAAAAAAAAAAAAAAAAAAAAAAAAAAAAAAAAAAAAAAAAAACAGGTGCAAACTTATAGTTTTTCTGGTAATTTCTTAATTGAACAGGTGATTTTAGGCACTATCGGCTTTCATGTTTCAGCATGCTCCATTGCTTTCAAAAATTCCTGCAATGCATCCCATTCCCAGCCATCTATGTTGTGTGAAAAAGTTATGTTAGATGATTTGATTTCAGGGACATTTTTACCTGGGTGAACAAGTGAGGTTACTATAAATCCAATCTATTGGAACAACATTCTCATGGAATTAACCATCCTGAGGTGGTTCTGTGGTGCAATGGATAGCGCAATTGGACTTCTAGTGATGAAATTAACCAAATAGTTCTGTGTATACTGGCCTGCAGGACCAGGTATTATAATATTGGATTCAGCAGCTTTAGAAGCCTGGAATGGGATGTCAAAGAAACTTAAAGGTTTGAACTACAGATAATACTAATAAATAGGAACATAACTTCTTTTATTATTTGTTTTAGGGTGATGTAGTATATTTAATGGACTTATTAGTAGAATATTATAAGATAGAATGTGCACATGTCAATATGTATAGACTTCAAAGTTCATAGAAAGTTGAATTAAAAGATAATTTTGTTTCAAAAATTCTGAAATCCATGCAAGTTTTTTTTTCATAATAATGCACATTTTTGATTTTTTATTTAAGGTAAACAAATTTCATGTATTTCATATATACAGATTTCAGAGCATACAATACTTTCCACTCTACCTTCCCTCCTGCCCATGTTCCCACCCTTCCTCTTCCTTCCTCTCTTATTTCCTTGCTTAATTTTTACAATGATCTACTTTCAGTTTACTTTTTACTCATAGGATTAACTCTACAATAAGTAAAGAGATCAACAAATAGTAAGAATATACATTGTTCCTCAACAGGCTGTAAACAATCATCAAATTTCAAAATATCAATTTCACTCCTATACATTATGTTTTTGGCAATCTATCAATTACCACAGATCATGGAGAACATACGGGACTTGTCTTTTTGGGACTGGCTTATTTCACTAATTACAGTGGTTTCTAGCTACAACCATTTTGTTGAAAACGACAGGATTTCATTCTTTTTATGGCTGAGTAGTAGTCCATACTATCTGTCTATCTATATATCATAATTCCTTTATACAATCATCAGTTGATGTAATTAACACTTTTCATAAATCTTTTGGGGGCACTTCATGCTATTTTTTCATCTCTTTTTCCTGGAAAAAAAACTCCTTACTAGGTTTTCCACATGAATTTGCATTATGGAAAAAATAACAATGCTTCTTGTCTAGGGAAGCAGGCATGTAATTCAATAGTAGAAAGTGTTGCTGCCACTACCCTCCTTAGATTTGAGGCTTTCTTTTTTATCAATAATTCTTTTTTTATTTAGTAAATATAAATTTCCAAAGTACAGTTTATGGATTACAATGGCTTCCCCCTGCACATAATTTCCCTCCCACTCATACCCCTCCCATCTCCCGCTCCCTCTCCCATTCCATTCACATCAACATTCATTTTCAATTATCTTTATATACAGAAGATCAATTTAGCATATATTATGTAAAGATTTCATCAGTTTGTACCCACACAGAAACACAAAGCATAAAATACTGTTTCAGTACTAGTTATAGCATTACTTCACATTGGACAACACATTAAAGACAGAGATCCCACATGAGGAGTAAGTACACAGTGATTCCTGTTGTTGACTTAACAATTTGACACTCTTGATTATGGCGTCAGTAATCTCCCTAGGCTCTAGTCATGAGTTGCCAAGGCTATGGAAGCCTTTTGAGTTCGCTGACTTTGATCTTATTCGGACAGGGTCATAGTCAAAGTGGAAGTTCTCTCCTCCCTTCAGAGGAAGGTTCCTCCTTCTTTGATGGCCAGTTCTTTCTACTGAGATCTCACTCACAGATCTCTTTCATTTGAGTCTTGGGGCAAGTCCGATTGAGCATTTCCCAAATTGTACATCTCTTCCCTCTCTTATTCCCACTCTTGTATTTAACAGGGATCACTTTTAAGTTAAAATTTAAACACCTAAGAATAATTGTGTGTTAATTCCAGAGTTCAACTAATAGTACTAGAACAAAAAAATACTAAAAGGGATAAAGTATTAAATTGCACATCAACAGTCAGGACAAGGGCTGATCAAGTCACTGTTTCTCATAGTGTCCATTTCACTTCAACAGGTTTCCCCTTTGGTGCTCAGTTAGTTGTCGCCAATCAGGGAGAACATATTGGGAAGCTTTCTTTCAAGTAGTCTTCATTGCCTATTTGTTTTAGAATGCAATATGTCTAATTTTTATTACTAAGTAATTGACTTTTAAATAGCTAAGCCTCTTCTCCCCTACACTTATCTCTCCCTATATGCTATGGTTGAAGACTGGTAAAATCAAGTATCATTATGAGTCCCTCTGTAACCTATGTTATTTTAATGACATCAATGAGTAATTTTTTGAACCACAGAGAAAGTTTTCAAAACATGAGCACTCTCAGTTTACCCATCCTTGCCCAGCTCTTACCCAGTTCCCATCAGGTTGACCACCTTTCGATATGAGTCATTCAGTCCTCTATAAATCAAGAATTCCATGTCTAAGAAGAATTTCCTAATGTTTGCTAACTAAGCTGTTTCCTAATGAAAAGATGTAGATAAGTGATTAATATTTAGAAATTGAATCCTATTGCTAGCGCCTTGTATTATGATGTCATTCTGCCCAAGATGGAAATGTACCGCGGATCCCTAAAGGACCAGATGGCCTTGGAATGGTTCTGTTTTCGAGCTTGCAAAAAGTGAGTTAGACTTAAAAGAAATTAAAACATCAAACTCTAAGTTCTAGGCTTAATCTGAGTCAACTTGAAATTTTTTATTAATTTTAGGATATCCAGGAGTACTTTCTTTTCTATTTAACTGGCATTATGTATAAGACTTTACTTTCCAGTGATTCTTCACTTCTGTCTGAGGTTATGGACATGGGGAAGTAGAAGCTGGAACTGCCGTTATATTAGTAAGGCTCTGAGATGAACATTTCGAAGGGAAGTCTAGTTCAGTATTACATATGTTAAACTTTAGCTGTTTACCTGATATCCTGCTGAAGCTGCTGGGGGTATGGGGACAGATATACATTTCTGGAGTTCAGGAGGGGAACCAGGGAGAGAGAAATCTGAGAGGCAGGGTTTGGAAATCATATGATATATGAAGAACTGTGAGGCTGAAGAGATCACCAGTACAGCTGGTATACGAGAGAAAAGAGAAGACTCGGGAAATTAGACAAGAAGGGTGACCTGATACAACCTCCAAGGACAGGTACATCTGGTGATTGGAGGGTAGAGTGGGGATTCAAATCCTGTAATGTGCTTGGACCTTGACAGTGTATATATGAGGTGGTATATACAATTTTTCTTGCTTAACAATTGCGAAGCAAAGCTCAGACCACAGGCTTTTGCCAAACCAAATTGCTTGATCCTTTAAAAAATGTAATGATGTTGCTAACAAGAAAAAAAAAATCAAAAAGAAAGAAAGGGGTATAACCTGAAAAGTAAATATTTTGAGTGAAGTAGTGAATATTCTCTCCGCTAGGCCCCTTCTTAGGTTCTCCACTTTAGTTTCTTGTATGAGGGTACTTCAAAAAGTTCATGGAAAATGAAATTCAACAATAAGCTTCTTTGGGAACCCCAAAAGGTTGAAAACAATGTATACATGAAATCTTTCAAAAGTTAATGAAAAATGCTAACATGAAAAAAATTATAGGTTGCAAGACCTTTTTGCATATAGATAAACTTATCTTTAATTCCATTCCTCTATGAACTTTCTGTAATATTTTCATAGACCATGAAGAGAAAGAGTGGGAGAAAGAAAAATATCCTATCTAGAATAAAACAAATACATTTCAAACAGAAAATGGAGGTTGGAATTCTGCTAGTAACTCAACTCAAACTGAAACAGACTCAGAACTAAATATTATGATTTCCTAAATTGTGCTATAAATTACATATTACATACATACAAATTATAAAATACATAACATAACGAATTACAAAACACCAGGCTGGTGCTGTGGCCTAGTAGGCTAAGCCTCCACCTGTGGCACCAGCATCCCATGTGGGTGCCAGTTTGAGTCCAGGCTGCTGCGCTTCCAATCCATCTCTCTGCGAAGGCCTAGGAAAGAGGTGGAAGATGGCCCAAGTACTTGGGCCCCTGCACCCACATGGGAGACCCAGAGGAAGCTCTCTAATTCTACCTTTCAAATAAATAAATAATTTTTTTAAAAAAATCGCAAAACACATAAAATATAGGACTTGATTACTGATTCAGAATAATTTTATATGTTATATGTGAAATCAGATCAACAGTCTTATATTTATTTTAAGATTATCTCTCACACTCAAAAAAAATCATTCATCTCAGTGGTGAAAAGTCCCATAATCAACCGAACTTTCATAATTAGAGGTAGAGTATGGTAGCTGGTATAGTAAACAAGAAAAGTACCAGCTTCCCTATATTGAGAGAAAAGATTCATCCAGCTTCATTTTACTTAAGTGTGTAATTCACTATTACAAAATCTATACCATAAACTTACATCCAAACATAGATTGAATGAAGAGAAAAATGTTTGTCATATCAGTTGTTTGACATTCAGTTGAGAAAATATGCCTCTTGGGAGAAATATATGTATACATTTATACACACAAATATGTGCCTATTTTATAGCAATACTAATCCAACACAGTATATATCATTGTAAACTAATACAAACCTTTAAAAACAAAGATTATTGAAATAGAGACATGACCATTATGAATAAAATGTTTGTCCAAGCTTGTCTATTTTTAAAAATGTTGAAATCTTTACTTAGTATATACTAAATTGATCTTCTGTATATAAAGATATTTGAAAATGAATCTTGATGTGAATGGGATGGGAGAGGGAGCGGGAGACGGGATGGTTGTGGGTGGGTGGGAGGTTATGTGGGAAAAAGCCACTGTAATCCAAAAGCCATACTTTGAAAATTTATAATTATTAAATAAAGGTTTAAAAACATGTATGGCAGGCACAGAATCAGAAGCAGCATTTCAAAAGAATTTTAAGTTTTAAAAGAAAAATCTATATATACTTTGTATAAAGGCAGGTATTTTGCAAATACTGTATACAATACATACAAATGTCTACAAAATGAGAATATGGCAATGTAGATAAAGGTCTAGTGAACATTTGGGCTAAATATAAGTATTATTAAAATGGTCACTGCACTTAGTTTAATAATGTTCTGTGTAATCTACAGACATGATTACTTTTTAGCTGTAAGAAAGAGCTGAAAAGTATAATTAAGGATTTTATATGGCTGCAAAAATACCCTCATCTAAAAGTTATTTTATATTCATTATGAGCTCTTCTTCAGGTGAGTTGCAACTTCGAGATTTAAAGGTATGCAGTGTAGCTACTGTCTCCAATACAAATGACAGTTAATAAAGCATATATATATACTACACACACACAAACACACACACACACACATGGTATCCTTAAATACATAAGAATTTAGACTGCTTAAAAGTAAAGTCAATTCTAATTAGTAGAAAATCTAAAGTGTAAAATATTTTAAAGTCATTTAAAATGATTCTCAAGGATGTTGTAAAAATCAAATCAATGGCAAACAGAATCTGCTTGGCATACTTAAGCAACTAAGGCTTATAAACAGTGCTTCACCGTTCACACCCCGCCCCCATCCACCTTCTCCTTACAACAAGCTAACGAAATATTTAGAACAGGCAGAAAAGCAGGCAGATTCAAAAGATAATTAATCAACTTCACACAACTAGGAAGTGGCAGTGTCCAACCAAATATATAGGCGTCTGGCTCAAAACTGATGATATATTTTTATAAACACTATTTTCAATCCATGTACTGTTAGATTCCTTAAAGGTCATTTTAAAAGGATCAAGTTTATGGTCTTGTTACTTTTTATCACAAAGTTTATGATTTTAAGTCAACTTTGGCTTCAGGCTAGGTTTAATTTGACCCATTCCAGTGTAGTAACATTTTTTTGAATAAGTACTGTACACTTGTTTTGAACTATTCTCTGGTACATGGTTAGGGATATCAAAGTAAACATATGGAATCACTACCCTTGTGAAGTTCACTGTCATCCAGCACACACATATCCTATGAAAATAAGCTTGTAGGGGTGGAATTGTGGCACAGCGGGTAAAGCCTCCACTCATATGGGTGCCAGTTCATGTCCGGCTACCCTACTTCTGATCCAGTTCCCTGCTAACAGCCTGGGAAAGACAGCAGAGGATGACCCAAGTGCTTGGGCTCCTGCCACTCATGTGGGAGACCCAGAAGAAGCTCCTGGCTTCTACTTGGCTCAGCCCTGGCCATTGTGGCCACTTGGGGGGGGGGGGTGAAACAGTGATGGGAATGCCCCCCCTTATGTATGTATAACTCTTTCGCATAAAAACAAGCATCTTTTAAAAAATTAGCTTGCAAACATATATGGTACACTCTCATAAGAACGATAAGGAATGAGTTTAAATTTCTACTGGAACACATAAAGAGGTCCTAGATTAACTCTGGATGGTCAGGAAATGCAATGTTTGAAGAGACTATTAACCTGCAAAATGGCCAAGAGAAGCTAGGCTACATGGAAAGAAAACACTCAGCAGGAGAAACAACTGAACGTGTAAAGGCCCTGTGAGAGATGAATTATGATTTCTATCTTCAAGAAATGGAGTGGAGGTCAATTTGACTAGCCAGCATGCTGAGTCAACACATGAAAAGACACAGAGAGGGTGGAAGGACTGATCACATACAGCCTTGTAGCCTGGCCTAAAGATATTAGTGTTTTCCCACAGAGTAGTCCCAGACTCACTTAAAGTAAATGGATGTGACAAGGTCTGGATTGCCCTACATAAACATCCTGTTTGTACGGTAGAGAATGAATTAAAGGATGTGAATTAAAGGCTATAATCAAACTCCAGATGAAACGCAATGTTACCATATACCAGCAAGAGTGGAGGGCATAGAACGACAAGAGGTACAAAACATATAGAAGAGGTAAATCAAGAAGACTTTGTAATGGGACAGAAATAGAGGGTGAAGAGAGAGCATTAGGATAGTGAAATTGTACTTAATTAGAAAAAATAAAAGAGTGTATTCATAGGACATCTGTATTCACAAAAGCTAATTGATGATTCAGGTTAATTACTGTTCTCCACATGTTGAATTCCTGACATAGTTTCTGTAAGCATAATTCAGTAACACAACAATGGCAGAGACTGTTATGCCAAAATGAATTGCTAACATATGCGATTAAAATAAATGTCTATGAGATATAACTGTCAAAATAGTAATTACGACTTAGCAAGCAAGAAGAAGTCTGGAAATTTAATTGAAATTAAATTTCTGTCCTCTGTATAGACTCAGCATATTTCAACCAAAGGTATTTTCTCCCAAAAGAAAAAAAATCTAATTAAACTCTTTATTGCTAAATATTCAGCAACATGATCCAGATAAATTTAGTACATAACTGGAAAGTGTTTTTTGAGTGATTTAATGACTTAAAAAGTTTTGTTATTTGAATGGCAGAGTGATTGGGAGAGGTATGATACACACACACACACACACACACACACTGAGAGAGAGAGAGAGACAGAGAGGGACAGAGACAGAGAGAGCAGAGACAGAGATCCGCCACCTGCTGGTTGACTCCCTAAATGCCTGCAATAGCTAGAGCTGGGCCAGCCCAAAGCCAGGTTGTCAGGAACTTATCCAGGCCTCTCAAATGTGTGGCAGGGACTCAGGCACTTGGAGCACCATGTGCTGAATTTCAAGAGTATTAGCAGGCAGCTGTGTTTGAAGCAAAGGACTTGAACCAACACTCAAATACAGGATATCAGTTTCTCAGGCAGTGGCTTAACCTACTGTGCCACAAAACCTTCCCCAGTTAAATGATTTCTAAATCATATTCATTTAGAATGCATTTCAGGGGCTGGTACTGTGGCATAGCAGGTTAACACCCAGGCCTGAAGCACCGGAATCCCATATGGGCGCTGGTTCAATACCTGGCTGCTCCACTTTGGATCCAGCTATCTGCTATGGCTTGGGAAAGCAGTAGAGGATGGACCAAGTCCTTGGGCACCTGCACCCATGTGGGAGACCTGGCAGAGTCTCCTGGCTCCTGGCTTCGGATTGGCACAGCTCCCGCCTTGGCGGCCATTTTGGGGGGTGAACCAACAGAAGGAAGACCTTTCTCTCTCTCTCTGACTCTCCTCTCTGTGTAACTCTGACTTACAAATAAATAAATAAATCTTTAAAAAAAGAAAGTATTTCAATTTTGAAAAATAATGGAGAATGGAACATATTAAATCTTAAAAACCCAGTCATTGATGTCATTCATTGCATATAAGCTTTCTAAGGTAAGAGAATCCCAACAGACATGAAGTTAAAACTTTGAACATGTGCAGTTACTAAATAACCAAATAACCTATTCAATTTGTCAGAGTATGAAAACAGAATATGCATATAATCAAGAGTTCCAGATGTATTTCTGTTTGAATGTACTAGCAAGAGATAAAAACTCTTTCTAGGTAAATAATCACACTATTATGTACCAATACTGATCAATATTTTGAAACATGTTCTCGTGTCACTTTAGGCAGTATCATCTGTCACCAATTCTGACTCAGATTTTATTATCATCTTACACTTAACATCAGTGAAATCAATATGCCCCTTACAACAGATGTTTTCTGAGAAAGACCGTGAAGACAAAGGCAAAGGTCATAGTTCACCTAATTACATAGTGGCAATTACCTCCTCTTGATCATAGCAAATCAAAATGTCTTTCTCCAGACTGAGCCTCGGGCATGTTGGTACAACATGTGTTGAGTTTAACTGCTTTTTAAAATATCTTCTTATCACCGAAACAAAAATTTATTTATGGAAGATACATGGCAAGACAGGACAGGACATACATTTTGTCTCAGTAAAATATTCTTCAGTGGAGGAATAACCACAAATACTGATTTTTATTCAATGTAACAAATAATCTATGAAACATAAGAATGCAAGATATCCACAATTACATGAATTATCACATTTTATTACTGTTATTTATGTAAAAACTGCCTCATCCCTCTGAATAAATGAAAAAAAATGATTCCCAGAGGGACAGATGTAATAGATTCTTCACTGGGTGGGACTATCATAACGACACTGTCGTGCTTGTATTGAACTCTCTTTTCTTTCCTTTGTGATCTGTAAAATGATAATACTTATTAAAATTAATGTCATATCAGATTCTAGTTAATATAATAATGAATGATCAGTGAACTGACAGATGGAAGACCAAGGTTATACTCTGATTTTTGAATAATAATTTACAAAATTATGAATCAGTCTGTTAATATTTGGGCCTAAATGTCCTCATTTGTAAAATGAAGATGTTGAGTTAGATTACTACGAGGGGCTCTTCAAGCTCTATGTCATTTTGATAGATTTATTATAGTTATCAGATTTTGGAATTAACAAAGCTGTGCTTTTAAAAAAAAATGCTGGCATTCCATACAGTTGCCAGTTCATGTTCCAGTTGCTCCACTTCTGATGCAGCTCTCCGCTGTGGCCTGGGAAAGCAGCAGAAGATGGCCCAAGCGCTTGGATCACTGCACTCACGTGGGAGACCCAAAAGAATTTCAGGGTTCCTGCCTTAAGCTTGGCACAGTCCCAGTCATTTTGGCTATTTAGGGGTGAACCAGTGAATGAAAGATCTATCTCTTCCCCTTCTCTCTCTCAAACTTTGCCTTTCAAAGAAATAAACTAAATATTTTAAAAAGTAATTTGAAAACCTAAAACCATGACAAATTTTATAAGGATATATTTATTACTACATAATTCAAAATTCTCAGGATTGATTCTTAATTCTGGTCCTTTCAGTCTTAATACATACTGTTAAAGGACAAATCACTTCTGACGCCATAAACAAGAGTGTCAAGTTGTTAAGTCAACAACAGGAGTCACTGTGTACTTACTCCTCATGTGGGATCTGTCCTTAATGTGTTGTCCAATGTGAAGTAATGCTATAACTAGTACTGAAACAGTATTTTATGCTTTGTGTTTCTGTGTGGGTGCAAACTGATGAAATCTTTACTGAATATATACTAAAACGATCTTCTGTATATAAAGAAAAAAAAGGACAAATCACAACTATATGCAACAAGTATCTGGAAACTATATTGTTTGAAAAAGTGAAATAATACTAAATCAATCTTAGTCTGGTATATATCTATTAAAATAATGTTAGACTAAAGTATGTCATCCATATGCAGTCAAAGATTAATAGTACTCTTAAATTTCATATATAATAGCATTCCTATATAATGCAACCTTCCTATACATTTCTATTTCATATGAATCAGAAATGTATACCTTACACAATTTCATTAAGCACCTTGTCAGTCTGGTTAATCATTTTACCTATAGTTCACCATAATCCATAATACAAAATAGGCGTATCAGGAGCAAAAGCTCTTATGAGTCTCATTTCTGTAAATATGTAGAGTCAAGATACTAATGTGCTTTTGTTCTGAAATATCTTTTCAAGGATGTTTGTAAAGTAAACAGAGCCTTGGAGGACAGATTTCATGTCTCCCCTAAAAACATAGGTCAGGTTTATTTATCCTCCAAAATTATAAAGATAATAACTTTTCATATATAAATATTCAGATAGATTAGCACTTTTTTTCTTTTCACTATAAAAAGTTCAAGTTTCTAAATCTCAGGACTCCCTGACTATGACACAGACACTTCATATGCACAGTATACAACCAGGGTCTCTTCTTGCCAACCCCAAACACTTGGAGGGATAATGAAGTTCATGCTGCTTGCTGTGTTGTAAGAACACCTTTGTCTGTGCTCCAAAAGTAGCAAGCCCTCTGCCAGCATATGCCAGGAAAATGTGGCAGGTTAAACTTTTATCTTGAGACTAGGGCAAAGTTTCAGACCCTTCACTTTCTTGACAGAATGCAAGCATTTCTCATAAAAGAAATGACTGAATTGTCTTAGCAACTTTTCTATTCTTTAGATTCTTTTTAAGGTCACAGAATTGTAATTAACCCAGTTTTGTTTGTGATTATTCATAAATATATAAATAATATGGTTAATTCCATGACTATTGACTCTTGAAAAACAACTGATAATTTGACCTCCAAGGGACTAAGAATTACAAGATCCACTACACCAATCCTTTCTCCCTCTCTCATCTCCAGTCAAGCTAGTTAAGCTTACATCCCAGCAAGGGAGACAAATATTTCAGTGAAAAATTCACATTGGATCATACTAGTCAAGAATTAAAAGAAGGCATTTGGCATTTCATTTCTGAGATGTCATATACTTGTGCATTGTGACAAATCATTAATGCAAGGCTGAACACTGCAACAGCATGAAAGGTAACTGAGAGACAACCAACTACTAGGTGACTCTACTTAATTATGGCAGGTACACACGGCAGGCAAATAAGAAACATTTGATCACTTCAAAGGTGACAGGAACAAACAGGTAATTTCCTATTGCAAGTTTGGACATTTTTATAAACTTCCACTATGAGCCAAGTCTGTCGGAACACAAAAGTTGTCAAAATTCAGTTGCTAAATCACACACATTTAATTGATTTTTTTTCTTTTTTTTTTCCACTTAAAATGTTATATAGGGTGGCACTGTGGCATAGCGGGAAACGCCTCCAGCTGCAGTGCTGGCATCCCATATGGGTGCCAGTTTGAATCTCAGCTGCTCCACTTCCAATCCAGCTCTCTGCTACAGCCTGGGAAAGCGGTAGAAGATGGCCCAAGTCCTTGGGGGCCCCGCACCCACATGGGAAGACCTGGAAGAAGCTTCTGGTTCCTGGTTTCAGATTGGTGCAACTCTGGCCATTTGGGGAATGAACCAGGGATAGAAGACCTCTCTCTCTCTCTCTGCCTCTCCTTCTCTCCCTGTGTAACTCTGACTTTCAAGTAAATAAATACATCTTTAAAGAAAATGCTACATAGTACATTAGAATAACATTCTACAGTTTAATGTTATAAAAATCAGTTAACGTTTTCATTATAAGGCTTTTCTTTACACAATAGTTTTAACTAACTTAGAATTTATTGATCAGGTTTAAAATTATGTATGTAAATGATCTTTCTAAACTTTGGTTATATCTTTATTTATTCTCAATATCCAATGTATTAAGATAATGAAATCCAATCATTTGCAACAAAATGGAAGAATCCAGAAAACATCATGCTGACTGAAATAAGCCAGTCCCAAAGGGACAAATATCATAGGTTCTCCCTGATTGGTGACAACTAACTAGGCACCAAAAAGGAAACCTACTGAAGTGAAATGGACACTATGAGAAACGGTGACTTGATCAGCCCTTGCCCTGACTGTTGATAAACAACTTATTACTTTATCCCTTTTAATAGTTCTTTTTGTTTTACTTAATCTTATTGGTTAAACTCTGTAATTAATACACAATTATTCTTAAGTGTTGAAACTTAACTGAAAAGTGATCCCTGTTAAATATAAGAGTGGGAATAAGAGAGGGAAGAGATGTACAGTTTAGGACATGCTCGATCGGACTTGCCCCAAATAGTAGAGTTACAAATGTGCCAGGGGATTCCAATTCAATCCCATCAAGGTGGCATGTACCAATGCCATCTTACTAGTCCAAGCAATCAATTTCTGTTCACAATCGATCATAATGATAGGACTAAGAGTCAAAGGGATCACATAAACAAGACTAGTGTCTGCAAATACTAACTGATAGAATTAAAAATGGAGAGAACGATCCAACATGGGAAGCGGGATACACAGCAGACTCATAGAATGGCAGATGTCCTAAACAGCACTCTGGCCTCAGAATCAGCCCTTAAGGCATTTGGATCCAGCTTAAAACCCCACGAGAGTATTTCAGGCATGGAAAGCCAAGACACTCTTGCAAAATAAAAAAAAAAAAAAAAAAAAAAAAAACCTAAATGAAAGATCTCTTTGAGTGAGATTCCAGTGGAAACTTCAGGTCATCAAAGAAGGAGATACCTTTCTCTGAAGGGAGAAGAGAACATCCACTTTAGACCTTGTCTAAATATGATCAGAGTCAGCAAACTCAAAAGGCCTCCATACCCTTGGCAACTCAAGACAAGGGCCTAGGGTGATTACTGATGCCATAAACAAGAGTGTCAATTTGTTAAGTCAACAACAGGAGTCACTGTGCACATACTTCTCATGTAGGATCTCTGTCCTTAATGTGCTTTACATTGTGATTTAATGCTATAACTAGTACTGAAACAGTATTTTACACTTTGTGTTTCTGTGTGGGTGCAAACTGTTGAAAGCTTTACTTAATATATGCTAAATTGATCTTCTGTATATAAATAGATTTGAAAATGAATCATGATGTGAATGGAAAGGGAGAGGGAGAGGGAGAGGGGAGGGTTGCAGGTGGGAGGGAAGTTATGGGGGGGAAAGCTATTGCTATCCATAAGCTGTACTTTGGAAATTTATATTCTTTAAATAAAAGTTAAAAAAAAGATAGTTGCATCTACCCTTTAAATTGTGTCTTGAAATCTAACTATAGTCCTGATTGTTTTGGGAAAACAGTTGAAAAACAGTAAAAACTGCTATAAGAAGACAGGAGATGCTAAGTTAGAAAGAGAAATAAATAAATGAAACTGACATCAGTCAGAGTCAACTTTCTCTCATTTTATCTGGCAGACAGTAACACCATAGGCAATACTTAAGTACTTCTGTACAGAATAGGCTGTGCCAATCTTTGATATTGAGTATCACAAAGCATCCCATTGTACAGGAACTTTGATATTCTTCATCATTTAATATTTAGCATTTCTCCAGGTAACTAAGTACAATGCAGCACCTCTTATTTTGGCAGAAAATCATTTTCTCCTTCAGTCAAAAAAAACCCAAGTTGAGATTCACAGCTTTTTCATCTATATTCCATTTTATTCTGCAAGGAATAAAAGCAACAATTAGAAAACAGCTCATTTAGTAGGAGTTTCATGATAAGCATCAGTTGCATGGTTTCACATTAGCTGTTCAAACAACCATCAGAGGATAATGATTTTCAGTCACTATCAATCAATAAATTATTCAGTTGAATTTCCCATAAGTCATTGCTATTGCTATCAGTAATCAAGTCACCTCCTTTGTTTTTTTAAAATTAAACTGGAACAAAGCAGTATGACTAATTACCAGTTGGTCTTCAATAGTTCCCACCAATAACTTGCCTCCTTGGACATTATACTATATTAGGAGTAGATGAAGGCTCTATATATTTTTATGTCATGTTGAATTGCTAAGTAATTGCATTCATATCATTCATCCTACTATCAGTAAAGAACATTATGCTGTCTAGATGAAGCTAGATTAAAATCAATTAAACAGATGAGTTGGTTTTGTTTATAATGTATTTTTATAATTTATCTGACAGCTGTTTCCTGAGTACCACTGAAGAAAGCATACCAAGCAGATAGGAGCCCTTTGAAAAACTGATGCTTCTTTAAATCTCTTTTTGGAATGTATTATCCCAAAACAGAGTTTTAAAATTAATTCTGCAATCATAAGATCTAAGACAGCACTAAAATTTTCTGATAGCCCAGATTTTGTGCTAATATTTAAGTGCAATCAATTTCACGACTAGAAGTAGTGTCATTTCAATATTAATGGGCATACCTTTCAAGATGTTTTTCAACATGAAAATAGCCATGAAACCTATTAATATCTGCTAGATAGATAGATAAATAGACAGACAGAAGCAGTTGATCTATCTTTCACCAGATGTAGAAATTTTTACTTAAAGTAAAATAAAATGCATGTTTTAATAGCCATTTTCATATTGGTTTTGTTAGATGGTATGCATACGGATAGCATAAACACATCAACTTTCGTTCCCGTGAGCCACACGTTTTTACCATAAAATCCATCTAGTCCACAGTTAGGTTGTTTAGTGCAGTCTTACATACCCATAAATGGTGTGTAAGAGTGGGCTATCTTCTTCTCTAACAGAAACATATTTTTACAAGGCCATTTTGCACTTGACATCATTTAATAAATTGTGTCCTTTAGTATTTAAATTAGCTACTGCCCTTCTATATTTCAAGACTACACACGTAGTTATACTACTGCAGACATACAGATTATTCTATGCACTTTTTATTTTCCTATAATGTGTCTAGCAATCAAAAAAAAAAAACTTAAGACACAACTAAGGTCTAGTCAAGAAACCTAGTACCACCTTTCTTAAAGTCTTTACACCTCAAGGAAAAGAAAGGTTTGCACCAAACTAAAGATCAATTTAATCTTTCTTCTTTTCAGTTCTCTGAAATTACCAGTTAGTTCTATCTTGAGAAGTCTTTCTTTTAAACCAATTACAGTAACAGATCTTCATTAATAATACAGAAATGAATAACTCCCCATTTAGAGCCAGGAAACATTTTATAACAAAGGAAGAGAACTGTGTGATGTTTCCAATTCTCATTCAAGAAATTTTCACTTTCTTTATAGAAAGTGATATGTAGAGACAACAGGAAGAGGAACATCTACCATAAATTTACTTCTGACCCACAAGGAAACAACGTCTCAATTTGTAGCAGTAACAAGAATCTTAAAATATTAAAAACATCCTGTATAGAAATAGGGAGATGCAGAGTAAAGAAGGAAATGCTTCATTTACTGATTCTTAGAATTTATTAAACACTTCAACAAAACATCAAGAAATATTAAATTGGATCCCGTCACTTGAGGCTCTAATATAAATATAGCAATGTGTTTCTAAAACTAGAAATACAGATACTTGAAAACTATTCTACAGAGAAAAAGATGAAGTATTAAGTCATGAAAAATAAATAAAATAAAATCTATTTCACTGGCAACTTTCTAATAAATTCAGTATGAAAATATGGCTGAATAAAAAATATGAGCATCAAACTAGGAATAAACAAATTAAATTAGAAGCTGTGGTCCTACAAAGTAGAACACTGTTCAAATTGAAGTGACATGTATTTAAAAATACAAAGGACAATATTAACATGAAAAATGTAATTTTTAAAAGAACACAGCAAAGGAGCAATAGGCCTACAACATAAGCCATTGATGTTTAATACTAGCATTTATTATATAAAAAAATTAACCTCACAACTGCTACTTTTGCTTCCCTTTCCTCCAAAAAAAAGTTATCAAATATAAACTTAAAGATTATACATATATCCAATCTTTTACTTGAAAAGACTATTTTAAGTATTGCTCATTTAATATTCTTCTTTTTTCTCCTAGCCTGTCTGAGGCATCCATCTGCCTAGGGACTGATCAAAATTTCTTTACTAAGTACTGCAAAGAGAAAAACTGATATAATGGTCAACTTCTGATGTGAATTATGATTAACCAACAAATCAAAAGCTTTGAGAGCCTGGAAATTCTTTAGGTAAAATACTCCTCAAGTTTTTTCATTCTCCCCTTTTGAATGTCAAAAGCTAAGCTTGAAGAATTGAACTCTTGGGGTTAACTAGGCTGTAGTGTAGATTCTCTTTCCTACCATCAATGTGAGGTTGAAGTCTTTTTTTTTTTTTTAAAGGAGATTGATCTAGAGAAAGTAAGAAAATTGTCCTTTGCTCATCACATACCTTTATTGGAAGGTGTACGCAAAAATGGAAGCAAATCTTTGTTCTGATTTCTAGTTTGAGGGCTTTGGTCTATAGTGGGTGGACACAGCCTACTGCTATGAGAGGGCCCACAGTGCAGAGAGTTCTGTGCCAATAGGTGAGACCAGCCTAGTTAAGCAGTTGAAGCAGCAGTTTCAGAAGGAGATGCCAAACTAACATTCCCAGGTCTTACTGGATTCTGGTAAGTATAGATTCCAAGGAGACAGTCCATGTCCTTATCCAAGGGCCCCCACCTCAGGGTTATGGTGACCTCATAGGAGTTAGCATTGGACTCTGCATGTGTGAGTATAGGTCAGCCAGTGTGTGCTGAACAAGGACCTACCTAGGTCCAACAGATGCTTCTCCCCAGTGTGGCGAAGATCATTTAGCCACAATCTTTACCCACCCACACTCCCAGACCATGACATCTTGGGTTTGAGAAGGAAAAGTAGGGAAAACTAGAAGACAATCTGTCATTTTCAAATGCGATGGTTTTTATCACCAAGTAAATTAAGTGTTAGATCCATTTCAACTGTAGGCAGTATTTATACACTTGTCACTGGAAGAGTTCTGCTACAGATAACAATAAACAGCAAATCCAAGTTGGCTCCTGAAGTAAATTACCAAACCCAGCTTAAAACAAACAGCATCCCATGGTACTGGATAAATTACATTGTGATCAAGGATCCTAAAAAGAAAAAATAGGGAGGGCATTTTTCCAGGTGATAAGTCACTAGCTAGGGTGCTAGTGTCTTAGGTTGGAATACCTGGGTTTGATGAGTCCTCTGGTTCATGACTCCACTTTCCTGGCAAGGAAGATCCCAGGAGGCACTGGTGATATTTCAAGTAACTGAGTTTCTGCCACTCATGTGGGAGAACTGGATTGAATTCTTACTTCCTGGCTTCAGTTCAGCCCAGTTCTGAGTTACAAACTGGCAATCAAATTTCAGCCTCACAACTCACTGATTATGGACCTTCTGAAGACCAGCAGATCTGCCAAAGAACAGGATTAGCAATACCATAGTGATATCAATACCTGTCTCATAGATTTTCTTCTCAAAGTAAAGAACGACTGTTTATACAACAGAGATGTTATTATTCGTAACATAAACCGTCCTTTGTGGAGAGTGTGAGCAGCAGGCCCTGTCTTCACTAAAGACTTTGGAGTATTTTTCAGTACATATTGTGAGTGGCAACCAGGGAGAGAAGAATTGCTAGGCAGAGTTTAAAGAATACTTGACTTCCTGGGCAGTTTTGAAAGAGGAAGGTGAGGAACTAGTGGGAAGGGAATATGTTAAAACCCCCTGAAAGAGCAAAGAAGTGGGGACAGAAGCAGCACAATAAGTCATTTAGGCAACCTCTCTGCACACAGGATCTGAAAAACTTTTCTTTAGAAGATCTGAAAAAATGAGAGGAAGCTTAGTCTCAACAGCTTTCATGTGAAATTAAGAAAAAAACTTCAGATCTGTCATCTCAGTTTATGAAGGTACCTGGGAAGGGATGGAGGCAAGCAGGGTAGAAGAGTAAGTCTTCTGGGATTCAATAGGAACCTGAAAGAGAATTTAGGCATTTGAGACCATGGAACTGGAAGTTAATCCACATTAACAGCCACTCTGAGACATGGGAATGGCGTTAGAAGCTAGACTAGGGGTTACTTATTTAAATGTATTTGAGTAGATGGATGATAATGGCAATGACAATGAAGACCATGATGATTTTTCAATAAGGGCAGGAAATTGGCAGATTAACTATGCAGACCTAGTGCCCATTAATTTAAGCAAGCCACTTATGTCTAACTATACTCACGTCTTGTAGACATAGCAGACAAATGAGACGGAGAAATAAAAATCATCCCACTAATGTTCCACCCCAACAATACTGATTAGTGAACCAATCTGAAGCTAGAGGGAAAATGTCATAACATACGGCTCTAAGATTTCAATGCTGTTCATGTACTTTCATCTGTGATTCATCAGACAGATTTTTTTTAATTTATTTTTAATTTATTTTTTTCTTTTTTGACAGGCAGAGTGGACAGTGAGAGAGAGAGACAGAGAGAAAGGTCTTCCTTTGCCGTTGGTTCACCCTCCAATGGCTGCCACGGCCGGCGCACCGCGCTGATCCCATGGCAGGAGTCAGATACTTATCCTGGTCTCCCATGGGGTGCAGGGCCCAAGCACTTGGGCCATCCTCCACTGCACTCCCTGGCCACAGCAGAGAGCTGGCCTGGAAGAGGGGCAACTGGGACAGAATCCGGCGCCCCGACCGGGACTAGAACCCGGTGTGCTGGCGCCACAAGGCGGAGGATTAGCCTAGTGAGCCGCGGCGCCGGCCATCAGACAGATTTTAAAAGTGCATTTATAAAACTGCAGAGAAATCCCAAACAAGGATGGAGAGGAAAGATGCATACTGGACAAGATTAGACCAATTTGAGAAAGGACACAATTAAAGCCCTGCATATCTACTTTAAAAATCAACTGTACATGTTAATGCTACAACATTAAAATAACTCTGCCTTCAACCAAATATTATGTCTTGAGTCTTAGCCTTGCTTTTTATTTAATTATTTGTATACTGAAAATACTTGTGAATTTCTTATTGTTACTGTATCATTCAAATAATAATGAAGACAACTAACAATTCCAGATACCAAGAGGGAAAAAATTTTCCAGTAGAACTTGTTAAGAAGACATAACAATATAAAAAATAGGCTTTTAAGAACACAAATAGGGCCGGCACCGCGGCTCAGTAGGCTAATCCTCCGCCTTGCGGCGCTGGCACACCGGGTTCTAGTCCCATTTGGGGCGCCGGATTCTGTCCCGGTTGCCCCTCTTCCAGGCCAGCTCTCTGCTGTGGCCAGAGAGTGCAGTGGAGGATGGCCCAAGTGCTTGGGCCCTGCACCCCATGGGAGACCAGGATAAGTACCTGGCTCCTGCCATCGGATCAGCGCGGTGTGCCGGCTGCAGCACGCCGGCCGTGGCGGCCATTGGAGAGTGACTCAACGGCAAAGGAAGACCTTTCTCTCTGTCTCTCTCTCTCACTGTCCACTCTGCCTGTCAAAAAAAAAAAAAAAAAAGAAACAAATAATGAAGATAAATATTTTACATATAGCTGTTGTTTAACATCCCTCAATGTAAAGCCACAGTTACACAATAAAATAAAATAAAATAAAAAAGTGCTCCATTAAAAAAGCAACTGTACCAACATAGGAGTGGCATCACCTGCCTTAATATCAGCTCATTCAGGGGGAAAAAAATTAACTGCAAGGGACAAGCTCAGTGTGATAGAGTTGTGAAGGAAGCCAGTGTCATCAAGCCTGTATCAGTGTCAGCCAGGGGCTTTCCAGCTTACTGGAGGTACTCAGCACACTCATCATGATTCATCCTGCAGTGATAAATGCCATCTGGACTCTCATTCTCATGTCCCGTTCCTGTGCTGTAAGTGGAAATGTGTGTTATTAGAGGACCTGTATGTGCAGTGTGTAGTCTCAGAACCAGTTTAGGAATAACAAAGAAGTGAGGATATTTCCTTTGTTAAGAACAAAGCCTTCATGGGAAAGGTAAGCTTTTTTCCAATATGAGAACTCAGCATGGGCTCCATTTGTTCTTTGTTTGGCTAAAGTACAGAAGTAGCCCAGGTGGATATGTTTAAAGAACCCATTTGGCCATGACAGTCAGAGAAAATGAGGGAAATAAGAGGAGATAGGGCTTTGGAACTGACCACAACACAAGCATTCAGTCATTCATAATTCAAGAATCACCAGGTATTTTTAAGCAACCTCTCCATGCCAGACACTGCATGTTAGTAAGCTTACGTTCATATACAATATATTTAACAACTGTATGGCATAACCACCAACCACTCAGCACAGATATCTGCTTCATGAGAAAGGTTACCAGGCACAAAGAGCAGTGTGGCAATCCCAGTGCAAACTGCATTTCAGCCCATTATCATTCTAGGAAGCAAAGGATTATGTCTAATTACAGCACTCAATGTTATTGGCTATACTGGAAGTGTGAATGAAGAACAATAGTAGCCTGGAAAACCTCAATAATCAATTACATTTGAGAGAAAACATTAGGAATGATTCAGTGAAGCAACAAGTGAAAGGAACATCAAAGGAGAAGTTAGAATACTGGAAGAGTATTTGGTGTGACGGGGAAACACAAGTATCCCAAAATTGTTGAGTCACTGGAAAGGGAGAGTGGGTGGCTAGATTACAGAGGTGAACAGGGCCAAGATGATAAAGGGTTATGTGCACTATGCAAGAGGTATTAATGCTATGCTCTATGCCATAAGGGCCCACTGAAGAACTCTAAGCAAGGAAATAAACTATAAAACTATTCAATAGAAAGGCCATTCAAATGGCATTGAGAAAGACAGACTAACAAGGTTTCTGCAACAGTACAGAACTGGCCTACCCTAAAGAAATGACATAGAAAGACGGAGAAGGAGATGCAAATCAAGGATAACAGGTCAGTTCACACCTATTGGCCAAGCAGAAGGACATGTAGATTTCTTGCTTGGTAAACCAGAGTCATTCACTACAACAGGCAAAGTATTGTGGAAGACACTGTGGGGAAGTGTGGAAAATAACAAATTACATATTCTGAGTTTCAATGTTTTAGGAGATATGAAAGTTTTAAGTTAGGTAGGAAACAAAATAGGAGTTGGAACTGAAGTTATAAATTTCAGACTTATTACTTTAGAAACTACCCTAAAGATGTATATAAGAGGAAAATAATAAAAGGACTGAGGTCAGAACTAGATTTACAAACATGTAAGTAGTTATTAAGAAAGAGAAGACTGTGAAAGAGACTGAAGTGAGGGCTTTCCAAGTGTGTGGCCTACGGCAAGCCACTTCAGCTCAATGAATTTCAATTTCCAAAATTGCAACTTAAGATAATAATGCACAGCCCAGCAGATAATAAATCATCATACATGTTCATGTTAGTTCTCTTCTTTTTGTGAATATTTCCATTCACTAGCCAAAATAACTCTTAAATCCCTACTTAGAACTTTCCTATAAAAATCAAAAATTGAACAATAAAGTATTGTAAGAGGAAGAGCACAATTTTTGGAGTAAAATGGATTTGGAGTCCTAACCTGACTTTGGAAAATTTACTTATCCTATCCAAACACATTTTCTCAGTTGTAACGTGAAAGTATATCTATTCCTTAGGATTCTTTTGCATGAAGGCAATAGAATAACTAGCCCATCTCTCTTAGTATCTGTACTAAAAGCAGGTATTCACTGAGTAAGCCTTAGTTCCCACTCCATTGTGTCTCTTTCCTTCCGAAGTGTACTGTGCCAGACATAATACAACATTTCCTTAATGAGTCTGGATCACTGCGAGCATCAGTTAACATTACATGTCTGAGATGCAAACGCAGCTGCAAGCGTAATAGAACATCAGAAGAAATGAACCACTCTTGTAAGACACAGTTGACTTGCCTAATTTTGTCATACGAATGATACTGAATCCATAGCAGCTTGAGATGATTTACCAGGCACAAAAAAATGAACAGCTGCCTTTCTAAGATCTGATATTATGTAAGGAACATAAATGAATGTTACGGTAATTCATCAACCTCTCAAGTTCAATGCTTCTTTGTTCTGTTGCAACGAACACAACTTTCCTGTATGGCTGATGTCTTTTATAAATGAAATCTAGAATCTGAGTTGAACCACACGATATTCTACATACAACTCAAACCTACTGCATTTGCATCCATGATCTTGTAAAACTTTTGGGCTTCAGACTCAGAGAAGTTGACAAAGGATCTCTTCTGGCCAGTTCCTCATCCCAATCAGTCTCTTCTGCCTAAGCATCCACATTTCATGCTACCAGGACCATATACTGGTTGTACCCCTAGTTGAGTGGCATGAGAATCAGCACTAGATAGATGGACAGCTGATTTATAGCATATGGCATATCCTATAGGCAGACCTGAAAGCGAGAGCTATGCCAGCAGGACTCTTTTTCTTCAAAGTACAAAATGTATAAAGAGAAACATCAAGAAATTATGCCAGGTACAGTGAGATAATGGTGAAACAATACCACGTGAAATCCAAAGTTTGAAGGGGACCAGAAAAGATGTGAAGAGGAAGAGGGTGAAGTCAGCTGGTGGTATACGGACAATGAATTTTATGTGCAGAGTGAAGCAAAAACAGACTTGTGGCTTGTGTGTGCGGTGGCGGGGGGGAGAGAATAGAGAGAGAGGGAGAGAGAGAGAGAGAGAGAGAGATCTGTGTGGAGAAAAAGAAAAAAGAAAGGTAGAGGAAAAAGAGGAAAGCAGGCAGTAATACAGAAGAAATGGGAAGGAGGACAAGGAAGGAGAAAGACTGAGAAAGGAGATACACATCAATTCTGAAAGAACCCCAAGGATTTTACAGATCCATTTCCAGTCTCAAATTTTTTTGAAATATACTTTGTTTTCCTGCGAAAACTTGAGAGAATCTTGTCTTTCAATTTAGCTTGATTGTTATATTATAATTACATCAAAACACAACCTATAGATTTGTTTTAATCAAGTTCAAATTCACCTTATTTAGTGTGTTGAATTATGATGGTTGCCATTGCCTTTGAATGGCCTTTGAGATGAAGTTCAGTTGAAATCACCTCCTCCATTCCCTGATCTTTCCTCTTATCCATGTATTCTCCTGTAAAGTCATTAGTTCCCTTCACAGAATCATGGTGTAACATGACTAATTTTGGAGGGTTCTGGGTTTTACCTCCTCAACAAATCCACTGCTCTGCTGCCCCTCTAATTCTCTTTCTCTATCACTGCTGCTCCCCCTTGCCATTTTTTACCTTTTTAATCCTCTGCTTTTATTTGATAGCTTCTATTTATCCTCTTCCTTAATTATTTCTCAGGTTTCACAGGTCATTTAAAAACAGACAGTCAGCTGGCGCCGCGGCTCACTAGGCTAATCCTCCGCCTTGCGGCACAGGCACGCCATGTTCTAGTCCCGTCGGGCGCCAGATTCTGTCCTGGCTGCCCCTCTTCCAGTCCAGCCCTCTGCTGTGGCCAGGGAGTGCAGTGGAGAATGGCCCAAGACCTTGGGCCCTGCACCCCATGGGAGACCAGGATAAGTACCTGGCTCCTGCCTTCGGATAGGCGCGTTGCGCCGGCCGCAGCACACGTGCCGCGGCGGCAAATGGAGGGTGAACCAATGGCAAAGGGAAACCTTTCTCTCTGTCTCTCTCTCTCACTGTCCACTCTGCCTGTCAAAAACAAAAACAAAAACAAAACAAAACAAAAAAACAAACAAACAAAAAAAAACAGTCAATTGTGCACCATTTGTCAAACAGCAATAATCTTCACAATCTGAGTTTTTCTCTACTGTTCCTGTTCCCTCAATTTCGCTGCCAAGGTAAAAGGTTTCTTGATTTGGTTCAGTTACTCTTGTATCTTGAGTGGTTCTGAAAATGCTTTCTGACTCAGAAGGCTACATTCTGATTGGCTAACATTTCTGAAAGGGAGTGATGTGCTGCCCCACACTGAGCAGCAAATGCCAAGCCACATGGGCTATGTGGTCAACACACACAGGTAGGATTGTAGGGCTTGAAAGAGATCCCAGTGCTGTTTCTTTTTGAGACACTTGAACATGTAAAACTGAAGGAAACAAAGCCAAACCAGAATTTATTTTTTTTGACAGGCAGAGTTAGACAGTGAGAGAGAAAGACAGAGAGAAAGGTCTTCCTTTTGTTGGTTCACTCCCCAAATGGCCACCACAGCAGGCACCGCGCTGATCCGAAGCCAGGAACCAGGTGCTTCCTCCTTGTCTCCCATGTGGGTGTAGGGCCCAAGCACTTGGGCCATCCTCCACTGCCTTCCCGGGCCACAGCAGAGAGCTGGACTGGAAGAGGAGCAATCAGGACAGAATCCGTCATCCCAGCCGGGACTAGAACCCAGGGTGCTGGCGCTGCAGGCAGAGGATTAGCCTAGTGAGCCGCGGCACCAGCCTAAACCAAAATTTTTAAAATACCAATACATCTTACATGTTTAAATTAAACTATTAACATCTTTCACTTAAAAAAATATATTTCTGCTACCTGACAATACTCTAAAATTTATAAGAAATATGAGTATTAACTTTAGGGCAATTACCGTAGCATTCTCTCAATGTCATCAGTCTGTCTCTGCAAATAAGGAATTTTATATAGATTTAAGATCAAACATTTAAATTTAAGACCTGAGGTTTTCTGTGAATTTACGTCCTAGGCAAAGAGCTTTCTCCCTCTGGTGTGATCTACGACAGAAACCTTAGAGAGAAGATGTGTGCATGACAGCTTAGGGTTGGGCATGATCATACTACATATGCCTTTGTATTTCAAAGGAATTCTATAGCCTATTACTTGGTTATCTGAAAAAAGTATAGCTAACAGGGACAAGTAACCTAACTCCTGGGCTTTGCCCTACAATATGACACTGGGTAGGTTATTCTTTCAAGTTGTAGGCATCAATTACTTAATGCTTTAAGATGAGTGGACTGACCAAAGTAAATATCTGCCATCCTTTAGAACTTTCAGGCTCAATAATATTATGTATTTCCTTACTTTTCAATACAATTAAGAGGAAAATTTGGGCTGGGAGAACCATTTGAGGGAAGTTAGTGTGCCATATCAATGAGTTTCAATTAAACAGCTACATATTTTTAATACAAATTATTTGAAAAGAGAGGCAAAGTAAAGATGTCTTACATTAAATATAAAGAATTAAAATCCACTTAATCATACTCTATTTAGTATCACCAAATAGTTTAGTATGCCCTCTGCTTGTTTCCAACTTTATTTCATGAGCAATACTATAAATTGAGCTCAATCATTGTCAACGAGTCAAATTTGAAGTAAATGAGTCCTGGAACCCTCATCCTGAAGATAGGATTATACAAGGATACAGATCACAGGACAAAGAGTAGCTGTCTCATTTGATTGCTTTATGATTTGTTGAAATATTGCACTGTATCCCATAGACAGTATACACATTACATGATAGTTTAAAAGCTTTAAATATTTTTTTTTAATTTGTAAAAAAAAAAAAATTCCAGATAAACATTAGAAGTCTTTCCATTAGAAGTCTTTCTGTATAAGTCCATTCACCCATCCAAATACAAGTATTGGATGAAATGCTAAATGAAAATTTATATTTTCATCCCAGCTCCACAAGTACAAAGAGGACAATGGTCCTCCTCAAGGAAGGAGTAGCAGCTACTCTGACTGGGGTGAGTCTGATCATGTTTTTTTTTTTTGGTTTTTTTTTTTTTTTAATATTTATTTTTATTTGATAGAGTTACAAAGCAAAAGGCAGAGACACAGAGAGAGCTATCTTCCATGCATTTTTCACTCCCCAGGAGTATCTCACTTGGGTGCAGGGGCCCATGCCCTTGGGCCATCTTCTAGAGCTTTCCTAGGCCATAGCATAGAGCTAGATTGTTAAGAGGAGCAGCCTTGGCCGGCGCTGCGGCTCAGTAGGCTAATCCTCCGCCTTGCAGCGCCGGCACACCGGGTTCTAGTCCCGGTCGGGGCGGCGGATTCTGTCCCGGTTGCCCCTCTTCCAGGCCAGCTTTCTGCTGTGGCCAGGGAGTGCAGTGGAGGATGGGCCAAGTACTTGGGCCCTGAACCCCATGGGAGACTAGGATAAGTACCTGGCTCCTGCCATCGGATTAGCGCAGTGTGCTGGCCACGGCGGCCATTGGAGTGTGAACCAACGGCAAAGGAAGACCTTTCTCTCTGTCTCACACTCTCTCTCTCTCTCTCTGTCCACTCTGCCTGTCAAAATAAATAAATAAATAAATAAATAAATAAGAGGAGCAGCCTGGACAAGAATTGGCACCCATATGGGATGTTGGTGCCACAGGCAGAGGCTTAGCCTACTGCACCACAGAGCTGGCCCCAAGATAATATTTCTTATAGGAGTAAGCACAAATGCTTGAGCATTGCTCTTTGGAAATTAGGACAATATATTGATGAACATTACATCAACAGTACACATTAGATCATCCTAGGTGTGCAGGAATGAGGAGGAAGAATTTCTTGACTCTTATATTTATTCCCAAGCTCTTGAAATGCCCAGCCTCTGAATTTGTTTTTGTATGGCTGTTGTAATGGTTTGAATGTTTGTGACCCTTCAAAAATTCATGAAGAAACTTAATCCACATGCAATAGTATTAATTTTCAAGATGATTATAAGCCCTCATGAATGGGATTAGTACCTTGTCAAAGGGACCTACACAACCAACAGTTCTCTTTTCCTTCTCTGTCCCTTCCACCATTCGGGGGCAGTACCCTCCATGAAGAATAGGACATCACGACACTGAACCTGACAGCATCTTGACCTTGGGTTTCCCAGACTCTAGAACTATAAGAAATAATAATTTAATTGGCATAATACCACTTTATCCATTTAGATGTGCACAATTTAGTGGCATTAAGGATGTTCACAATCCTCTATAACCTTCAGCACTATGTCCATAACTTTGCTACCATCTCAAGCCAAACTCTATACCCATTAAATAACTCTAAATTTCTCCCTCCCCATCCATAATTTCAACTCTAGTCCTATGTCTATGAATTTGCCTATTCTAGGTACTTTATAAAAGAATAACAATACATTTGTCCTCTTGTATTTGTTTTCTGTCATTTAGTACAGTGGTTTCAAGGTTCATCCATGTTGTGACATGTCAAGGAATTTCATTCATTTTATTCTTTCAACTGTTGATAGACACTTGTTTAATTGCTATCCTTCAGTTATCCTGAATAATGCATCCATGAATAGTGGCATACAAATATGTATAAGTTCTGGCTTTTAGTTATTATAGGTATATACCTAGCAGTGAAATTGCTGAATCATATGAGAATTCTTTAACTATTTAAGAAACTACCACATTGCTTGCCACAGTGACTGCACTATTTTGTACTCCCATTAGCAACGTGTGGGTATTCCAATTTCATTTTTTATTTGAAAGGCATAGTGAGAGGGAGAGAGACAGAGAGAATCTTCCATCTGCTAGTTCACTCACAAATGACTATAACAGCTGGGGCTGGGCTAAATTGCAGCCAGGAGCTGGGAATTCCAGTTGAGTCTCCAACATGGGTGACAAGGACTCAAGCTCTTCAACCATTTTTCCTCTGCTTTCTCAGGTAGAGAGCTGTAGCAGAAATGAACAGCTAGAACCTGGAAACCAGCACTCATATGGGATTCTAATATTGCAGGAGGTATCTTAACCCACCTCATCATAATGCCAGACCCTCCTTCCCTATCCCTCACCCCCAGTATTCCAATTTTTCCACATCCTAACTTAAACTTGATATTTTCCATTATTTTGTATAGTAGCCACCCTACTGAATGTGAAATAGTCTGTAATTTTTTTACATAGGACCTCTGATTAAAACAGATACTGATAACTGCTTGCTCAACCTGCATATCATTTTTTTCTCATTTCTAAAGAAATCTACTTTGTTCAGTTCTTAACCACATCCCTACCTGCTGATTAATCAGCTCATTACTGATTTCAGTACGGGATGGATTCCAGCAGACAAAATGAAAGGCTTTTCAGGTCTTAGAAGATGTCCTGTTTTCTTTCCACCTCCCTCCATTCCCCCTATAAACAGAGGACATCCTGTCTCAGATTTTGCTGGTGTCTTCTTACAACCACAAGATGAAATGGCCTGAGGACACAAGAAAGACTCTAGAGAACACAGGAGCAAAAGGCAAAAATCAAACTCTTCTTGCAACATATATATATATATATATATATATATATGTGTGTGTGTGTATATATATATACACACACAACCAAAATCAGGCAACCAATGAGTTCATTCTACCTTTGGATGTCTTTATATGAGGTAATAAGCTGCTTTATTTTTTAAGTAAGAGTAAGATGAGTTTCCCAGTTTCTGAAGGCAATAGCTTCCTAACTATCTGTGATCACAGCAGGGGACTTAAGATATAAAGCAGAATATGAGTTGAACCTCAAAGAAATGGTAGATTTTTATTGAGGAGCAGATTAATGGAAGTCCTTACTTTTTTATATTGGGTCATCTTTGTGGCTTATAAATGAGTAGAAAAGAAAAAAGCTAAACACCTATGACATTGATTCTGTATTACTTATTGATCCTGGGTTTGTTTAAAAATTCAACAATGAGGGGCCAACATTGTGATGTAGCAGGTAAAGTCACTGCCTGGGATGCTGGCATCCCATGTGGGTGCTGTTTCAACTCCCAGATACTCCACTTCCAATGCAGCTCCCTGCTAATAGCTTGGAAAAGCAGCAGAAGATGACCCAAGTACTTGGGCCCCTGCCACTCAGGTGGAAGACCCTGATGAAGGTCCTGCCAGCCTGTTTCAGCCTGGCCATTGAGGCCATCTGGGGAATGAATCAACAGATGGAAGATTTCTCTGTTCCTTCCTCTGTAACTGTTTCAAATAATAATAAAAAAAACTCTTAAACATCAAAAATGAAACAGAATGCTTTATTTATTTATTTGAAATTCAGAGTTACAAAGAGAGAGGAAGAGACAGAGATCTTCCATATGTTGGTTCATTCTGCCTGATGACCACAACAGCCAGAAGTGATTCAGGCTGAGGCCAGGAGTCAAGAGCTTCTTCTGGGTCATGGTGCAGGGGCCCAAACACTTATATATCTTCTGCCACTTTTCCCAGGCCATTAGCAGATAGCAAATGGGAAGTGAACAGCCAGGACTCAAACCAGTGCCCATATGTGATGCGGCCATTGGAGGCGGTGGCTTTACCTACTATGCCATAGCACCAACCCCAACAGAATGCTTTAAAACAGGTAGAAATATAAAAGACAGGCATAGATCATATATTCCCTAACCTCTAACACATCTCCAACTTTGTTGTGATCCTATTTAGAACTTTGTGGTTCAATCAGTGCTTTATTTAACCATTTCTCCTTTGTGGAAACTATTATTACAAAGAAAATCCTGAAATAAGACTTTCCTTTAGGTCATTTTACATGAGGTAAGTTGGATGTTCATTTAATATGTAGGATAATAATAATAATGGTTATTATTTATTATAATAATATAATTATTATTATAACAAATAATAACATTTCCCTATTATCCCAAAATTTATTTTCCCTCTTTCTTGCATCCTCTCAATCTTTTGTTTACATAGAGACAAGACTGCTCATGTCACCATTACTAAGTGACTTTGCCCAATCAATTATTTTTCCTTCTTTGTGCTTGAAATAAATGCCAAGAAACTTAAATTTGGGCTGAGAAAGCGGTCTACTCACAGCAGATTGAACCCAGTTTTCTTCCATTTCAGGTCATTCTAGAGAAGTAAGGGGTAAAATATAATGACCTTACTGGAACAATTTTGGTGACTTAAACAGGCTATCTCATTTAGAATATGCCATTCAGCTCAACCAGCTCCATGCATGTCAACTCAAAATGTCCCTAGAAAGCACTTAGTCTAACTAATAATAGGAGAAGATGCACTATCATAGGATGCAATGGAAGCATGAAAAGCTGAGATATAAATGACTCTTCTAAAATGTTCTGGTTTGGATTTATGATACACAGGTCAAGCATCACTTGCAATGCACTCAAAAAGCATTAAAACAGAGAAAATAATATCTCTTCTGGGTCTTATCCTTTCAATGCCATTCAGAAGATTGTTCTTTAAGGCCAGGTCTACACTTGAAAGTGCATGATCTAGCTCACCCTTCTGTAGTTACCGTTTCCTCTCCACTCTGTTTTAAAAGCAGCAAGAGCTGAAAATAGCTCAAGAATGTGAAGCCTGCATGACAGTGCAGTTGCCATTTCAGACATGCACAGAAAATGCTAAGCCTAAAGCTATTTTTCTTGAGTGTGGACAGTCCCAAAAACAAGGGCTGAACTATTCCCTAAAATAATCTCTTAAAATTAAGGTCATTAAAAAGGAATAAATATATAAAGATGATTTGACCTGTAATTAGGTAGAAATATGTAGTTCTCAAACCAAAGCAAACAAAAACCAGTTGTTGTAATCTGAACAAAGAAAAATATTCTCAGATAAATTTAAAGTATTCTATAAGAACCTGAATATTGATCTCATATTGTTTATGGAATATGCCAATAATACTGTTCAAGAATTATTGTGGGGAAAACAAAAGACTAAAAATACATTATTAATTGCTGATTTAAAAGAAAAAAAACAATCAAGTCTTAAATGTAGCTCAGAATTTTTTCCTCTGTAGTTGTTAATAAAATGGTACAGTTTTTGGTTAAGTTTATTCCAAGGTATTTGATTGTTTTTGTAGCTATTGTGAATGGGATTGATCTTAGAAGTTCTTCCTCAGCCATGATGAAAATTACAAAACCTTAAAGAAAGAAATAGAAGAGGATACCAAGAAATGGAAAAATCTTCCATGCTCATGGATTGGAAGAATCAATATCATCAAAATGTCCATTCTCCCAAAAGCAATTTACAGATTCAATGCAATACCAATCAAGATACCGAAGACCTTCTTCTCAGATCTGGAAAAAATGGTGCTGAAATTTATATGGAGGCACAAGAGACCTCGAATAGCTAAAGCAATCTTGTACAACAAAAACAAAGCCGGAGGCATCACAATACCAGATTTCAGGACATACTACAGGGCAGTTGTAATTAAAACAGCATGGTACTGGTACAGAAACAGATGGATAGACCAATGGAACAGAATTGAAACACCAGAAATCAACCCAAACATCTACAGCCAACTTATATTTGATCAAGGATCTAAAACTAATTCCTGGAGCAAGGACAGTCTATTCAATAAATGGTGCTGGGAAAATTGGATTTCCACGTGCAGAATCATGAAGCAAGACCCCTACCTTACACCTTACACAAAAATCCACTCCACATGGATTAAAGACCTAAATCTACGACCTGACACCATCAAGTTACTAGAGAACATTGGAGAAACCCTTCAAGATATTGGCACAGGCAAAGAATTTCTGGAAAAGACCCGGGAGGCACAGGCAGTCAAAGCCAAAATCAACTATTGGGATTGCATCAAATTGAGAAGTTTCTGTACTGCAAAAGAAACAGTGAGGAGAGTGAAAAGACAACCGACAGAATGGGAAAAAATATTTGCAAACTATGCAACAGACAAAGGGTTAATAACCAGAATCTACAAAGAGATCAAGAAACTCCACAAAAACAAAACCAACAACCCACTTAAGAGATGGGCCAAGGACCTCAATAGACATTTTTCAAAAGAGGAAATCCAAATGGCCAACAGGCACATGAAAAAATGTTCAAGGTCATTAGCAATCAGGGAAATGCAAATCAAAACCACAATGAGGTTTCACCTCACCCCGGTTAGAATGGCTCACATTCAGAAATCTACCAACAACAGATGCTGGCGAGGATGTGGGGAAAAAGGGACACTAACCCACTGTTGGTGGGAATGCAAACTGGTCAAGCCACTATGGAAGTCAGTCTGGAGATTCCTCAGAAACCTGAAGATAACCCTACCGTTCGACCCAGCCATCCCACTCCTTGGAATTTACCCAAAGGAATTTAAATTGGCAAACAAAAAAGAGGTCTGCACCCTAATGTTTATTGCAGCTCAATTCACAATAGCTAAGACCTGGAACCAACCTAAATGCCCATCAACGATAGACTGGATAAAGAAATTATGGGATATGTACTCTTTAGAATACTATACCGCAGTAAGAAACAACGAAATCCAGTCATTTGCAACAAAATGGAGGAATCTGGAACACATCATGCTGAGTGAAATAAGCCAGTCCCAAAGGGACAAATACCATATGTTCTCCCTGATCGGTGACGACTGACTGAACACCAAGAGGGAAACCTGTTGGAGTGAGATGGACACTATGGGAAATGGTGGCTTGATCAGCATAGCCCTGACTGTTAATGAACAACTAAATACATTATCCCTCTTAGTAGTTTTTTTTTATCTGTTCTACTTAATATGACTGGTTTAGATCTGTAATTGATGCACAGTTATTCTTAAGTGTTGAAAATTAACTGAAATGTGATCCCTGTTGAACATGGTGGTGGGAATGGGAGAGGGAAGAGATGTATAATTTGGGACATGCTCAGGCTGACTTGCCCCAAGTGGTGGAGTTGGAAGCATACCAGGGGATTCCAATTCAATCCCATCGAGGTGGCATGTACCAATGCCATCTCACTGTTCCAGGTGATCAGTTTCAGTTCACAGTTGGTCATGGTGAAGGGACTGGGAGTCAAAGGGAGCACATAGACAAGTCTAGTACCTGCTAACGCTAACTGATGGAGTAAATAAAGGGGAGAGTGATCCAACATGGGAAGTGAGAATCTCAGCAGACTCATAGAATGGCAGATGTCCTAAATAGCACTCTGGCCTCAGAATCAGCCCTAAAGGCATTCGGAGCTGGCTGAAAAGCTCATGAGAGTATTTCAGGCATGGAAAGCCAAGACACTCTGGCAAAAGATCTCTGTGAGTGAGATCCCAGTGGAAAAAACAGGTCTTCAAAGAAGGAGGTACCTTTCTCTGAAGGGAGGAGAGAACCTCCACTTTGACTATGAGCTTGTCTAAACAAGATAAGAATCGGAGAACTCAGAGGGCTTCCATAGCCTTGGAAACTCATGACTGGAGCATAGGGAGATTACTGATGCCATAGACAGGAGTGTCAATTGGTAAAGTCAACAACAGGAGTCACTGTGCACTTACTCCTCATGTAGGATCTCTATCCTTAATGTGCTGTACATTGAGATTTAATGCTATAACGAGTACTCAAACAATATATTTCACTTTGTGTTTCTATGGGGGTGCAAACTGTTGAAATCCTTACTTAATGCATACTAAACTGATCCTCTGAAAAAAAAAAAAAAAAAAAAAAAAAAAGAAATTATCAATTCCCAACTTGACTCTCACTGGGATTAAACATGACAATAGGTCTGCTCTGATTTCATCATCATTTTAAAAAATCATCTATTATTTTTCACTTTATGTTTCTGTGTGGGAGCAAACTGTTGAAATCCATACTTAATGTATACTAAGCTGATCTTCTGTATATTAAGATAATCGAAAATGAATCTTGATGTGAATGGAAGGGGAGAGGGAGTGGGAAAGGGGAGGGTTGTGGGTGGGAGGGACGGTATGGGGGGAAAGCCATTGTAATCCATAAGTCGTACTTTGGAAATTTATATGCATTAAATAAAAGTTTAAAAAAAAATGGTACAGTTTTATCTGTGGTGCCATTTTAGGCTCTGGCCCCATTGCCATTTTGCACAATAAGCTTCATTCTAAACTCAGCCTGGCTTACTAGAGGTCAGGTGACCAAATGGCCCAATCACAAGCATCAGCTCCACCACCACCCTAATGGAATTTGTTGCTCCCATTTCCTTACCCCTGCAAAGCTATACAAGACCTGTTCTCCCAGTAGAGACTGCTGTTCTCTGTGTGCACAGGGAGGCAGCCTGTCGGGTTTCCCTGACCCGACAATAATCTTTTTCCCGTTCTCTGGTGTTTGGTGTGTTTTGTGGTCGCCTTTCCTTTAAATAGTACCTCTGCATGTTTTATAAGACTTAAAATTTTCTTTGCTACTCAGAAGTAAGTGCATTTTAGAAATTATATCCAAAGAATGTACAGTTGACAATATCCTAAGGAACAGAAAAATATAGAATATATTTGAAAATAAATGGTCTAAAAATGTAAGATATCAGATATGACCTCCATTAATCTTTAGAACTCATGATATGCTTGCTATCTATAATTATTTATGCTAAATTAGCATTATTAAAGCAAACATTGTCTATAGTATGAGGGGTGATAGTCTTCAAAAAGTATGTGCTATATATAAAAAAACTGCATGAATTTCAACATTTTTCACAGCAAAATGAACATTTTTATTAGAGACAGAGATAGAAAAAGATCTTCCAGCTGCTGGTTCACTACTCAAGTGGCTGCAACAGCTGGGTTTAGGCCAGATCAAAGCCAGGAGCCTTTAGCTTCATCCAGATCTCCCATATGGATGTATGGGTCCAAGTACTTCGGCCATCTTGTACTGCTTTCCTAGGTGTGCTAACAGGGTGCTGTATCAGAGATGGAGCAGGTGGTACTCCAATCAGTACTCATATGGAATGCCAGTATTATAGGTAGCTCTCCCTGCTACACCACAATGCCAGTCCTTGTCTTTTAATTCGAGTTTTCCAACAAACTTCTAAAACATTATCAGAGGTAAAGAAACCAAGGGAGAGAGAGAATGAGGGGTGAAGTGGAATCCTTTGGTTCACTCCTCAAATGTCTACATTGGCATGGCTTGGTCAAGCAGAAGCCAAGGACTGGGAGGAACTCAATTACTTGAGTCCTCACTGTTGCCCACCATGGTCTGCATTAGCGGAAGCTGAAGTCAGGTTTCATAGTCAGGTATCAAACCCAGAATACTACCATATGGGACTTGGGCATCTTAACTGCTAGGCTCAATGCTCACACCTCCAGTTTTCAAAATTCTATTTTACGAATTCTTGTAATAAGATGCAATGTGTCCTTTTTGCTACAATCGTTTATCCTCTTGGTGTTCATATTAAGAAATATTTATAGACCATTTAATTTGTCACAGGTAATATTTAATATCACTAACAAATATTAACTCATTTAATCTTCACAATTATCCTTGGGAAATGAGTAGTATTCTTAACCTCATTGTAAGGAAACTGATGGATACCAATTTTAAGAAATAGCCTTGTACTTCCATAGCCTTGGCAACTCATGACAAGAGCCTAGGGTGATTACTGATGCCATAAACAAGAGTGTCAATTTGTTAAGTCAACAACAGGAGTCACTGTGCACTTACTCCTCATGTAGGATCTCTGTCCTTAATGTGCTGTACATTGTGATTTAATGCTATAACTAGTACTCAAGCAGTATTTTTCACTTTATGTTTCTGTGTGGGTGCAAACTGTTGAAATCTTTACTTAATATATACTAAATTAATCTTCTGTATATAAAGAGAATTGAAAATGAATCTTGATGTGAATGGAAGGGGAGAGGGAGTGGGAAAGGGGAAAAAAAAGAAAAAAAAAAGCCTTGTAATAAATAATTTGCCAAAAGTCCATAGTAAGAAATAGATGCAGAATCTCAACCAACAAAGTCTGACTCCTTCATCTGCATAGCATTAAATCATCTGCTATTGACAGACTTACCTTCAGCCTCCCAAAACAGAGAAAAATGATGGATGATAGGGCAACAGAACAAAAGCCTAATTATGACTCTGTCAGTAACTATATTTAAGCTTAGAAAATTCCTATAAATTTCCTGGACCTCTGTTTCCTCATTTGGAAAAAGAAGCTCTTCATTAAGATTTCATCCTCTCCTAAAATGATCTTATTCAAGCCTTTGACCTTAATATATTTATAGCTGTTAGGAACTTGAGTAGCAGAGTGCAAAATACTTAGATGTGTGAGAACTGGTAAGAGCATC
This sequence comes from Oryctolagus cuniculus, assembly GCF_964237555.1. NCBI lineage: Eukaryota > Metazoa > Chordata > Mammalia > Lagomorpha > Leporidae > Oryctolagus > Oryctolagus cuniculus. Next base: position 46,102,493 of record NC_091436.1, read on the forward strand.
ATGACATGCTTTAGAATTATTAACCTTTAATTGCTACAGCTTTTCATTCATTATTGCTAATTTTTCCATCTGGTTTTAATGTGGGCAATGGCTCCTCATTGTAAGGATCTGAATCTACAGCAGTGTCACCATAAAGAAACTATATAAATAAATCACACACTAAAGGGAGAGCTTTGCTGTAACCATAGGGTTCTGTAACATGTCATCCACAACATATCATACCTGAATGTAGACTTCAAGAACAGACAACACATTTCCATTAAATTTTACAAACACAGAACCATCATTACAAATAATGTGGAGATGAAGTACTGAATCACCCAAATGTGCTCACTAGGAGTGGAAAAATTAATCTATTTAGTTGGTGAATTTTTGATGATGCTAAAAAAAATTGAAGACTACCAAATATCTAACCAACTTGGTTGTTACAATATGCATTCTGACTTTTGTAATATACAGATTTTAATATGTGGGCTCACTTTCAAAGAACATAAATTTCATACAGATATTTTCAGTAAATCATATGTCTCCCACTGTGCTATGTTAAGCTTCACTAAGTATTCTTCAGCAACATTCTTTCCTCCAAAAACTTTTCTATACCACTATAAAACAGCCAGTCAACATAGTCAACTGAAGAGTTACTAGCTGGGATGACTCACAAAATATTTCACTGTTCTGAAATAACTAACTGAATTACTTTTTTTTTTTTTACTCCATTGGTTGGCTATTTTTTGGATTATTCCTTCAAACTTAACTTTATATACTTCATTTTTCTTTCCATCTAACATGTTGTAGGTTGAAATGTAGCTATTAATTACCATATGTTTATTTTTCACAATTTTGTTTAAGCACAATGTTCATAATTTTCTATATCTCACACATTTGCTGCAGGAAATCTGTAATCACAGATGAAAACATGAAACTGATAGCATTCTGTATTTTCGTTTTCACACTTTTTCCTAGTTAGATATATATTTTTACAGGCAAAAAGTGGTGTCCTTATTTCTTGTATAACATTATGTACTGAGTGCATTTCAATTGTTAAATATTCTTTCAACGTAGTAATTTTCATTTATTTAATGTAGATAAAAGGCAGAGACAGAGAAAGAAACCCTTCCACAGGTTCACTCCCCAAATATCCACAAGAGCTGGGTCTTGGCCGGACAAAAACCAGAAGCTGAGAACTCAATTTGGATCTTCTAAGTGGGTGGTTAAGGACCTAACTACTTGGGCCATCAGTTACTGCCTCTAAGGGAAATTGGAATCAGGAGTGGAGCTGGGACTTGAACCCAAGCATTCCAGTATGGAATGGGATGTCCCAAGTGACATCTTAACAGCCAAGACAAATGCCTGTCCCTCCTCCAAATATTATTTTAACGGATGCCAAATATGGCATCAAGTGGAAGTATATAATATACTGTTAATGAATACTTAAAAGCAAACCATGTATATTTCCATTTTTTATTTAGAGAATATGACCAAAATAAAATACCTTTATGAAAATGCATGCATATTTTACGTTTTTTTAATAACTTCTGCAAAAGTATGAATTCCAAATGTTTTGTGAACATTTTATTTTCACTAGCTTACCTACACACTCATCAGCATCATGGAGTATGCTTTTACACTAACTTGATGGGTTAACATAATTTACTCTGCCTGACCTAGTATTCATGAATTTAAATGTTTTTCATCTCTATTTAACCATTTGAACTGCCACTTTTTGAAACTGTCATTTGTATGCTGGGAGTCTTTTTCCTCCCACTTTTGATGACTGCTGTGTCTCAACTGACTTTTTCTCTCTCTGTTTACTGGTGTGGCTAAGACACCGTAAAGGAACAGTCAAGGAACATACTCTCCCTATTTTAACCTATCACTGTTTGATTGTCTTTCTAAGCTTAGTATGAAAAATGAAACATTCATATTAAATAAGAGGCAATAGTGAACTAAAAATGACTTCTGATTGTCAGACCATCTCAGTGAATAAAACTAATACAAGAGTATTATTAAATAACTCGGCAATCCAAAAATTTCTTCTTTGTACTTCCTGAGACTGGTGTCCATTGTTTGCATCACAGAAAACAGTATTTGTTTTAAATTTAGAATGTAAGGATTCATTGTTAACTGCTTTATAACTCATTTTCCAGGGTTATTTCCCTATAATGCTATTTAGACCTGAGTATTTACAAGCTAAATATTGACTGTTTCTAAGCTATAACTTTTTGATAAAACTAAAATATACAAAAAGCAACAATTTAAACCTAAACATATTTCCACCTTTTCATTACTAAAGTATCAGAAATTATTAACATACAGTTATTGCAGAGGGACTATCAGAATAACTTATAAGAGATAAGGAACAGAGCTGTAGGAGGTAAAAATTTTGTAGCTGCTAATCAGTAGCAAATGCTACTGTATTCCGTCATCCTAGTTGGGCCAGTGTCTTTGCATGCAGCCTGATTAAAAGGTGAAATCACACCTAAACTTTCTGATACTGTTCAGAAAGAAAGGTATCAGAATATAGGGCTTGGGGATAAATATGCATATGAAAAATGCTAATGCATTACTGTGTGAATAAATTTATTAAAAGGTACAAAATCAACCACGGTATTTTAAAAAATCTAATGAATGAGTTCATTATCACTTCATTTTGTCACTTAAAACTGGACCGATCCTGTGGTTTAGTAGGTTAAAATTGCTTCCTATGTGCACCTGAGATATGGCAAACTATAATAGACACATAGAAAAGGGAAAAATAATCAACAGAATGAGCTGTATTTACAATCAATTACATAGAAATATATACACTGTTAAAAATGCCAGAAATTATCAAGGTGTAATCAAGACATTGCGTGTTGCTCGGTTGTCTTAAAATAGATTACTATTTTTATAATTATTGACTTAGTCGCCAGTCTCTACATTTTGCTAAATGAATGTCTTAACAAATATTATGGCCAGCGGGAATGAAATGTTTGCAATGAATTATTTTTTTTTTTATTTTTTTGACAGGCAGAGTGGACAGCGAGAGAGAGAGAGACAGAGAGAAAGGTCTTCCTTTGCCGTTGGTTCACCCTCCAATGGCCGCCGCGGCTGGCACGCTGCGGCCAGCGCAGCGCGCTGATCCGATGGCAGGAGCCAGGAGCCAGGTGCTTTTCCTGGTCTCCCATGGGGTGCAGGACCCAAGCACTTGGGCCATCCTCCACTGCACTCCCTGGCCACAGCAGAGAGCTGGCCTGGAAGAGGGGCAACCGGGACAGAATCCGCCGCCCCGACCGGGACTAGAACCCGGTGTGCCGGCGCCGCTAGGCGGAGGATTAGCCTAGTGAGCCGCGGCGCCGGCCCGCAATGAATTACTTTTATTATCTGTAAACCATTACTCTAAAAAGTATCTGAGCAGATTATCAGAACTACAGGTATGTAGTGAGAGTAATCAAGATTTTTCTTATTATATTTTCATTGGTAAATTTAATACTCCAGCCAAACTATTAGTTGAAAAAATCAAAAGTGGAAGGAATTCTTTCAGGAAGTTGCTAGCCTACAGCATACAGACAAAACAGACACAAAACACACTCAAACTTGTTTGAAAAACCTTTTCAATATCTACATTCAATCTTTCTAATTAATACTCAATTCCTACATCTTCTCCTATAAAAGGAGAAATACAGTCATGAATTGCATCATGACAAGATATATCCCAAGGCAATTTTATTATTTTACAAATATCAGACAGTGTGCTTACACAAATTAGATGGCTCTGTCACAAGGAAATACAATCTCATGGGATAACCACTGCATATCTTTTCTGCTATTGAACACAATATCGTTTCTCAGCACATGACTGTGGAAAGATGCATGTGTTACACACACACACACGCACACACACAAAGACTCAAACCATCACCAGCTTTGCTTCTTATTTTCATGTGTTGTATATTCATTTCACAGGATGACACATTTGTAGAGTCCAACCGTATCTAATATTTTATCTTTCTTCCTCTTTTAACTATAAGTCTTTTTTATTAACTTACAAGGCTTTGAGGTACATTAATTAAATATCATTAAACAAATCAGCATGATTAATGGGCCACACATTTGTGCTGTAACATTCCAGTTATCAAATCTTATGCGGTGACAACAGTGAAATGGGAGGAAATCAGAAACATTTTTCAAAGGAAGAATTTTTTTCTCCATTTTTAACAGAAATGTAAGTTACTTCAAGATGTAGCACAAGCACACACACATATGCATACAAATCCGGTTTGAATAATAAATAAAATATAAATTTCATTCAGATAATGTTTTATATTACTGAGTAGTTCAAAACCATACACAAAGTATTTTGCAAATTAACAGCACCTGTAAATTATTTACATCTATTCAGTCTGCAGATTAACAGATGATCCTTAAAAACCAAGGAAATTACATTATTTTGAAATCACTTGAGAGAACAGAAGTAATGAACTGAATTTCATAATTAAACAATTTTAATAGGGTAGAAAAGACACATGTTATCATTTTGAACTTGTTATTCAATATAGTGATTTGTTCCATAATTAATGGCCAAAGTCACAGAATGTTTCATACCTGAATTTACCAAGTTTATGACAGCATATGCAAATAAAATCTTATTTTAATATATATATAATTAATATATTTTCCTATGCAAAAATTTAAACCACGACTTACTATTAAATAGTTGTGGAATTTAAACTACTGAAAGTAGAAAATATCCGTTATGAATGTTAGTGACATTAGCATTTTGATATTTTAACTTCTGGAAAAATATTACATGATATTTAGCCTGTGTTTACTGTCTGTGAATTATCCTGCCAGTATGCAATGCATGACTGTATCTGATACAAGTATAACTCATCAAATACAACCTAATATAATATTGTGGTTTTCTATTTTAGTAAAATGATATACTGAATTACAAGAATAACAATACAAATGATAATAACAATCATGTTGCATTTTATGCACATTACCTTATTTAAAATCTAAAGAATATGCAAAAATTCCAGCTCCCTCATGTAGGACAGAAGGTCTATATACCACCTATCATGCTTATTTTTATGAAAAAGTTACTAGAAAAATAAAAATAAAAGTTAAGTTTAATTTGGTCAAACGTTTTGAACTCCATGCAGTGTTATTTTCATAATACACTTTTTCTATGGATATTCTAAAATTGTCCCTTATTTGCTTCTAACACATATCATAATAGTGGTTTACAAATTGAAACAGTAGTTTCATGTTTCTTTGATTTTAGTCACCAGAGAACTATCCTAACATGATTTCATGCTTTGAACTCAAATTCTTTTTATTATCACAGAGAAGCATTATATATGAAAGACACAAATAGGAGATATTTTAAATTGAGCATACACACAAAACAGGCTCTAGAAAAAGTCCCGAAAAAAAGATAATGCGTTTTTTTGTGCACTCAGTTGGCTAATATCTCTTCCTACAGCTAAAGTCAAGTGAATTCCCTACCAAGCAATCCAAATTACTGCACTACATCAGGTTTCACCATCGACTGCCTCATTTCATTTAGCATAGCCCAGTGCTGCTCCTTCTTACCTCCTTGGGTTCTCATCTGGGGATCAGGTGAATTGAACCATTCTCTATATCCACAAACTTATTTCTGTTGTTCTCACTTTTCACAACAGACTCCCATTAGTGGCCCATCTCAGGCATTTCTTTTTTCTTTTTTTCTTTTTTTTTTGGCTCATAATCTCCCATCCTTTACTGTAACTTTGATGGAAATCTGCAGAATTCTATCTGGTAATTCTTTCCATTTATACTAAAGCTAACTACAAAACCTCTTCAAATGAGATGTTCTTGGGAAATACTTCCTATTCTGTCAAAGATAACTTTTTATGTTTAATTAAGGGGTGAAGACAAAAATAAGGTGAAAATTTAAAAAAATTTACATAAAGGGAACAAATTTCAGGTATTTCATATACAGTTTTAGGAACATAATGATAGTTCCTGTTCTACATCATGTAAGCAATATTTTTGTCCCTGCAAATCTCAACTAGCTGGTAGTTCTAAAATAAAGGCAATAATACACTTTATATATTCCATCTTTTTGAAGCTGTTTTTACTACATGAGGCCCAAACTGTTCTTTTCAAATGTGCAGTTATTTGAGGAGAGCCATGTGATGGCAACTGCTAGTGGGTCTTGCAACTCCAGCAGTATCCTTCTCTGGTATTGGTACTACAACTCCACAGCTACAGTTTGAAGCTCCTGGTGCAGCTGTTCTGTGTTACTAAGGTCTCCTCAAATGAATGTAAGAATGACAGGTGCTCTTTCAGGGCCTGGGATACTCACTTTCCCCTCTCTAACAGCTGGAGTGCTAAGGTGTTCATGACCCCATTGTGGCCATGCCAACACAAAACACAAGATATAAAGAACCTGAGTTTCCAAATGACTACCAGGAACACAGCTGAGCCAACAAACAAGTATGTCATACAGTGGTAGGCACTGGGCCTGGTGATTAAGACAACAATTATGATTTGCCTAGTCCTGCATTGTAAACGCTTCAGTTCAAGTCCTGGCTCCATCACCTAAATCCAATTTCCTTCTAACGCAGACCCCAGGAAGTGGTGGCAATGGGTTCAGTACCTGGATTCCTCCTACCCACCTGGGAGAACAGCATGAAGTTGCCAGTTGCCGGCGTCAGGGCCCCTGGCACCTGGTGAGTGAATCAGTGGATGAGAGCAGGCACTCTGTCTCTTGCTCTCTCTCTCTCTCTCTCTGTGTCTCTCTGCCTCCCAAATATATTTTTTAAACCAGAAAAAAAATATAATCTGTACATGAGCAATAAGAATTTCTGTGTTCTTAACACCAATTTTGGGTTCCTTTGTAACAGAAACTCAATCATCACGATGACATAAGATAGTGTAGGACACTGCATGCAGGATAAAATATAACATTTTGCACTATGGATGAACTACATTCTTTTTTTTAAAAAAAAGATTGATGTATTTATTTGAAAGTCAGAGTTGGGGAGGGGGAGAATGTTTCATCCACTGATTCACTCCCAACTCCTCAGATGGCTGCAATGGACATCACTGCTTTTCCCAGGCTGTTAGCAAGGAGCTGGATCAGAAGTGCAGCATCTGGGGAACCAGCATCCGTATGGGATGCTGGCATCGCAGACAGCAGCTTTCCATGCTATGCCACAACACTGGCCCCACTATATTCTTTAATTTTATGCATTTGTAGAGAAAATGACCATACTTTACAACTAAACCACCCATTTTTCTGAGCATCAGATATGAATCATGTTTACAAGTTGCATTTGGATTATTTATATTTAGCTCCATCTGACCTTGAACTGATGACAAAACCATAATGACTTTCTAGCATCAAGAGTTCAACTTAGCTACCAAGAAACAAGCCAGTGCACAGAAAAGGAATACATTTAATGAGAATTCTCAATACAATTACTTAGATGGGTAAGGGTAATACTATTGCTTTTCTAAGCTTTGGGGCTAAACGATGAGGGAAAAAGGAGTCTTCTAAAAATGTGCCACTCAGAAGAAAGCAATTTCAACAGTGTAATAGAAAGAAAAAGGCATACTGGGAGAACATAAGAAAAAGGTTTATGTCTGCTTAGTAAGGTCAAGAAAACCTGCCATGGGCAGTTGTTTTGGAGTGAAATCTTGAGTAGTATCTTGCCAGGAGGGCAAAGCTATGTGTGGTGGGGTAGAGAAGGGAGACAAGCAGCAGGGGCAGTGGAGAAACTGTCATTACCCTTCTAGGCACCATAAAGTAAAGGCAGGAGGGAGACAGTTCAAAGACAGCCAACATTCAAAATATGACACCATGCTACAAAATAAAGTTTATTCTGAAGATAATAAAGAATAATTCAAAATTTACAACAGAATAATTGAATTTTCATGTCTAGAGTTTGAAAAATTTTACTAACCAGAACTGGAGAACAGGAATGTAAAAAAATACGTTTAAAAGGTTCTAGTAATCTAGACCACCAATAACCAAAAGATGCCAGTTTAAATACAATCAACAATAATACAAAAACAGAATTTGAGACAGAATTGAAAGGTCTGATGTTACAATGACAGATCTTGAGAACTGACTGAATAAAGGTTGCATTGTCTTTTAAAAAATAATATGATATTCAAACCTAATAAAAGGAGGAAATGACTAATTCAACAAGAAATGGAAAAATACATGTATGGAAGTTATTTTAAGATTAAAATTAAAAAAGAAAAATTACATCAGGAATACAATGTCCTATATTAGAAATTCTTCAATATTTAAGAGCATTAATAATAAGCCAAAATTAATAAACAAAATTGAAACAATGGAGAAAAATAGTAAAATTATTATAAAAATATTTTAAAAAGCATTTAAGAAAGTAAATTTTACTGAACACTCCTCAACCCTTTAAAGGTCGTGCCACATGATTGGATTCAGTGTATAAAAACATTTAATTTGTAAAGCACAACTCCACTCCAACACCAAAATTTGATCAAAACTGTGTTTTGAAAAGAATTATTTGGGGCAAAGGTGACTTCTTGTTTTTAATAGTGTTAGCTTAAGTCACTCCATCTTGGTTTGATTTTTAAGGTTCTTCACTACGTGCCCAATAAACGGGTTCTTGCTTACTTGAAAAAAAAAGAAAAGAAAAGAATAGAAGAACAGAAGGATAAGACAAGATAAAGTAAGACAAGAAGGATAAAAAATATGGGGAGGGAGTCGTTAGCGTAGTGGTTAAGACACCTGTTTTCCACATCAGAGTTCCTGAGTTCTATTCCCCACTCTAGCTCCTGACTCCAGCATCCTGATAATGCAGATTTTAGGAGGCAGTGGTGATGGTTCAAGTAGTTAGATTCCTGCCACCATGTGGCAGACCTAGATCTTGGTGTGCTAGAAAAAGCAGATGGCCCTACACAGTGTGGGTGGGCATTACCCAGTCCATTGAGTGCTTGAATAGAATTAAAAGTGAAAAGAAGGTCCAGTTTTCTCTGTCTGACTACTGGAATTGGAATGTCAGTCTCCTGCAGCCATTCCAGATGCTGGACCCCAGGTCTTCAGAATTGGACTGGAAACTGTACCATCAACTGGCTCTGTCTTTCAGAGAACACCATTGGCTTTCTTGGGTTTCCAGCTTGCATACAACACACTGAGATTTTCAGGCTCCATAATATGAGCCAATTCCCTATAAGAAATATTTGCATATAAATAAAGTATATATACTTAACAAAAAAGCTTTTAAATCCATGCATAGTTTTCTCATAGTATGCATTTTACAGGGGCAGCTATGTGGTGCAATGGATTAAACAGTTGCTTGGGACCCCCATGACCAAGATCTGAGTGCCTGGGATCCCACCTCCAGATTCTTATCTAGCTGCTCGTTAAGGCAGCCAGGAGTCAGGAGATGATAGCTAAAGTACTGGAGTCCTGGCCACTCATGTGGGAGACCCAAATGGAGTTCCTGGCTTTGATCTGGTTGGTGCAGGCATTTGGGGAAAGAACAAGTGGATATAAAATATCTCTCTCCCTTTCAAATCAATTGAAAATAAATAAATATTTAAAATATGCATATTACATGAAGATTTGGAATATTCCTCATATGCATGGATTTTAAAAATTTCTTGCACTAGAATATTTATACTTTAATTATATTTTGTAAGAACTTTTGAAGTACCTTTATATATGAAGGCATATTTCTCTGGAAAACCTTAACTAATATGCCTATGTATAAAAGAAAATCAGTTAAAGGAGAGAGAAATAAATTCTAATCATAGTTTCTAAGAACATACAGTGTGATTTATAGGGGAAACTTCAAGAAGCATGTGAAAAATAGATAAAAAGTTTACTTTAGTGCAAAAGATTGTGAATTTCATGCAGAGAGACTTTAAATGTTCACAGAGTGGGCCGGTGTTGTGATGAAGCAGGTATTGCCACTACCTTCAATGCCAGCATTCCATATGAGCTTCATGTCCAGGCTGCTCCACTTCTGATCCAGTTGCCTGCTAATGGCCTGGGAAAAGCAGAAGACGACTCAAGTGTTTGGGCCCCTGCTACCCATATGGGAGACCCGGATTAGGTTCTTGGCTTCAGCCTGGCCATTGCTGCCATCTGGGGAGTCAAACAAAGGATGGAAGACCTCTCTCTTTCTGTCTCCCTCTGTCTCTCTGTAACTCTGACTTCCAAGTAAATAAATAAACCTTTCAAACATATTTTTAAATAAAAAAGTTCATGGAAAGAACATTTTACAGCAGATCTACGCATGAATTCTAAATTTTGCACAAAAATAAACATTGTTTAATTCTATTTCCCATTAACTTTTTGAATGACCCTAATTTATAATGACTATGACAATTTTATATAGGAGCTTAAAATAGATTTCACAAAGACATTATTCAACAAATGATGTTAGGAAAGTTTTCTAATTTTAAAAAGTAAAATAATTTGTTTTTGATATTTATTTAAAAGACAGAGAGAGAGAAACTGATGGACACAGATCTCCCATCTGCTTGTTCCCTCTGCAAATGTACCCAATAGCCATGGTTAAGCCATACAGAAGCCAAGAGCCCAAAACTCAATCCAGGTGCGCAATGTGTGTGGCAAGTATCCAAGCACTTGAGCCACTACAGGCTGCCTCCCATGGTGAGCATTAGCAAGAGGTTGGAAATGGAAGTAGAATCAGGCTTTGAACATAGAAACTCTGATATAGAATGTGGAATCCCACGTGGCATCATAAAGGATTGCATCAAATGCCCACCACTGGAAAGTTTCCTAATTAAAATAAATAAAATTCTATTCTACAGTATCCAAAATTATAAACCAAATATCTTCCAGATGGATTAAAATTATAATATAGTTATAAAAGGCAATAAATACTTCCCACCATACATCAGTCTCCTAACCACAAAAAAAAATCACAAAATTACAAAAGATAAAGTAAATAGGTTTAATCATATAAATCTTAAAACATATACATACCAAAAATGCTTTGAAAAATTAAACAAGGTAAGAAAATAAGTTTAAAACAAATATAAAATTAAATTACATTTAAATTACAAATCAGTAATGAAAATACTATTATTATGACAAAACATATTAAAGTAAAACAGTCAAAAACACAGCTAGGCAGGAGAAATATAAAGGGCAAATAAATCTATGATTAAATGTTGAACTTCATCAATAATGAAAACAAAGCAAACTGAGTATTTCTATTATATTTTAAAAAATCAAACTGGCAAAAAATAACAAAGCATGTCACAATTTTATATTTAGTAGATATATGACAATTAAAAAAAACTTTACATGTTTGTACATTTTAACCAAAGAGTTCTATTATGCTTAGGAAACAATCAGAAATAACATGAAACATGAATTTAAAAATTGTTCAGTTTGGCATCATTTATACTGGTAGAACACCAAATTTCTAAAAATAACAGGAACAACCTAATACCCTCAAACAGGAAAAATATAATGTGTTATATAACATACAATGCTGTCACTAAATTATCCAATGCAGCTGCAATTGTACAAGAAAATGGGATATAAAATAGTATTAACAGATTGATCTCATGGTTCATATTTCTTTTTTAAATGTTTAATTGAAAGACAGAGCAACAGAGTTGGACAGAGTGAAAGATCTTCCATCTTCTGGTTCACTCCTCAAATGGCAGGAATAACCAGGGATGAGCCAAGCTAAAGCCAGGAGCCAGGACCTTCACCCTGGTCTCTCACAAGGATGACGTGGGGAGAAGGATTTGGGTCATCTTCCACTGTTTTCTCAGGGGCATTAGCAGGATGCTATATCAGAGGGAAAGCACTCAGGATTTGAACAAGCACTCTGATACTGAATACTTGCATTGCAAGTGGCAGTTAAGCCACTGTGCCACAGTGCCAGTCCCTATGTATTTCATATAGGGTGTGTGTGTGTGTGGAGGGGGGGTATAAATGCATATATAGAGAAAATTCAAGGAATTATCCAGTAATGATAACTAGAGTTGTCTTCTGGAAATGAGATTATAAATTGTTTTTATTTTGTGATTTACAACTTTAGGTATTTTTATAAATTTCTATAGTGGACGTTTTCATAATCAAAAAATGATGAAAACGTTTTATAAGAACATTCCATTTTATGAGCTTTTTTCAGCATAATATTTTGAGTCTCACTGTAAGGAAAATAAATGATTCTGAAAAAAATACATTTATAGAGCACCGAGTTATATTTTTAAATTGCATTAATAGTATTTTTCCTAAGGAATTATTTCCTTGGTGCCAAAATAATTCCCTTCAGGTTATGCATTAAGAAGTACACTAATTCACATGGCTGCTCAAATGCATTCAGTAACGATGTCTTTTCTCAGTCAGGGGTGTAAACAGATAGGCACATGTCTGAGCTTAAGGGCTAGTACTCAAAGACAAGAGATTACTTAGATCAACTAAATAGTTCATAACGTTTCTCAGATTATTTTAAAATCAGAAATAGTTGGTAAAATCTGCTGAGTTACAGATACAGTATAACACAACAGTGCCACAAACTAAAATTTAGGAGTTCAGCCTGAATTCAGCAGAAGAGGGGAGCAAAGCATTACTTTCCTTGAAGCCCTGCAGTTTTGCAACAGTGGAGAAAGAAATACCTAGTAATCCAGTACTGATGACCACACAATGGGTCAGTGTGATAAACTGAGATGAACAGTCTCTCCAGCAATGACATTGGCATCAATGAGACAAGACATTCCCCTGGAAATTTTTCTTGAAAGAAATGAAATATAACAGCATAATATGAGGAAATTATTTCTTCCTCTTTTGTATGCCAAAAAAAAATATTTTAGCCAAACAAAACTTAAAATCAAGGAAAAAGGCCAAACTAATCTGTCATGGAACACAATGAAAACTTGAATGAATAGGGTACATTTACATATATTTAAACTCTAGACACAATGAAGAGTACAGCAACATTATTTATAACCAATTGTACTTGATAATTTCAGACATAATGGAGACTTAAAAAAAATGAACTTATCATCAATCCACTCTCTCCTCCCACACATCTAGGAGTCATTATTGAGTTTACCCTTTCCGCTGCCCTTTCCTGCTCCCCATCAACACAACCTGCCAACTCTACTCTAAAATAATTTTCAGAATCTGCCTATTAGTCGCCAACTCCAGGATCTTCTTGGTCTTAAGAAATGTCCTCCTAGACAGAATCCCTCTCTCTACTATTTCCTACATCTTCTCTAAAATTTTCACAGGAATCTTTGAAGATATAAAGCAGATCATGTCACTGTGCTACTTAAAACTCTCCAGTGGCTTCCTGTGACTCAAAGTGAAAACCAAACAGATCCTTCTCTATGGCTTACAAGGCCTTTTATTATTTGTCCCTGTGTAACTCTGAACCACATCATTTCTGCTTGCTCTGACATTTCCAACACAGTGCCTTCTTTTGGATTCTCGAACACAAACCAACCTCACCCCTGTCTTTTCACCTGAGTTCCCTCTTCGTGGAGCAAACTTCCTCCAGATTTCCCATATGGCTCTTTAGTACCATTCATGCCTTAGCTTTAACATGAAGTTTCATAGAGGATCTTCCTTGAATAATCACCTACAAGCAGCTCTCTTGTACTCTACATCACTTCAGCCATTTTATTTCCTCCACAGTAGACATCAGTGTCAGATCTACCCGTGTCTCTCCACACTAGAAATACATGCTCCCTAAGACTTGCCATCCTGTTTACCTTTTTCAAAGTTTTTCCTCCAGGGCCAAAACTAGTGCCAAACAATAGTCAAATTCTCTGAAAATAAGTGTCGAAAGACTTAATACAGTGTTTTTTAAAATACAGGAGGGCAGAATATCTGATCATTCGATGAATTTTAGGATTTATAACGAGGATTCATGTCCTAAAGAGTTAAAACTATCAGAGTCTCAGAATTAATTACACTTACCTCTTAAACAACGCTGATAATGTATTTAGACCTGATCAACATCTTTTAGTTTGCTTTATTCCTCTATAATTGAAAACAAATGTCAAGTGATATAAGGGCAATGAGTGCTGATTGAGACACAAGAATCTCACTATCAGCGTGCTTAAAGATTGTTATTGTTGTGTCAGATGAACTGAGTTCATGAGAACTGCACTTCTTTTCACAGGGAATTTTCCTATAATAATGCAGCAGACACAGTCAGCAGTCTGCCTATATCATCTCATATCCTGTTACCATGATTGTGAATACCAATTCCTGGTGAGCTTTCAGTCCCAACATCAGCACTCATGGCTGCACAATAGCAGAGTTACCTCAGGCTGCTGGATTCAACCTTGACTCAACAGACAAGAGTCTGGGAATTTGTGATCCCTCATCCAGGACTAAAGCTGACAAAGGTATAAACAATCAGATTCTGCCTATTGATCAGGATAAATCTAAGATAGGCACCACACATCTGCACAGCTTCCCAGGCGGGACTGTAGTTGATATCACACCCTCATGGCCTCATTTCCTTTCCAGGCCCACTTCCTCACTTTTCTACCAATTCTCACCTCAAGTTCTGCTCTAGAGAAGTCACCCTAAGACAAATAATATACACAAAATAAAACATCTAAAATATTAATCATCAACATAATTATTGGTGATAATATCAAAATAGCACAGCATTATGGGCAATCAGGGACTGATAATATGAGCAGCTTAAAAAGATGTCAAGGAGAAGTGGAACAAGATAGTGACTAGATAAGATCCCCCACTGATCATCTGCCCACAGAGATATTGATTTGAACAGCTGTTCACACACTAATCTGCCTTTACAAGAGCTAGGGAAGCCAGGTAAGAGAACACAGTGCCTCAATTTAGTACAATAAAGAGAAAAGAAATATTAAAGATGGAAGTAATGACACAGTTGCCTGTGTCATCCCATCCCCAAGTCAGAGGAGCACTGCTTAGAGACAGCCAGCTCCTGCCTGGGAGTGGGGAAAGGGAATTAAGTCCAGGCCTTAGTACCAGCTCTAGTGCCAGTCCTGCCACAGTGAAACCTCGTGCCCAGCAGTCTCACAGCTCCTGCCCCTAGGCCAGTAACCATGAGCTGAGCCACTGTAAACTCCTCAGCTAGGTGGCCAAGGGACTGCCCACCACCCCTCTCCCATTCATGGAGAAGATGCCACATGCTGCAGAGTGGGAGAGGAATATGAGTACTAGATTCAGTGTTGCAGAGCAAGGAGATATTCAGTGATGTTTATAAAAAAGGAAACTGAGCACACAGCATCTACCATTCTCGAAATCAACTCTGAACCAAGAAGGATTTCACTCAGTAGGGAACAGTCTCCACTTATGCAGCAGACACCCAAGGCTTTTACTGCTGGAGAATTCTTAGCCCTTGCAGGCTCTGAGCTAAGTTTAAGGAACAGCCAGATTGCCCCACTGTTGCATTGCCCCTGAGAAAGTCCCCATGGGAAACTGTACCCTCCCCAACCCAGGCTCTTGCTGCATGGAGCCATCATGAAAAACCTGCTCACAAGGGGCCCCGAAAAGCAACAAGTTGACCCCAATCACCCACCTTTCACACCAGGAAGCAGGCAGAAAGTCCTTCCTCCTGCTGCCTTGGAAACAGCAGTTGTCCCATTCACTATAGCCCTGGCTCAACTAAGCAAGGAGACAACTAACCTTGAGCAGCTTAGCCCCAGGAGGTCCAGAAAATTAGACAAGTGGCAGTATCCACCCAGTCACAACCCCAACAAGCAGCCCAGTAGACTTTCCTGAGTAGCTCAGCCAATCAACATGCCCAGGAAACTGGTTAACTCCTTCTGTAGCCCCCAAAAGCAATTAGGCCGACAACTCTCAGAGGTTTGGCCCACTGAGGCCACAGGAAGCAGCTGGCCACACCTCATTGAATAGAGCAGCCTCTTGAGGCACCATGAAGTTAGTTAGGCAATGCCAGACACTGAGAAGAGACCCATGCCTGGGCACACAGGTCTTGTCTAGCCCCTGTGTGGCCCTGCTCAGACACTGACAGGTACACTTGACCAGCCCCTATGGGCATACATAGATGCACTTCCACTCATACAATCCCTAGAAACTGACAGGTACCCCATGCCTATAAACAAGTATACAATTCGCAGAGCCATCAACAAACCTGCCCCAAATAAGACAGCTGCATCCCAGTTGCTAGTACAATCACACAACTCCTGCAATCCAGGCCCCTGAGACACATGGAAACATCACCAATTTTGGTTCCAGCTAATGATTCTACATGGACTCTACATCAACATGGCCACCTGGAACAAAAGCCAATGTGGCATCTCCAACCAACACCATAGGGACTCTTCAAGAAGCATTAAAAAAAGGCAACAGGAGATCTCCAAGAGGATAAAATTACTCTCTAGTAACAGGCTACACAGAAATGGAATTTGATGAAAATGCTTGACCAAAAAATTCCAAATAATGATTTTTTTAAGGAAGTGTAATGAGATACAAGAGAATACAGATAATTCAATATTAGGAAAACAACTCATGATATAAATGAAAAATTCAGCAAAGAGAAAGATAATCAAATAGAACCTGTCAGACATCTTGGAGCTAACAAATTCAATAAACAATATTTAAGAACTTGGGAAGCCTCAACAGTTGAATTGAGTAGGCCAAAGAAAACAATTCCTAACTTGAAGATGGTTCTTTAAAATAACCCAGTTAGAAAATGATAACAAAAATTAAAATAATGAAGAAAACTTTTGAGCATTATGGGTTTCTTTTAAGCAAGCAAATATTGTATGTTCCAGATTAAGGAGAAGAGCAATGGCATGCAAAACCTACTAAATTAAACAATTGCAGAAATTTTGTTCAAATATTTTAAAAATATTTTTAAATTTTATTAACATAAACAGAACAGATTTCATGTATTTCACAGATACAGTTCTAAAAAGATAACCATACTTGCCTCCCTTCCTTCCTACTTAAAGCCTCCTCCTTTCCTTTTTCCTTTTAAGTTTTTCAATGTCATATTTTTTATAGTTCATTATGCAATGTTAAGAGCAGAAGGATACTTTATACCCCTCCCTCCTTTACTACTACCTTCTATCCTTTTCTTATAATATTTACAATGACATATTTTCAATTTTCTAATAACAAGCTTAGCCCTCCACTAAATAAAGAATCCAACAAGTATTAAGTAGAAAAACCACTATTCCTCAAGAGTATAGGCAAGGGCTATAAACAATAATCAAACGTAAAAATTTCAATTTTGTCTATATACATTACTTTTTTGTACTCTATTAGTTACCAAAAATCAGGGAAATATATGATACTGTCTTTTGGGGACTAGTTTATTTCACTAATTTTAATTAAGATAAAGAGAACAAATTTCACCTATTTCAAAGATACAATTCTAAAAAGGTAGCCACATTTCCTTCCCTCTCTCTTTCAGTTCTCCCTCCTTCCTTTTTTTTTCATTTAATTTTTGTGATAACCTAATTCCAATTTACTTTATAATCATAGGCTTAATGCACACCCAGGTCCAGGAAACCCAAAGGATCCCTAATAAACTAAACCAAAAAAGACCCTCTTGGAGTCAGGTATCATAGTCAAACTGTCAGAAATACAAGACAAAGAGAGAATTCTAAAATCAGCAATAAAAAAAAAAAAAAACCATGTGACTTAAAAACAAATCCCCGATTACCAGCAGACGTCTCAGCTGAAAGCTTATAGGCCAAGAGAGAAAAATGGGAAATATGCAAAAATCTGAATATAAAACACTGAAGACCAAAGAGTACCACTCACAGAAAAACTACCCTTCTGAAATGAAGGTGAAATAACGACCTGTTGTAACAAGCCAAAACTGAAGGAATCATCTTCTGATGGCTCTACAAAAAAGGTTTAAGACAGTCGCATATCAGACATGCAAGAATGACAATTACCAGCATGAAAACACACGAAACTACAAAAACTAACACTAGAGCTGACACAGAGGAGAAAGGAGAAAAACCTAATGATTCATGTATCATCTTTATCATTTTCTGGACATGATTTTCTATGTGTTTAGTTAAGAGGTTTTCACCTGTTGGTGATTTTTTTTTTCTTGTACTTATTAGGTTTTGATATCAGAGTTAGATTGTTCTCCTGAAACATATTGGACAGCATTCGATCCTTATCTATACAAATGCACAAGATTCATCACAGAAATTGTTTAAGCTCTTAGTTATTTCTTGAAAAAGTCTTGAAAATGAACTTAATTTTGTTTTTGCATTTTTTTTTTATTATTTGAGAGGCAGAGTTACAGAGAGAGAGATGAAAGAAAGGTCTTCCATCCAATGGTTCACTCCCCAAATGGCCACAATGGCCAGAGCTGGGCTGATTGGAAGCCAGGAGCTTCTTCCAGGTCTCCACATAGGTGCAGGGGCCCAAGGACTTGAGTTATCTTCCACTGTTTTCCCAGGCCATGGCAGAGAGCTCTATTGGAAGAGGAGCAGCAGAGACAAGACCTGGAGCCCTTATGGGATGCTGGCGCCACAGGAGGAGACTTAGCCCACTATACCATAGTGCCAGCCCCAACTTAATTTCTTAAATATTTATGGCGCTATTCAATTTTTTTTGTTTCTTTATCAGTTTCCTGATTTTGTGCTTTGAGATAAATACTTATATTTCACAGAGACTGCCAAACTTTTGGCATAAAATTTTTCATATCTTCACAAGAAAATAAAAAACTTAAAAATGGAGCTACTTTATTATCCAGCAATTCCACTACTGGATGGGTGTCCCAAAGAGTAAAATAAATCTATGAGGCAGATGTCAGCAATCCTACATTTATTACAGCAACATTTATAACAGATGGTGTCCAGCAATGAATGTATGGATAATATAATATACACATGAAATCTTGCCTCTTGTGACAACACATATGAACCTGGAGGACATTATTTTAGGTAAAATAAGCCAGGCACAGAAATACAAAAACAACATAATCTCATTCCTGTGGAATTATTAAAAGTTGATCTTGGGAAATTATGGGATATGTAGTCTATAGAATACTATACAGCAGTAAAAAAAAATGAAATCCGGTCATTTGCAACAAAATGAACAAAATGTAGGAATATGGAAAACAGCATGCTGAGTGAAATAAGCCAAAGGGACAAATATCATAGGTTCTCCCTGATCGGTGAAACTAACCAAGCACCAAAAAGGAAACCTATTGGAGTGAAATGGACACTATGAGAAACGGTGAGTTGATCAGCCCTTGCCCTGACTATTGATGAACAAGTTAATACTGTAGCCCTTTTAGTATTCTTTTGTTTGTTCTACTTAATACTACTGGTTGAATTCTGTAATTAATACACAATTATTCTTAAGTGTCGAAACTTAACTGAAAAGTGATCCCTGTTAAATATAAGAGTGGGAATAAGAGAGGGAAGAGATGTGCAATTTGGGACATGCTCAAGCTGACTTACCTCAAACGGTAGAGTTAGAAACATACCAGGGGATTCCAATACAATCCCATCAAGGTGGCATGTAAAATGCCATCTCAGTAGTCCAAGTGATCAATTTCTGTTCACAATTGATCATAATGATAGGACTAAGAACCCAAGGGATCACATAAACAAGAATAGTGTCTGCAAATACTAGCTGACAGAATCAAAAAGGGAGAGAATGATCCAACATGGGAAGTGAGATACACAGCAGACCCATAGAATGGCAGATGTCCTAAACAGCACTCTGGCCTCAGAATTAGCCCTTAAGGCATTTGGATCCAGCTGAAAAGCCCAAGAGAATATTTCAGGCATGGAAAGCCAAGACACTCTGGAAAAAAAAAAAAAAAAGTCATCAAAGGAGGTACCTTTCTCTGAAGGGAGAACTTCCACTTTGACTATGCTCTTCTCTAAATATAATCAGAGTCAGCGAACTCAAAAGGCTTCCATAGCCTTGGCAGCTCATGACAAGAGCCTAGGGTGATTACTGAGGCCATATACAAGAGTGTCAATTTGTTAAGTCAACAACAGGAGTCACTGTGCACTTACTCCTCATGTAGGATCTCTGTCCTTAATGTGCTGTACATTGTGATTTAATGCTATAACTAGTACTCAAACAGTATATTTCACTTTGTGTTTCTGTGTGCGTGCAAACTGTTGAAATCTTTACTTAATATATACTAAATTAATCTTCTGTATATAAAGAGAATTGAAAATGAATCTTGATGTGAATGGAAGAGGAGAGGGAGCGGGAGAGGGGAGGGTTGTGGGTGGGAGGGAAATTATGGGGGGAAAAACCCATTGTAATCCATAATCTGTACTTTGGAAATTTATATTCATTAAATAAAAGTTAAAAAAAAAAAGATTAAAAAAATGTTGATCTTGGGGACTGGCACTGTGGCATAGTGGGTGAAGCCACCATATACAGTGCCAGCATCCCATATAGGTGCCTGTCAGTTCAAGTTCCTGCTGCTTAGCTTCGAGTCCAGCTCTCTGCTATGGCCTGGTCAGGCAGTGGAAGATGTCCCAAGTCCTTAGTTTCCTGCATCTGTGTGGGAGACCAAGGGAGGCTACTGGCTCCTGGCTTTGGATCAGCTCAGCCCCTGCTGCTGTGGCCATTTGGGGAGTGATCCAATGAATGGTAGACTTTCTCTCTCTCTCTCTCTCTCTCTCTCTCTGTCTCTCTGTCTCTGCCTCTCTGTAACTCTGCCTTTCAAATAAATAAATATTAAAAAAAAAAAAAACCTTGATCTCATAGATATTGAGATTGGACTACTGGCTACCAGAAGCCGGGGAGGCAATGGGGGCAAGGGGAAAGGGGAACAGTTAATCTAAAATGTCAGACAGGAAGAAAAGGTTTTCATGTTCCATTTCACAGTAGGGTGACTACAGTTAGCAATCATGGGTTGTATATTTCAAAACAGCTAGAAAAGTGTATTTTTGTAGGTATAGCAGTTACTTATACATAATTAGGCTTAAATGACTTTTATTTCTTTTATTCACAAATCTTATCTCAGAATATGTGATTACGCTCATTTTAAATTCATTAAATATGGAAAATGCAAATAAATAAATAAACCTTACATTTGCCCTTCCTATTTTCTTGCTATAGTTATGTTGAATTCTCCACCTACAGCTAGCAATGCTGGAGACAGTCTTCTCAGGTCAACACAGCCACAGAACAGGGACAGTGCAGGGGACTGAGAGGGAGTTTGAGGCCAGGTTCTCACTGTTTCACATTAGAGACAAAATCTAGCACACCTTTGGGGACCTGAAGTCCTTGCCCTTATCATCTGGTGTAAGACTTGATGTAGTTATCCACTTTATTCTGGGAGCCACTCCTATCCCATAAATGATGTTCTGTTCCTTCAATATATAGTGGATCATTAAAATTAAAAGATCAATAAACAAAGAGTTTAATCCCCAAACATCATTTAATGTCCTCAGGGGAGCCCAGCCAGTGCCGTCCCTGTCTCCATGATGTTAAGGTGTCAGATACTAGTCAAGCAATTCACTTTGGGGGGCTCCATCCGAAAACTCTGTTTCACACTGAAAATTTCCACCCAGTAGTAACCCTCATCTGGGGTGACAGCTGAAAGCAATGAAGCCTGCTTAGATCAGGAAAACACACTTTACACATACAAAGTGAATTAGCATCAAGCTCTGCAACCTCCTTCACAAGCAACTGGTCTCGTGTAGAAATCCTCCGAGTGGAGTCAGACACACTGGCTGCTGTCCAGAACCCTCTGAGACCATCATCCCGCTCCAGTTCGCTTGCCAGCATTAGCAACACTGCCACCTTTACTCTGGCACCTGCAGACAGGCGAGGGGAGTCTGGAGGACTGATACCATGCCTGGCCCAGATGAGGGCAGTGAGACACTGGAAGAGAGTATTTAAAATGTTCTCACCCAAAACAAGTAAGTGATTGAGGTGAAGGAGGTTAATTACCTTAATTTGTTCAATACACTGTATACACATGTATTTAAACATTACATTTTAACCCACAAATATATATAAAATGTGTCAATAAAAATCAAAGCAAAAATATTTTAAAAGATGCCAAAAAAGTAATAGGTACATCCATGGCAGAAAATTGAGGGAAAAAGTGAAAAATCTAGGATGTACTCCACTTTAAAGAAAAGGAAAGCTATAAATTTTATATGTATGTTGGATATATTTCATGTGAGACCATAATAAGAAATCCAATCAGATATTCATATTTAAAGGAATGACATTGCACTCATAACAAAAACAAAAATAACTGTGTGGGAAGGTGGGGAAGAGGCCATTCCCCTGGTTGGGGGTAATCCCCAGAGGGAAGCTGGTGACCCAGCTGGCCAGGGGCAGGGCCCACCTATCACAAGGTGGGACAGGTTCTACCAGTGGGCAAGTGCAGGGCTTGTCTGCATGGAGTTGTTTGTTGGCTTCTGGCACTGAGACAAAAGGAGTCTAGGTCCGGTCTGAGTTCTGGTCTGGCTTGTGTTCAGCAAGGGGTGAGTATGGTAGAAGCTCAGTGAGGTGGGCACGGTGCCCAGTTTCCACCAGCTTATGGGGGACCAGCTTATGAAGGCAGTCTCTGCACTTATACCTGGGTGGGAAGGGGAGGGGTGGTTGGTTTGCCAAGACCAGGGCTTTGGCCTTCTCCTGTCCCCAGGGTGGAGACCATGACTGAAGGGGGCCCACTCCCCAGGCCAGAGCTGTTTCTCCCTGAGTCAAGATGCTTCCAGAGCTCAGCATCTGGGAGGCTCTGGGCAGCCAGGCCTGCAGCCCAGGTTCAAGATGTCAGAATGCGGGGGACTGTGGCATGGACTCAGGCATCTGGGCTCAGGTACAGGCCAGAGTGGGCAAGCAAGGGGCAGGAGACAGTCATGCCTGCAGCAGGATATGGGGAAGAGGGGGGGCTGAGCAGTTTCAAACTGCAAAGTATGTAATGGAGGCCCAGACAGGCCAGACCTTGAAGGAATCAGAGCTGGGGTGGGCGGCATCCTGGATGGTTCAAAAATTAATAAAAATCAGAAAAGGAAACCAAATTGTCAAAGTTTGAAAAGTGGGGGAGAGGCAGCTCCTGTTCCTCACATTAGGAAAGGGATCTCCAAGGCACTGCAAAGTCCTGATACAGGAGTGACAAGGCAGGGGAGGGCGAGAGGTATGGGGCAATGCTAAAGTCCTGGGGCTGCTGCAGTGGCTGGGGTCCAACACCTCCTAGTGGGAGATGACCATCCCGGCACCCTCAGCCTGCAGCCACACCTGCTTATACCAGGATGGAGTCTGCTCAGAATTCCACAAGATTGCCCCATCCAACCTAAATTGTGTCATGAAGGCAGACACTGGCGAAGGCTTTCCTGCAGTAACATGAACCAAGCCTTCTGGGTTCTCATGCTGCTGGAGCATCCCTGGGGAAAGAGGCACCATTACAAGCAGACCTCTGGCCTAATGCTACTTGAAGGCATTCAAGGTGGCCTGCGGATTGAAACTGAAGTGGTGGGGAAGGCTTCTCCTGAGTTTTTCCAGTCTTCCTTGCAAGCCATGGGGTTGGAGCCTCAACAGGCTGTCATGATCAGGCAGGTTACTGGCAGCGACGTCAGTGGTGTCCAATGAGAGTCCTGTAGGTAGGGACTGGGACGTTCAGAGGCATCTTCTGTCCAGTTAGGGTGTTTCTAGGGTTGGGAGTCACACAGCTGCCATTCCAGTCAATGACACCTGCCACTCCAGAGAGAAAGCCCAAAACTTTGGCCTGCATAGCCCAGAGCCCCAGCTCCTGGCCCTGGACAAGCACAAGTCTACTTTCTGTAGATTACTTCAGAATCAGAAGCTCACTTACTCTCATTAAAAACTATTAAATATTTTGTGATGGTAAAAAATACATATCAAGTCTATCATTAAAATTATGATATGAAAATATATAGAGAGATAGTATATGTTTTAAAGTAAATGAAACTTTAACTTTTTAAAATGACACTGGACATTTAAACAGTAATATTAGAAACCAAATACCAGAAAAAAATAGCTTCAACATTCCAAGGGGAAATTACTTCCATATAGAATTCTATATCCAGGCAAAATATTCACTGGGAGTACAGCAGACATTTAGGCAAGAAATGAATCTCTCACATACCTTTTCACAGAAAGCTTTTGGCCATCTGCTCCATTAAAACGAGGATAAACAAGGGAGGAAGAAGATAGAGGATATCGGAAACAGAATCTAACTAGGAAGATGGAAGCTGGCTTGGAAGCACATCTACAGAGCAGCCAGGGAGCCAAGATGGAATGCTCCAGCAGAGAATCTCCAATAAACAGCAACTGAGAAGACACTGCATTTGGATCATATTACTGAGAAAGTCTTATTTCTCAGGAGGAACTGGGGGTGTAGTGGTGAATGAATGCAAAAAATCAATAATAAAATAATTATCAATGGAGGAAGAAATAGGGTGCCTGCTGCAGAAGTGAACAGTATTTTGTTATCAACGTAGCAGGATTGCTAAATGCTGATCTACTCAAATGTATGATATATTTAATAGGTAAAATGGGAAGATCAAGTTTACACACAGGTGATAGCATGATGGAGCCAGATCATCATTTTCTTTGGTGGGAAGCTAACAGACAACATTTAAAATGAAAAAATCAAGACACAATACATGTATGCTGCTTAAATATAAGGAAGCAAATACCGAGAGAAATAGCTGAAAGAGTTAAAAGTAGTTCTTTATGAGGACTGGGAAATGGGAGCAAGAATGGTATGACAAAAGAGATGTTTGTTCATATACATCAATGAGTAACCGGTAAAATTAAACATTAAAAAACAGAAAAAATATTTTTTAAACTTTTATTTAATGAATATAAATTTCCAAAGTATGGCTTATGCATTACAATGGCTTCCCCCCCATAACATCCCTCCCACCCGCAACCCTCCCCTTTCCTATTCCCTCTCCCCTTCCATTCACATGAGGATTCATTTTTGATTCTCTTTATATACAGAAGATCAGTTTAGCATACATTAAGTAAAGATTTCAACAGTTTGCTCCCACACAGAAACATAAAGTGAAAAATAATAAATGATTTTTTAAATGATGATGAAATCAGATCAGACCTATTGTCATGTTTAATCCCAGTGAGAGTCAAGTTGGGAATTGATAATTTCTTCTTTTTTTTTTTTTTAACAGAAGATCAGTTTAGTATACATTAAGTAAAGATTTCAACAGTTTGCACCCACACAGAAACACAAAGTGAAATATACTGTTTGAGTACTCGTTATAGTATTAAGCCTCAATGTACAGCACATTAAGGACAGAGATCCTACATGAGGAGTAAGTGCACAGTGACTCCTGTTGTTGAGTTTAGAAATTGACACTCCCGTTTATGGCATCAGTAATCTCCCTATGCACCAGTCATGAGTTTCCAAGGCTATGGAAGCCCCCTGAGTTCTCCAACTCTTATCTTGTTTAGACAAGGTCATAGTCAAAGTGGAGGTTCTCTCCTCCCTTCAGAGAAAGGTACCTCCTTCTTTGAAGACCCGTTCTTTCCACTGGGATCTCACTCACAGAGATCTTTCATCTAGGTCCCCCCCCTTTTTTTTTTTGCCAGAGTGTCTTGGCTTTCCATGCCTGAAATACTGTCATGGGCTTTTCAGCCAGATCGGAATGCCTTTAGGGCTGATTCTGAGGCCAGAGTGCTGTTCAGGACATCCACCATTCCATGAGTCCGCTGAGTATCTCGCTTGAGAAACGCCTCTTATCTAACATTTATTAATAAGATTTATTTATTTATTTGAAGGTCAGTTACACAGAGAGACAAGGAAAGGCGGAGAAAAAGAAAGAGAGAGAGAGAGAGAGGTCTTCCATCTGTTGGTTCACTCCCCAATTGGCCTCAAGGGCCAGAGCTGCTCCAATCCGAAGCCAGGAGCCAAGAGCTTGGGCCATCTTCTACTGCTTTCCCAGGCCATAGCAGAGAGCTGGATTGGAAGTGGAGCAGCCGGGTCTTGACCGGGCACCCATATGGGATGCAGGCACTGCAGGCAGCAGATTCATCTGCTATGCCACAGCACTGGTCCCTTTCATCTAATATTTGAAAACTTAAAAAATGCTTACATCACTGGAAAGAATAGAATGTTTTCCAATATAGCTAATTTAAATCAAGAAATCCTACAGGGAAATCAATAGATGAAGGCGTTAAATAAAGTGATCAGAAATAAAAACTCTAGATTGACAAATGACACTATAAGATTTAACATTTATCAGTGTATATTAGGCATTCATAGTACACATATTGGTTAACTCTCACAATATTTCTTTCAAACAGGTCCTACAATTGTCCTCATGTTACACAGATGTAAACTAGAAAACATCAATCTTTGCTCAGAGTCTCACATCCATAAAGTTGCAGCAACATTTTTCTTGTTCTTTCTGGTGGGAATGACTATTGCCCAGAAATCCAAATGGCTCACACTTCTAAATCCTTCAGATCTTTATACAAATCTCTCCAACTTAGGAGAATTTCTCTAAAAACTTTATTGACATGGAAACCAATTTTCACTTCCCTTGCCCAACTTGCCCTGCCCCTGCCCACACACACAAACTCATACACACACACTCTACCTTTCCCTAAACCCTAGCTAATTGTTTTCTCCAAAGCACTTCACTGGGTGAAATTTGCATGATATGTGTATTTAAGCTGTCTACCATCCATCTCTGCACTTAAATGTAAGTTTCATAAAATCAAATATTTTTGTCTCTCTTCTTTTTTTTTTCCTACTGCTTAGATGAGCATTTGATACATAATAGAGTCAACAATAATTGCTGAATTTACCGACAATGCCTAGATCTAGAATCAGAGCTTTCCACTACCATGTTACAGTCACAGTGCCCACTCCAGTTAGTCATTGCTATGGTTTGGATGTAGTTTCTACACCAGGGGTTCATGTGTTGGAAGCCTGGTCCCCAGCGTGGTGGTGTAGAGATGGTGGGACTTTTAAAAGATGGGTCCTAGTGGGAAGTCATCAGGTCACTGAGGATGCTGCCCTTGGAAGAGATTAAAGTAGTTCCCATGGGAACTTGATTTAGCTCCCACAAGAGCAACCTATTATAAAAAGAGAGAGCCTGACTCCTGGGTTATGATATGGCTTCCTCTGTGACAGTGTGAACTCTTCCTCTGGCAGGTGTTCCAGCATCTGCCAGGAGATCTTCATCAGAGTCACGCCAATGCTGGTGCATGCCCTTGAACCTCTGGAACTGTGAGATATACAAATCTCTTTTCTTTATAAAGTTGCCCAGGTCCAGGTATTTTGTTATAGTAGTGAAAAATAGACTAACACACTCATTGTAAAATGTTGTAAAGATGCCTGGGTTTGAAAGAATACTTTGAACTTATAAAAAAGGATGGAAGAAAACATTTTTA
Organism: Oryctolagus cuniculus; assembly: GCF_964237555.1. Classification (NCBI taxonomy): domain Eukaryota; kingdom Metazoa; phylum Chordata; class Mammalia; order Lagomorpha; family Leporidae; genus Oryctolagus; species Oryctolagus cuniculus. The sequence goes on from NC_091436.1 coordinate 46,129,821, forward strand.
TGGAAAAGCAGGCACTACTACAAGTTCATAGGTGATCTCTTTTTGTATGTGAAAGAATGGTTTTTAGGACAATCTAAAGAGTTAGTGAATTTGCTTTTGCTTTTACTTGAGATGTACTTCAAAATAATGACTTTTCCTGACAACCAACTATAAGCAAATTGCTATGGTAAGTAGATGCCAGGAGTAGAAAGCAAGTATCCTTCTGGAAGGAGTATTACATACATAAACTAAGTAGAAAATCCTGTGTTCCCTCACAGTCCTCCAGGCAGAAAGCATGATACTGCACTGTCATGAAATGGATAGGAATCCAATTGAGTGACTTAACGTGTGTCCCTGTAGACTCTGAACTATGCAATTTGTTCAACTTACAGATAATGACAGGGATCATTATGTTCTTCCTATTTCTTCTGTGTACAAACCCTAATGCAGGATGGATGCAAGTGTAATGAGGTAATAATTTAGCTTTCAAATAAATTCACAGTTGCCTGAGTTTAGAGCTCTAGAGGAGGGTATAAGGTTTCAAAAAAGAACCCACTGGCACTCATTCTGTTCTTGGTTAGTTTTAAAGATTTAAAGTCTACAATCCGTTCCAATTCTTTACAGCTACAAAGAGCTAATGACCAATAAATAACATCAGGAGAAATAGATCACCTTTTCATCTTGAACTTACTGAGCACTCTGTGATAACAGATCAATTAAGATTGAGAAAATAGCAAGTACAAGCCCACATAATGGATATAGTCTCTAAGTTTGATGACAAAGTCACTGAAAGCAAATTTCACTTTCCTTAGTACATTTTTACCTTTTGTTAAAAGTCTATGTCTCTGTTTTTCTATTTGCTTTTAAAGTGCTTTATATACACAGAAATAAATAAACCAATTCTTCCGAATCTTTCAGTTATTTAGAGTTTTTAGGATTTAAGCATGATTAATCCGTAATCTGGGATTCGGAAATTCCTCCTGATAAACTGTATACTTTGTTAGTAGATGTGTATTTGTGTTTCTCATCACCCTGTTCTTTTTCTGTCTTTTGTAAAAAGATTTAACATCTCAAAATACAAACAAGACTAGATGGTCCCTGTTACTATCTTATCATTTGTTCTATTTTTTAAATATTACTCAAAGATTACTGAATACAAGGTACAAGGCATCATGTGGTAAAGTAAAAAAATTCATTGTTAGATATAAAAGAGTTTAAATGAGGAAATCAATTGCATAATGTGTTTTGTAATCAACTTCTCTTTGTCTATTTTCAGGCAATAAAAATTAAAGCCAAACATTTGTACATAATTTTAAAATAATAATTTCTAAACCATCCCATTTGTTTATTTATATTAATCAAACCAATGCTACCAGTGGCAAACTCTCTATGCATATTTCAATGTAAAAATTTAACTTGGGGGGCTGGCATTTTGGTGTAGCAGGTGAGGCTGCCACATGTGACACCAGCATCCCAACTGGGTGTGGTTCCAGTCTTGGACGCTCCACTTCCAATTCAGCTCTCTGTTAATGTGCTTGGGAAGGCAGCACAAGATGACCCGGTGCTTGGGCCCCTGTATCCCATGTGGGAGATAGGGAAGAAGCTCCTGGCTCCTGGCTTCTGTCTGACCCAGCCCTAGCTCTTGCAGACATTTGGGGAGTGAATTAGTGGATAGATCTTCTTATCTCTCCCTCTCTCTCTGTAACTCTGTCAAATAAATAAATAAATATAAAAAAACACAACTGGGGTCTACATCTTACTTGGAGTTAGGAAAAAGGATTTATTTTTCATTATTAGCATTCAGAGAATATAAAGTTTTTTGATAATAAAAACTATTTAATAAGTACTCAAATTCTTATAATGGTAAATCAATTTGGAAAAAATACTTCTGATAAATACAACATATGTGATTACATCTCAAGCTGTTGTTATTTATTCCATTACTCATTTTTTCTTCAAGACTTTAGAATCTACTCATTCTCAGCAAGCACAACATAATGCTTTGCCACCAAGGAAGTCAGAGCCTGATGAAGAAAACTAGAATAAGTGAACAATTAGAATGCAGTATAACATGGAAGTCTATGTGGATGTACGATACCACAAAAACTCTCATTTCTACTATAATCTGATGCATGGACTGATGGAGGGTACTTACAGATAGGTTCAGAGAATAGAAAGTGCTTGAGCTAAATCTTGAATGACAAACTGCTGATCAAAAAGTATATTCTTGCATGGGGAATGGTTAAGGGAAAGGCACACATTTAGAAATAGTGTAAAACAAGCCAGAAATACATAGAATTAATAGTATCAAAATTTTTGGAGTGACTATTCATATATCATACAAACTAATAAGTTCTTATTTAATATAACATTATTTTAATGTATATATTTCACTAGGAAAGAGTAACTCAGAAGGGCTATAAAACTTGTTCAATTCATACAGAATTTAGAGTGGGACCCAAGTAATTTGATTTCACAACTTCTGGTCTTAGGTCACCAACCAACATAGTAGACTATTTTATGGCTATTAAAAGTAAAGTGACACAGAAAGGAACATAAACATAGGTAAATAATGATATAACACTACTGAGGAACATGGACTCATTCCTAAGTGCATGAGTGGCCATTAACAATTCTTTTTAGTTTCTTCTAGGTATTTTTTTTTTCAAATACAAAAATATAGAGTACATTACTATCATCCATAGTTACCATACTTTGAAACAGAATCCCAGAACGTCTTATAATCTAGTACCCATCAATCAACTTTTACCAACCTTCCCTCCCCACATTCTTCCTCATTCTCTGATGGATACCATTATATTTTTAATACCTATGAGATCACCTGTTATTTTTGACCCCACATATGAATGGAATCATATGATGTTTGTCTTTCAGTGTTTGGCTTATTTCACTTAACATACTTACCCCAGTTCCATCCATGTTGTTGCAAATGGCAAGTTTTTTTTTAACTTTTATTTAATAAATATAAATTTCTTTAATCCTTTCTGTTGCTAAGTAATACTACATTTTGTACATGGACCCCATTTCTCATTACTCATTCTTCAGTGGATTGGCTCTTAGGTGTTTCAATTTCTTGACTATTGTGAATATAGCTGCAATAAACATGGGGGTGTAGATGTCTTTTCATCAGATGGATTTCATTTTCATTGGAGAACCTGTATACAGTTTTCCACAATGATTGTACTAATTTACATTCCTACCAACAGTGTGCAAGGGTTCCCATTCTCCACATCCTTGCCAATACATGTTATCTTTTTTCTTTTTGGTAACAGCCCATTTTTTTTTTTTTTTTAAGATATACAAATTCCATGTACTGCCTATATACAGATTCAAGAACTTAGTGATCTTCCCACCCTACCTCCCTCCCAGCCATGCTCTCACCCTTCTTCCTCCTCCCTCTCCTGGTAATAGCCAATCTTACAGGAATGGGTAATATCTCATGGTGTTTTTAATTTGCATTTCCCTGCTGATGTGTAATGGTGAACATGTTTTTTTTTTTTTTTTTTTTTTTTTTTTTTTTTTTACAGGCAGAGTGGACAGTGAGAGAGAGAGACAGAGAGAAAGGTCTTCCTTTGCCGTTGGTTCACCCTCCAATGGCCGCCGCGGTCAGCGCGCTGCGGCCGGCACACCACGCTGATCCGATGGCAGGAGCCAGGAGCCAGGTGCTTTTCCTGGTCTCCCATGGGGTGCAGGGCCCAAGCACCTGGGCCATCCTCCACTGCACTCCCTGACCACAGCAGAGAGCTGGCCTGGAAGAGGAGCAACCGGGACAGAATCCGGCGCCCCGACCGGGACTAGAACCCGGTGTGCCGGCGCCGCTAGGCGGAGGATTAGCCTAGTGAGCCGTGGCGCCGGCCAGGTGAACATGTTTTATGTACCTGTTGCCATTTGTATGTTTTCCTATGAGAAATAGCTATTTAAGTTGCCCATTTTTAAGTTAAATGATTTAAGTTGGGTTTTTGTTTTGTTTTGTTTTGTTTTTTCACTATTGATTTGTTTGAGTTTCTTACATATTCTTTTATCAATGCCTTATCACATGAATCGCTTGCAAATATTTTCTCCCATACTGTAGGGCACCTCTGTTAGTACAATGGTGCAGTTTTATCTGTGGCACAATCTAGGCCCCCTGACACCATCCTAAACTCTAGCCCCCACCCCACCACCATTGCTGGAAGCCAGGTGTCAGCTCCACCCTCACCCTAATGGGATTCTCTGCTCCTACTTCCCTGCCCAACCCCCCAGGCAAAGGTTTAACAAGAGATGTTCTGGAACATCTTACTCTCTTACTCTCTTGCCCTCTCCCCTGGCCCTTGGGCTTCCCCAAAAGGACAATAAACCTTTCCTCTAACTCCAGTGTTGTTTAGTGTGTTTTGTTTGGTTTTCTTTACTGCTCAAAAGCTCTTTAGTTTGATGAAATCCCATTTGCTTTTTATTTCTTTTATTCCTGGGCTTTAGAGGTCTCATCTAGAAAATTCTTGCCAATGTCTTAAAGTGTTTTTGCTGTTTTCTTCTAATAGTTTCAAAGTTTCAGGTCTTATGTTTAGATTTTTAATCCATTTTTAGTTGATTGTTTTACATAATGAGAAATAAAGGTCTAGTTTCATTTTTCTGCATGAGGATTTCAAATTTTCTCAGTACCATTTTTGCTTGTTTTTGCTTTTGTTTTACTTTTTTATTTATATAAAGGAATAAATGTCATGTATTTCAAACATATGGTTCTAAGGGCATAATGAAAATTCCCACCTTATCCTACCCCCCCATCCTACCCTCCCTCTTACTTCTTATTTTTCTTTTAATTTTTACAATGACATGCTTCCAATTTACTTTATAATCACAAGCTTAAATGTGCACTAAAAATTCAACAAGTAGTAAGTAAAAAAAAAAAAAAACAAAACAAAACACTGCTCCTCAAGAGTATAGGCAAGGACTATAAACAACAACAAATCTTAAAATGTAAACAATGCTATGTTTTTAAAAGACTATTCAGAGTGGAAATTGTTATGTAGTGAGTTAATCCTAGGGGCTGATGCAGGCATTCTGGGAGTGAATGAGATGATAGAAATCCCCCCCTCCCGGGACTTTCAAGTAGATGAAAATGAATAAACAATTCCAAATGTATTAACCCTTTAAAAAAAACATTCTTCTTACACTAGTCAAAGATTCATTGGCTATAGATGTGTAGGTTTATTTCTAGGGTCTCTATTCTGTTCTATTGATCTATGGGTCTGTACTTAAGCCAATACCATGCAGTTTTAATTATGGTAGCTTTATAACATATTTTAGGCAGGTAGTGAAATGCCTCCTGATAATTCTTTTTGCTCAAGATTTCTTTGGCTATGCAGGGTCTTTTAGAGTTTCATACAAATTTCAGCAGCGGTTTTCCTATTCTGTGAAAATTTAATTTGGATTTTGATAGGGATTCCAATTAATCTATAAATGACTTTGTATACTATGCACATTTTAGTGGTATTGATTCTTCCAATCTTCCAATGGCCATCTTCTCAATTTTTTGTGTCTTCTTCAGTTTTTTTCATCAGTGATTTATACTTTTCATTGTAGATATCTTTCACCTCATTGGTTAAATTTATTCCCAGAGAGGTGTTTTTTTTTTTTTTTTTTTTTTTTGGTAGCTATTTGAATTCGGATTGGTTTTTATTTCTTTTTTCAAAGGATTCATTATTACTGTATAACAAAACTATCAATTTGTACACTGACTTTGTATTCTGAAATTTTGCTCACTGTTTATCAGTTCCAACATATTTTTGGTACAATTTTTGGTGTTTTCTCTATATAAGATCATGTCATGTGCAAACGGTGATATTCTGACTTCCTTCTTTCAAATGTGAATGCCTTTCATTTCTTTCTCTTGCCTGATTGCTCTAGCTTGGACTTCCAGTACTATGATGAATAAAAGTGGTGAAACTGGACATCTTTGTCTTGCTCATTATTTTACAAAGCCTTCAGCCTCTCCACATTCAATATGATGTCTGACAAAGAGTTTCCTTTATTATGTTTAGGTATGTTTCTTCTATTCATGATTTCATCAGAGTGTTTGTTATGAAGGAATGTTGAATTTTAACAAATACCTTTTCTCTCTATATCGAAACGATCATATGATTTATCCTTAATTCTACTGATATGGTATATAATAAATATTGACTTGCATGTTTAACCAGCCTTACATCCCCAGAATGAATCCTATCTGATCATGGTGAATGATCTTTTTAAGTGTTCTGTTGTGTCCAATTTGCTAATATTTTTGTAAGGATTGTTACATTGATGTTCATCAAGGTTTATTGGTTGGTTGGCAGGTTTTTGTTTTTTTTTTTTTTTTTCATTGTATTCTTGCTGGTTTTGGTATTAGGTAATGGTGGTTACACAGATAAAAATTTGAAAATATTTTGTCCTTTACATAGAATAAAACATGAAAGAAACAAAATATCTCTAACTGCTTGTTTTGATTTGATATTAAAAATTAAAGTAGTCTAAGAAATTATTGAAAAAGAGGTAGAGCTTTCCATTTAGATTTTTCTTTAAGTTTTATTTATTTATTTTGAAAGTCAGAGTTACAGAGAGAGAGAGAAATCTTTCATCTGCTGGTTCACTCTCCAGACAGCCAAAATGGCCAACACTGGGCCAGGCTGAAACCAGGAGCCAGGAGCTTCATCCAGATATCCCACGTGGGTGCAGGGGCTCAAACACATGGGACATCATCCACTGTTTTTTTCCCAGGCCATTAGCAGAGAGCTGGATTGGAAGCAGAGAAGATGGGGCATGAACTAGTGCTCATATAGGATGCTGGTGTTGTAGGAGGCAGCATTACCAGATAGAACAAAATGCAGGCCCTTAGATTTACATATTGTTTTATTTTTTAAGATTTATTTTATTTATTTGAAAGAGAGATACAGAGAGAGGCAGAGACAGAGAGAGAGAGAGAGAGAGAGAGAGAGAGAGGTCTTCCATCTGCTGGTTCACTCCACAGATGGCCGCAACGGCCAGAGCTGCACCAATCCGAAGCTAGGAGCCAGGAGGTTCTTCCGGGTCTTCCACATGGGTGCAGGGGCTCAAGGATTTGGGCCATCTTCTACTGCTTTCCCAGGCCATAGCAGAGAGCTGGATCAGAAGATAAGCAGGCGGGACTAGAACCAGCACCCTATGTGGGATGCTGGCGCTTCAGGCCAGGGCTTTAACCCACTGCACCACAGTGCCAGCCCCTCCATATTGTTTTAAAAAAGAGAATGTAATTCTTTTTTTCCTTACAAGAATAAATATCATTCCAGAGATATCTTTTCAGCATGAATCTTCTAGAATGAGCTGAAGTTAACGACATCTTATACTGCTACAGTATCATATATAGCTTTTTCATTAACATTTAATGAATTTCTGAAAACTTTTGCAATATTTATGGTTTTAAAAAAATTCAAGTATCAGGATAAAATTACCATAATTTCAAGAGACTGAGTTTCTAAATACTACAGTAGGCATTTTAAATAATTTCAACAGCCGTGCATTCTCCTATCTTGGAATCCAGAAGTTATAGTAGACATATTGATAATTTTACGAGATTACTAATAATATTTTTTCTCTGTCTGACTGTCTGACTAATAACAATCCCAAGAACGTCTGTTTTTTTTTTTTTTTTTTGAGGATGGTTCATTTAACTTAATTAAAAGGAACAGAGAAATATTATTCTTGAAGTGCAGAGGACTATAAAATTCAATAAAGCATCAACAAAAGCAAAGATAATTGATTTGGATACTGTTGTGTAAAATTTTAATTACCAATGGTTTACATAATGTTTTTATTAATTCTTACATATAACCAATTAATATGTTAACTGAGCTGGTTAACATATTTTAGTTTCAGAAGCAAATACTGAATACTTGTAATGTGAATATGCTGCATTTATCTAATCTTTAATATTTCTATGGTTAAAATGTTAACTTATCTAAGTTCATACCACATCAGGACCTTTAATGTATTGTCCCCTCTGCCTAAAATATTCCTCCTCCAGATATTTACGTGATTTCCTGACTTACGTAATTCAGGATTTTCTCAAGTGTCCTCTTGCAAGAAGTACTTGCTTTGTCCACTCTAATGAAATGGCACCACACACACGTGCGCATGGACAAACACACACACATCTCCAACATTTTTCCCACATTATTATGATTTGTTTGTGGTCTTTATGCTACACATGGATATTAGCTCCATATGACTAGGGACTCAGTCTTGTTCACTACAATATCTCCAGCTAGCAAAACAGGAAGGAGGAATATGGTTGCAAATATCTGCTGAGTGAATGATTCTTTTAAGAATACAGATGAGAGCCGGCGCCGTGGCTCAATAGGCTAATCCTCCACCTTGCGGCGCCGGCAAACCGGGTTCTAGTCCCGGTTGGGGCGCCGGATTCTGTCCCGGTTGCCCCTCTTCCAGGCCAGCTCTCTGCTATGGCCAGGGAGTGCAGTGGAGGATGGCCCAGGTGCTTGGGCCCTGCACCCCATGGGAGACCAGGAAAAGCACCTGGCTCCTGGCTCCTGCCAGGATCAGCGCGGTGCGCCGGCTGCAGCGGCGGCCATTGGAGGGTGAACCAGCGGCAAAAGGAAGACCTTTCTCTCTCTGTCTCTCTCTCACTGTCCACTCTGCCTGTCAAAAAAAAAAAAAAAAAAAGAATACAGATGAAAAGATGATTTATTGAATTTTTCAACAGAGAATCACTGCAAATTTGGTTTATAAGTTATCCACATTTCCTGCCTATTTATTTATACATACAGTTCACAACACTGAAAACAGTTAAGGTTTCCCTACTTTCAAAACTATTTAAAACAGGCTACAGCAATCTGAGAAACACTGGCTGACAGATCGCAAAATTATTTTATGACTTTCTGATACAACAGGAAACATTATGAGCAAAACATAGGAAGAAAGAAATGAGAAAAAGAGGAGTGAGAGAGGAGGAAGGGAGGGAGAGATGAAGAGAGGGAAGAAGAAAGAGGGAGGATGGGGGGAGGAAAGGGACATGGAAAGGAAAGGAAGAAAGAAGACACAACTACTTATCTTTAAAAGGCTGGCTTTAAATGAGTATAAGAGGAAGTTATCTGGTATTTTGGTTTTAATAGCTGAAAGAAGGAAAATGTGTACAAAATATAATATACAAACTTGTTTTTCTTCATTAAGTGTACATTTCATCATGACATTCTAGATGGCTAGATTTACAATATAGCTTTACTGTTATGGATCAAAAGTTTGGGATGCCATACATTAGCCTCATTCTCTAACTGAGATGGAAAGGGTCAAGGTGGACAGAAGTGGGAACTGAGACCCAACTTCATGAAATGATAACAATTTTACCCTCAGCACTTCCCACTGTTGCCCTTCCATCAATGTATGGGCATTGGTTCTGGTGTTCTAAGCCCTGTAGGAACATCAGGCAAGGAAGGTACAAGGAGAACACAGACTGTCCCCACAGTGCCCCAAAGCACAGGGCCAAGACACCTGAACACAGATCAGCCTTTCCTGCAGCTCCTGCTACATTCACCAACAATTTTCTCAGGACTGAGATCACTGATCCCAAGTTAACTATAATACAAAGGAAAATCTAAGAAGCTGTCAGAAGACTTTTGCCCTTTTATGTTTTATTTATCCAATTATCCAATGGAAAATTTGTAGATATTGTCAATAAAAATAAAGTGAAACAAAATGAAACTCCATTTGGAAGCAAACATGAAAAGTACGGGAGGGTGTCAGTGGTGAGTAAAATTAAATCCAGACTCAGCTATTAATTTTAATAGTTATCTGTAAACTTAACAAGAATAAATGTTTCAGACTGACTCTACATTTACCAAAATATTTTAATACAGCTAGAAAATAAATACCCATATTACTCAACTTTAGTGTATACTTTCATCCTAGCAGCTTTCAACATAACTATTATCCTGTGTCTTCACAGAGCTCGGACCTTATCTCTGTCTCCGAAGTTTCCTCCAGTATCCAGCTGGAAATACAAAATGATCATTGTTAAAGCTTTTGCTTTGAATATTATAATCCATGCACATACAGAATCCTACAGAACTAACAACAGGAAATGGAGTGCTTTGAGATGCAGCTATTCAATAACACAATTATGCACTGGCCACCTGCTATGTGTACAGTACCAGATGCCTCCAGGAACTACATAGTAGACAATAATAAATCTTTGCGCAACAAGTACTTTACAATTTTAAAGTATAGGAGAAAAAAGATCCAAGACTGATTATAATACATGTTAAAAAAAGATGGCCGGTGCCGCAGCTTACTTGGCTAATCCTCCGCCTGTGGCGCCGGCACCCCAGGTTCTAGTCCCGGTTGGGGCACCGGATTCTGTTCCGGATGCTCCTCTTCCAATCAAGCTCTCTGCTGTGGCCTGGGAGGGCAGTGGAAGATGGCCCAAGTCCTTGGGCCCTTCACCTGCAAGGGAGACCAGGAGGAAGCACCTGGCTCCAGACTTCGGATCAGCACAGTGGGGGGGTGAACCAATGGAAAAAGAAGACCTTTCTCTCTCTCTCTCTCACTGTCTAACTCTGCCTGTTCAAAAGAAAAAAAAAAAAAGATAAGATATATGCCATAAGGGAAGGGAAGCCATAGTCTCTGCAGGTTCAAAGGAAGACAGTACCGCATGTACTTGTGGAATTCAACATGGAGGTAAATAATGAGAAATGGATAATAAGTGGGTATTATGGGCAGAAAGAACCCTATGAGCAGAAGTATGGAGTAAGGAAGAATAAGAAGGAATAGAACAGAAACAGGTTTATAGAACTGAGCAGTGGAGAATAGACTACTGGGAAATCATACTGTAGTGAGCCATGGATGCTACGATGGTGCATTCGAACTCAACAGGCAAGAGTATTAGAAAGAATATGAGCAAGGCAAGGGTGTTACTGTATTTAACAGTTCAGTTTGATACAGTGAGGAGATTATAGCTCATTAGAATGCAATTACTATAGTCTAAGGAAGTTGTGATAAGGATGTAGAATAAGGAAACGGTAAACAAAATGGGCAACAGCAACAAAATTAAATAAACTAGAAAGCTGTATATGCAAAGAATTGGCTACAAGGACACATAATGAAGGGCTTTCAATAACAACCCTGAGATAATAAGCTTCATGTTTCTCAGTGACATATGGGAGAACTAGGAATTTTCCTAAGTTCTTTATATACTTTATATCATTCACTCCTCATTATATCAAATAAATAAACAATCCTTTCATTTTATGTATGAACAAAGGAGGCTTAGAGACAATGGACAATAATTTAAACTACAGTAAATCTCAAAGCTGGACCCCGGCCTCAGAATCAACCTTGGGGCATTCGGATCTGGCTAAAAGACCCATGAGAGTCTCACAGGCATGGAAAACCACGACATGGTGGCAAAAACAATCTACATGAAAGATCCTGGTGAACAAGACCCCAGAGGAAGGAACAGGACATCAAGGAGGGAGGTACCTTTCTCCGAAGGGAGGAAGGAACCTCCACTGTGATACGGCCTTGACTAAATAAGTTCAGAGTTGGTGAACTCAAGGGGCTTCCATAGCCTAGACAGCTCATAGCAAGAGTCTCGGGTGATTGCTGACGCCATAAATGAGTGCCAATTGTTAAATCAACAATGGGAGTCACTGGGTACATGCTCCCCACGTAGGATCTCTGTCCTTAATGTGTTTTACTATGAAACTTGAAAACAACACTACTAGTCGAACAATATCGTATACCTTGTGCGGTTGTGTGAGGGCAGCCTGTTGAAATCCTTGCTTAGTGTATACTAAGCTGATCTTCTGTATATGAGGGTAATTGAAAGTGAAACTCTATGAAGGGCGGGATGGGAGAGGGAGTGGGAGAGGGGAGGGCCGCGGGAGGGAGGGAGGTTGGGGGGGAAAGCCACAACAATACAAAAGTTGCACTTTGTAAATTCACATTTATTAAATAATAAAAGGAAAAAATACAGATAAAAAAATCTTAAAGCTGGGATCTGGACTGAAATGTTTCTTGATTATATAATAACTTTTAGAAGGGTGAAAATAGTATTAATACCAATAATAACATAACATTTTTCATTTCAAGGTTGTCCCTAGATAGGCAGATTTAGAACCGACATTAAATTATCATCTGCATGTAATTTTAATCTATTAATCTTATTTAATTTACCTCATCTTTGCAGAAAAGAGTTAACTGGCAACATTATACTACAAATAAGATTTGGGGGCAAACATTTGAATGATTAAAGCCACACTTGGGATGCCTGAATCCAGTATCAGAGTATTGATCTGAGTCTCAGCTACCTGGGTGGAGTTCCTAAAACTTTTGACTTTCGCCCTGGCTATTGTGGGCATTTGGGGAATGAACTGGGGACTGGAAGAGACCTCTTTTTCTCTCCCCTTCTCCACTACTCTTTTTAATTTAAAAATACACATTTAAAATTTTTTCTTACAGATTTTGATGCACATTAGGCATCAAAATAAATAAAAATAAAATAAACCAGGAGTAAATTTAACTAGAATTGTGAAATGTAACCATTCTTAAAGTCAAGATTCAAGTGGGAACAAAATTAAAAGCTGTATTTCATAATCTGATGTTTCCTTCATAGATAGACAATAAAATGAATTATCTACCTCTATAATTATTTGACATAACTCGTAGATTTTTCCCCTAAGATAGAACAATTAAATAGATAACTATTTATTTTAATGTTACCTAAGAGTACACTCAGGGAAATTTCATATGACTTGTGGGCTATTGTTCCTGTAAGATAGTGACAAAATCAACATTTATCACTTCCTTTGTCTTTCACTAGTGAATCACCAGCGCTGAACCTATTGCAACAACATCATATTATGGCAAACCATTAATTTTTACCTGGGCACATGCATGCATTTTACTTTATTGACCTTTACAGACTGAATTTTTTTGGACTGCACACAATGTACTATTAGGCCCTGAACAGATAGTATTGAGAGAGCTGTACTCCTAACCTCTAGAAAGTGTCACTGAAATGAAATACACGTCCTCTTATTTTTTTCTACTTCTAGTTTATTTACTTTGCTGCTTTGGATTCTGATGTATTCAAGGTAGATTGATATCTTATAATTTTTCTGTATTCCTGTGGAACAATGGTCTTTCTACTTTTTACCTGTTGAAACACTACGCCTGTGATTATAAAGTAAGTTGAAATTATGTTACTGCAAAATTAAATAAAGAAATAAAAGAAGAAAGGAGCAAGAGAGGGAGGCAAGGATATAGTTATATCCTTAGGATTGTACCAATGAAATAAATGAAATCTGTTCTGCTTATATCAATAAAAGAATTAAACACAAAAGATCAAGGCTATAAGTAGCTGCCAAACCTGTCTTCATAGAGGGGTACCCAAAGTTCATGAAGCCTTAGTAGCCCTAGGAGAAAAATCTGGAGATGTCTTGAACGGCATCACAATGGCTAGAAAATGGAAAGGAGGAGAGATGGAGAAGCTTAAACAATTAACACACTATTTTTTTTTTAAACAGGTAGAGTGGACAGTGAGAGAGAGAGAGAGACAGAGAGAAAGGTCTTCCTTTTTGCCGTTGGTTCACCCTCCAATGGCTGCTGCGGCTGTTGCGCTGCGGCCGGCGCACCGCGCTGATCCCATGGCAGGAGCCAGGTGCTTCTCCTGGTCTCCCATGCGGGTGCAGGGCCCAAGGACTTGGGCCATCCTCCACTGCACTCCCGGGCCATAGCAGAGAGCTGGCCTGGAAGAGGGGCAACTGGGACAGAATCCGGCGCCCCAACCGGAACTAGAACCTGGTGTGCCGGCGCCGCAAGGCGGAGGATTAGCCTATTGAGCCATGGCGCCAGCCGAGTCTTGACTTCCCAATTTTGATCCAGCTTCCTGTTAATGTATACCCTGGGAGGCAGGTAGTGGATCAAATACTTGGATGCCTGCACCCATGTGGAAGTCCCAGAGAGAGTTCCTGGCTCATGAAATAGCTGATGGGAAATTATCTCTGCTTTTCAAATAAATAAATTAAATTTATTTTGTTTTAAAGTAGACAGAAGAGTTATAGGCTCTCCTGATAACTATGAACTGAGCATGTGTATGGAAATCATCCTATGTCCCAAAGAATTTAACAGGCACAGGACATGACATAATGTGAAATAACAGATTAGAGAGAGCAGAAATGCAGATTTACCACATCTCCTCTATGCCTCCTAACCATGCACTAGATATGGATGAAGATACCAATTTGGCCATGCTGGGATGAAAAGGAGGGATACTGGGAAGGCACTTGGCACACTGCAGACACCATAAGATGTTGGTGATTTCTAGTAGTCTTCCTCAAAGAGGCCAACACTGAATTCGACTGAATCGGAGGCAAAGAAACATTCCATGCACAGAGAAATGTGAGAGGAAAAACAGTGTGTCTGAGAGAGGGAGAGCTGAAAGATGATTTTTCAGGAAAGTTTTTCAGGAACTATTTTAGAGATCAATATGTACAGTACCACTTAAAATTTCTGGAACACATTGATGCAGTTTATTTTCAATGAAATCCACCCTCTCAGTACTATATTTACTCCTTCTGGAGGTTATACCTTTTTTGGATACTTCCTGGACTGATTTTCCTTTGTATGAAAACTGTGCTGAGGGAGATGAGGGCATCTTTTTATTCATGTTTCTCCAGTCTCTGCTCGTGAGTATGAAAGGCTCTGTTAATTTTTAGTGTGATGTTCAGGACCACACACATCTCCAGATCACCTTGTTCAGCTAGGACATTCAGTGCATTGCAAAAGATGCATTCAGCATGCTGTGTTAACTAAAAAAGGGATCATTTTGATCACTGTTATTCTGGCATGATGAACGGGTAGTGTTCCAAATGAAACTAGAATTGGACAACAGAACCAATGCATTATCCATTTGCAAAATTATTCCCCTTACAGGCTCTGCAAGATTCCACTGGATATGACTGAAGAAATCGAACAAGTGTTTAATTGGTTGTCTCTTTAAATCAAAGTCTTGCAATGTTCAAGTCCAAGGAAAATTCATGCTTGCTCTGCTTAAAACAAAAGATAGCAAAAAAATCTGTGGAAATAGAAATACTATAGTGGGACCACTGGAGTATTTCTGCTATCACTTCCATGACCAGTTCTATTCATTCATCCAGAGCATCACATACCCTTTTGATTGTGAGTAGGTTTCCCCAAAAGGTCTCTCAATTTGTAAAGAACGCACTGACCACATGGAATCTGTACTTCTGTTCTGCTGTTACATAGCATAAGTGAACTCCAACAGTAATTCAAAAGAATAGTTTCTGTGAGTGACTGAATTTCTTAGATTTCTCAGAAGAACTAATAATTACAAAACTGAATTCTCATGTTCTGTATGGTAATTCTTCATTTAAACAATAAATTGACATTCTAGTTACATAATACACACACACACATATATATATATATAATTGTAAAACTTGCATATATGCATATGAAAAGATACAGATAATATCTTAACTTTTGGGTAGGATCGCCAAAACATTATTTTGTCCATCTCAGCATGTGGAATGCTCAAAGCCATTCCCACTACTATAATTCTGATCTCAAAAACAGCTTTTGGCACAACACCTTGTGATTTTCAGAACTTCCTGGTACTAACCTCAGTTGTATCCACAAAGCTAACACTTAAACAATTTTCTGAAGACATTCCTGGCTCATTATTTTTTGCCATGAGCCCAACATATCTCTGACTTTGATCCACACAGTATGTCCTAAAGTCCAATTGTCTAACTGCATAAAAATTTATTATAAGGTCTTGTTGGGTAGGCCAAGGTGTTCTGGTTCAATATGTTTTTGTTTTCCCGCAAATTCAAAAATACTAAAATGGTCACAGCTAACTGAATAAATATAGCCTTAAAAATACAGAATTGCATGCTTGTACATGTAATCATTACGTTATAATGTGAACTATCATGTATTCCTCTGTTACTCTATGTGATCTGTCCCCTATCTATATGCATATTTTTGAAAACTGTTTTTCCTCATTTATTCTTGCACTCAATTTCTTCATCTTTAAGACAGGGTTAGAAAATGTAAAATACCATCTTAGTATTCCACGCATGGATACTTTTTTTCATTTTTATATCTCTCTAATATACTGTCTAAACTGCAGAAGAAACAATACATTCACCCTAAACTCTCAAGTCATCAGATAAATCTGATGGGTCTTTCTTTAGCAGGTTAGCCTTGTCAGGCCAATAATCTGTGCCATTCTCACTCCTCAAATACAAATGCACAGACATACGGGGTGGCTGACTACATTCTGAAGAGGTTAAATGAAATTATGAAAGCAGAAGCTTTGATCTTCTGGCCTGCAGTGTACCAGATGAATACAACTGATAACTGTGTTTTCATATATCTGATCTTTTTTCCTCAGAAATCAGTTAAATATGTTTTTATGAAGCATGTTGCACCTTCAAAAGTGTTATATTAGCATGTGATTTGTTCTGTGTTAAATGGATGTTTAAACATAAAAAGTCTTTTCATGTAAAAAGGTATTCTAAGATCTTATAAGGTAAGAATGAACTGCAGTATATTTAAATTTTTTCTATGCACTTAGTTTTTGGCCAATTTAGAAAAAAAGAATTTTTTGAAATCATGGCTTTGCAGTAAATGTAACCTTCAAAATACATAATTGAAGGGCTAGTATTATGGCACAGGGGATTAAGCTGAAGCCTGCAACGATGGTATCCCATATCAACGGTGTTTCAAGTCCTGGCTGCTCCACTTCCAATCCAGCTCCCAGCTAATGTGCTCAGGATAGCAGTGGAAGATTGCCCAAAAACGTTGGCCCCTGCACCAATGTGGTAGACCCAGATGAAGGCTACTGGCTTTATCCTGGCCCAGCCTCAGCCATTGCATCAACTTGGCAAGTGAAACAACAGATAGAAGACATCTCTGTCTCTCTCTCCACACTCCCACACACATACACATGCACACACACACACATACACACATCCCACCTTGTAACTCTATTTTCAAATAAATAAATAACTCTTTGAAAAATACATAATTGCATGTTTACACATTAGTGCTAATATAAATAATCTAAAGAAGTGTACAGATTTTTTTTAATTCCATGATTACAACTTTGCATTCTTATAGCTCCTCAGAAACCATTAAAGTCTAATAAGTAAGTAAAATATACATTGAAAAGCCCTGGTTTCACAATCCAAAATGATCACATATGCAAAAAATACATGTCTACACTATAGCTTTATTTTAGATGATGAGATTGTATTGGTAGAGAGCTTCTTATTTTAGGGACCATGGTGAGTTCCAGATATTCTAAAATCCCCTGAAACTTTTTCTGGACAGAGGTTCCATAGTTTTCTTAGGTTATCAAGACAGTCAATTATATTCCCTTATCAAAAAATATATAAAAGAGATGGATCAAGTCCTTGGGTCACTGCCACCCATGTGGGAATCCAGGATTGAGTTCCAGGATCCAGAATTTGTCCTGGCCCAGCCCCAGCTCTTCTGGGCACTTGGGGAGTGAACCAACAGGTGCAAGATCTTTCTGTCTCTCTGCTTTCCAAATAAAATTAAAATAACTATAATAATAAATTAAAAGGATAATGGCTCCTATACTTCAAATAGGAGGAGTTAAATAATAGTGAGTAGGCAAATATTTAAATTTAGATCTGATTATTATAGTCAGTAATGGAAAATTAGAAACTCTGTCTTTTTTAAAAAAAATTTTATGCTTGCTTTAGGTGGTAGAAATCAAAAGATATTTTTCTTGCATATGTGACAAGACATAGTCCATTAGAGAAGTAAGATAATGAAAGGTACCAATGATTCTCAAACTTCAGTGGGCTTTACCAATTGGGGATATAGTAAGGAGGCCAGCCTCAAATCAACTAGGTGACCTAAAACTACAATAGAGCCCAAATCCTTCATGAAAGCAACGTGTGTTTCAGTTACAATGGTCACTCAGTATCCATGGCAGCTGTCCTAGGAAGCCACTTCAGGTACTAAGTCAGATATTCAAGTCCTTTATACAGGGGCCTGGCATTGTGGTGCAGCAAGTTAAGCTGCTGCTTGCTATGCTGGCATTCCATATTAGAGCTCCAGTTCAAGTTCCTGCTGCTCTGCTTCTTATCCAGCTCTCTGCTAATGCACCTGGGAAAGCAGCAGCAGATGTCCCAAGTTCTTGGGCCTCCACCACCCATGGAGGAAATCAATGCTTCAGCCTCTCTGAACCCAGTCTGTTGTAGCCATTTGAGTAGCGAAGCATTGGATGGAAAATTCTCTCTCTCTCTCTCTCTCTCTCTCTCTCTCTCTCTCATTCTGAAGCTATGTCTTTCAAATAAGTAAATAAATAAATCTTTTTTAAAAACTCCTTTATACAAAATGTTGTATTTCTATATAACCTAGGCACATCTTTCTATAGGTTTTAAATCATCTCTAGATTAATTATAACACCTAATACAATGTAAACAGTGTAAAATGTTGTACTGCATTGTTTAGGAGAAAATGACTAGTAAAAATGTTGGTACATATTCCATATGGGCAAAATACATTATTGCTTGCAAATATTTTTCAGTATTATTTGGCTGAATTGCAGGTAAAGACTCTACTGATATACAGGACTGACTATACATATAGTCAATAGAACACAGGATGAGAAACACTGCATCCTGTATAATCCATGAACCATGTTCTGTTAAGTGATTTGTGTTCTACTCTAATCTGTAAACCAGACACCCTGAGGCAAGATTTTCTGGTTAGCATTTTTATTCCAAAAAAGCAACTGAAGTTCTTATTGACTCTATGATATAGAGTAAATCTAAAACAACAATAACAACAACAACAACAACAACAACAACAAACATTTGCATGCCCTTGGCTACTTTTTATAATTTTCAGTATATCAAATAATCATAATCTCAGAATCCACATTATTAACACTGCTTACTAAAACAGGAAAAATTAAAACCTAACAATCACAAATTTTGATTACAATTCCTGTGAGATTAAGAATTAAACAAAAATAGAACGCATTTTATATCCTGTGCTTATAAACTGTGCTTCAGTTTAACAACATCATTTTTAACATACCTATAACGTTAGGAATTATAGGGTCGCAACATTTTCAGAAAAGTTATGAGATTTCTAGCTGCTTTTCAAACATTCATTAGCCCTACATAACTGGAAAAAAAAGAGGAAAAATGTTTTATTGAAGGGTCTAAAATAAATAGCCATAAAAATTTGACAGCTCATTATGATCAGGGAAAAGTAATAAATCTAAAGAAATCAAGGGCATAGGCCATATTTTATCCATTATTCACAATTTCCTATCTTGAAATAGTGAGTTATTTGAAAGAATAAAATTCTGAAATATATTGTGAGAGGGCACAATGCTCTTAATTATAAATTTTTAAACTTATAATTATAAAATTTTAAAATGATATAATCCTGATTATTGTTGAAAATGCATTTACACCCCGCAGGGTACAAGTAATAAGACCAACCTACAATTCCTCCAGACATAGCCATTATTTTAATAGCTCCACCATAAGTCTAAGCGATGCAATTAATTCTCTGGCATTTATGCAAGTTTTCGTTGGTGAATCCACGTGAACTGAGACATCATCAGGCAATATTTATACACCGAGTACACAAATAGCCTTGTCACTCAAGAACTGCCTCCTTAATGCAAAAACACCAGCGTATCTGTCTCATTTCCATTATCATCAGACAAGGCACGCACAGCACATAAGGGTGGCTGACAGGAAACTGTAGTAATCGTGGCTGGTCTATAATTGGCAACAAGGATGGGTGGCAAACATGGTGCTCTGACAAGTACGGAGACACCCAAGCACAAGGAATCACTGTGAGATAGTATCATTTTTCACACATCACTTCTGGCTTAATTTAAAACAATCAAAGTCCTCTTAAAAAGGCGTTCACAGAACTATACCACTTTAAGTGTTTGCTATTTAAATTAGTTTCCAGAATCAGTAGGAAATACGATGTCACCTTGGCAGTATTTTCATATGCCATCAGTTTCTAAATGTCAGACTTGAAACATCCAAGAATATTTTTCACTGTTTTCTTCAGCCATATGTATTGTGATAAAAAGGGCAATAATATTTGTTCACAATATTTTAAAGTACAAAAATTCAAGATGAAATTCTATTAGGAAAATTCATAAATCCTGTAAGTTGAAAACTAGTGGCAATGAAGTGATCAATAAGTATTCAGCAAATGCAATTTTCATATCAGATATTTAATTTGCTTATGAAAATGGACATATCTACACTATTTTCTTGCATTATAATTTATTTTATCCATTTTCAAACTCATTTCTATGTAGTTGACTTTGACACTAGACTATATAGTAGCTCCCTCCACGACAGGGTTTTCACTCTTCCATGATTTCACTTACATGTAGTAAGCCATGGCCTGAAAATACGGCACCATATAACAAAATATTTGGAGGGAGAAACAACACATTCACTAGAATTGCAGTGTAATATAACTGTTCTATTTTATTAAGCTATTGTTCATGTATTGCTGTGCCTATGCTATAAACTTTATCATAAATGGATACTTCAAAAAGTTCACAGAAAATTCAATTAAAAGATAAGTTTGTTTTGATGTATTTTACAATCCATGAATACAAATAATATTCAAAAATTCATGAAAGCACATTCTATGAAAAGACCATGCATTAATTAAAAAATATATATTTTCCCACAAACATTTTAAAGAATCCTAATTTATACAGGAAAAAGCAATAGATAGGGTTCAGTACTACATGTGGCTTCAGGCTTCTGTGGGGAGTCTTTGAACACATACGTTGCATATGTAGGTGTCTACAGTAATAACATTCTGGACAAGGAGCGGTATGCATGCTACTTCCAAGACAGCAAGGAGAACGTTTCTGTTCCAGGGGCAGGTCTGGATCAGGATGAGAACAGGAATAGTGATTCAGGCCTTCTTCCAGACAACGAGAGGTCCAGAAGGCCAAAGCTACTTTAGTTCCACCTCAGGATTCAGCATCTTCTGGGAAAGGCCTGAATATCTAAGTAAGTTAATGACCTTCTGATTCTATCCCAGGAATGTTCAAGAAAGTCATCCATCTCTCTGAACTGAAGTTTCACCCAGGAGCTTGGGCCTTCAGCTGTTCTCAAGGAAGACCATGGGACCCCACACTGCTCACGTATTTTAAGCCTTGCCTTCCTCATCTATAAAATGTGGACATGAGGATGGCTCTTCGGAGCCTGCTCTGAAGATAAAAGGAGATAATGCAAGTGCAGCATTTGGCAAAGTGTCTAACATTTTAAAAAGTCAGTGTAGCAATTACTGATAACTAGTAATAAAAACGGTTAATCTTTAAATTCCCATAATATGTGTGATCCATAGAAAATCTTCATTTCTACTGAACAGTCAAACATTGCTGTAGTGACATTTTTCCTCCACAGAAAAGATAAAGCCAGACAACTTGGCATGCAGCATATGTTCTAAAATTGTATAAGCTACCAAAGGCAATGGGAAAGCAGATGAGAGCATTTTAAAAATTAAAATGCCTTTTGATTGCTCTGCGTTCTGTCCTGTGTTGCAGAGAGGCACTGTCAGAATCTGTATCTTCATAAATGATGGATTTTTTTGCAGCATAAAAAGGCATGGCAAAGTATATTTCAAATTTTGTTTTGAAAGCATTGACTCCCATACATCTTTGAAATTAAATTTCCCTCGTTTCACCTTTACACCCCTTACCTTGCTCTAAGAAGAAAATAAGAAAAGGAAATCTTTGCTTTTCAATTCGATCTAACCATAAACTGCAAATAAACATTAGAAATCACAGGAAAGAATTATTTTATGAATCTGATTTTTCTCTACTGAATATTCTCCTCTTTGTCCCTACACTAAGTACTTGAGTGTTACTTGTATTTCTTTTTTTTTCCTTATGTTTTCATAAATGCAATGTAAAGGACAGTGTTTCTATCATAGTGCTTTGTTTCTGCTTATCTGATAATGTAATGATCAAGATCTCATTACAGCACAATAAATGTTTGTGGAATGAGTGAGTGAAATGTCAAGTCTAATTCTCTGCTTTCCTTTTTATTAATATTAAATTTCCCATAGGTTTTCTCTTCTTTGTGACCACTTCACTTGAGAAAAATGGAACAATTCTTACTGAGAATGTTTTGACTGTATACATTGCCTGTAGGTTGAAGATACCATTGGATTTTTCTATTGTATATTTGTGAATTATGTACAAAAAGAGCATTCCATTTTGCTGAACTTTGGCATTTATCCATTTACACTGAGTAAGCTGAAGACGAGAAAAATTCTCCCCCTCCCCAGGAGTAAAGAATAAGTTCCCACTATTATAATCAAAGTTGTTATTACAGTTAACCAGCAATAAGAAAATGTTTGCCCTTCACATTAAGACACATACCTTTAGTATACTTTGTGGTACATAGTGCCAACATGTGTTATGAATTTATCATGCTGCTTACTTAAGACAAATCAATGAGGATACACAAATTTGTGATAACGATAGTCTATAGAATCCCTGACTAAGCCTCTGAAAAGCAGTGCAACTTGAAAAAAATAGTTAATTCTGTAAAATAGCACAAATTTTATATATTTTCTCCTCTCTTGATTCCAAAGAGTTACACAGAGCACCACATCTACTGCATACACCAAAATTCCTCAAGGGTATTTCTATGTCAGCATGTACGTGTAAAGTTAAGGAAGAGACAAGAAGAGTTAGAACTCCACACAGAAATGAGATCATGTCATATGTATTCTTCTGTGTCTGGCTTATTTCAATTAACTAATATCCTCCAAATTCATCTTTCATGACACAAATGTCAGAATCCTCCCGATTTAAAGCTGTATAGTATCCCATTGTGTACTTATAGCACATTTTCTTTGTCTATTCATCCACTGATGAACACAGGTTGATTCTGTGTCTAACTTTGTGAACAATGCTGCAATGAACATGGCAGCACAGACATCTCTTTCACAGTCAGCTTCATTTCCTTTGGATATATATCCAGTAGTGGGATTGCAAGGTCATGTGGTAGTTAGTAACAGGGTGGTTAGTAAAGGCTTGAGGGTGTGGGAACTGGGAAGATCTTGGTCAAGTGCCATATTTCAGTTGAATAGGAGGAATAAGTTCAAGAGGTCTACCACACATTGATAGGTAACTATGGTTAATTTGGGGCAGACATGTGGCACAGCAGGTAAAGCCACCACCTGGGACTCTAGCATTCCATAAGGATGCAGGATGCAGTCCTGGCTGCTCCACTACCAATCCCAGCAGAGGATGGCCCAAGTGCTTGAGCCCCTGCACCCATGTGGGAGACCCAGAAGAAGCTCTTGGCTCTTGATTTAGGGCTGGCCTAGCCCTGGCCATTAAAGCCATTTGGGGAGCGAACCTGTACCCTCTCTCTCTCCAGTCCCGACCCTGTAACTGTGCCTTTCAAATAAATAAAATAAATCTTCAAAAAATTAATAAACAACAAATAGCATATGCATCAACCTGAAAATTACTAAGAAGAGTAGCTGTTTGGGGCAGTGGTTAAAACAGCATTTGGTGCAGTGGTTAAGGCAGATACTATGGCACGGGAGGTTACACCACAACTTGTAATGCTCACATCCCACATCGGAATGCCTGAGATTCAGTCCTGTCTCTGCCTTTGATCCACCTTCCTGCAAATGTGCTTTGTTGGAAGACAACAGAGAAAGGCTTAAGTACTTGCATCCCCACCACCATGTAGGAGAACCCAGTGAAGTTTCTGGCTCCTGGCTCCAGCCTAGTTCACCCTCAGATGTTGCAGACATTTGGAGAATGAACTAGCAAATAGAAGATCTCTCTTTGTCTTTATCTCTCTCTGTGTGCTATTTTGTCTTTCAAATAAGTAAAAATAAATAAATAAAAATTGTTTTTAAATGTTAAAAAGATATCATTTGGGAATCCTGCATCCCATATTGAGTGCAAGGGTTTGAGTAACTGCTCTGTTTCTGATTTCACCTTTCTGCTAATGCACACTATGGGAAGGAAGCGGTTAACGGTTCAAGTATTCGGGTCCACCCATATGAGGTACCCAGACTGAATTCCCAGATGTTAGCTTCAGCCTGGCTCAGCTGCAGATTTGGGTATTTTGGGAGTTAAATCTCTCTCTCTCTCTTTCTCTCCTTCTACCTTTTCTCTGTCTGTCTCGCTCCCCATCCATGTTTCTATCCAATCCCCTTTCAAAGAAATAAATGATTTTTTAAAAATTTTTACTAGGCTTAAAATGTTCTCATTGTAAAAAAATAGCACACAAAGTTATGAATACATTAATTAGCTTTATCTAGCCCATTCCCTGATATATGAGGGATTTTCAAAAAGTTCACAAAAATACTTATTATGAAAATCTGTGCATGGATATCAACTTCTTTTATCCAGAAAAACTTATCTTTTCCCATTTTTCCCTGGAAAAATGAAATGACCTTGTACACATATATCAAAGCATTATGTTGTTTCTTCAGTAAGTGGTATTTGGACAATAGAATAGCCACATGTGGAAGAAGTGAATTTACCATTTTTCCCTGGAAAAATGAAATGTCCTTTTACACATATATCAAAACATTATGTTGTTTCTTCAGTAAGTGGTATTTGGACAATAGAATAGCCACATGTGGAAGACTAAGTTAACTAATTAAGTTACTAGAGGCATAGAGGACTGGAAAGGATACAGTGCCGGCATCCCATATGGACGCCAGTTCAAGTCCTGGCTGCTCCACTTCCAATCTAGCTCTCTGCTATGGCCTGGGAAAGCAGTAGAAGATGGCCCAAGTCCTTGGGCCCCTGCACCCACATGGTAAGACCTGGAGAAAGCTCCTGGATCCTGGCTTTGGATCAGCCCAGCTCCAGCTATTGCAGTCATTTGGAGAGTGAACCAGCAGAAGGAAGACACCTCTCTCTCTGCCTCTCCTCTCTCTGTGTAACTCTTTCAAATAAATAAATAAATCTTAAAAAAAGAACCTATGTGTGACATAATATGAACTATAGTCAAGTTTTAAAAATCATTCCTCATTATATTTAATAATTGAAGTTTTAATTTTCATGCTATAAAATTGAAGAAAGTAATATGAAGATATCCTCTCAAATTTTTGTTAGACAATCCCGTGAAATGAGATGATTTTATTAACCTCACATATTTTAAAGTACTCACTTTTGCTTTGTGTTTAATGCAACTTTCTAAAATTAAAGATCTAATTTCTAGGGCACATGGATTAACCTCTGCCCATCCCTTCTTGTGCTTATTGTTTCTCCTGCTCACAGATCCACATACTCAGTAACCTCTTCATGTTTTCGTCCCCCACGGCTCATTACCTGCTTTTGCAAATTGGTTTTGTTCTAATAAAGGTGGCTTGATTTCCCCAATAACAACTGAAAATTTAGCCACAAAGAACTAAAAGTTTGTTCTCATATGAGCATGAGCATCATGTCCTTTGATTACTTACTGTCTCAATTCAAAGCGCCTTATTTTGTTGGTTACATTATTTTGAAGGCCTATCATTGATCCTACCTCAGAGGAAATATATACGTGTGTGTGTGTGTGTGTGTGTATGTGTACATATATATATATATATATATATATATGTTTGTCCTTTTGGAAACTTACAAGGGCTGTTCTCATCAGTTGTCTTGTAGTTGTCTGCAGTTATGTGGGGGAATGTGATGTAGCCCTCTCCTCCCTGAAGGCCAGGCCAAAGCCCAGAGTCAGAAATGTCACGTAGGCTTATCACTTCAGTGGCAGGGGTCCAAACACTGGGACCACCTGCTGCTGTCTTCCCAGATAAATTAGCAGGGAGCTGGAAATGGACCAGCCAAGACTCCCATTGGTTCTCCAATATGGGATGCTGGCATGGCAGGCAGCAGTTTAACCTGAACTATCTTAGGTCAGCTACCTGTACAAGAGTTCATTTGGAATCCTCCAATTGCTGTATTTAAGCCCAGGAAGATCTATTGTATTCAGCACCAAGAGGGTGTTCTGATGACCTATTACAATATGTGCTAGTACACATTTCTGAAGCTTAATCTTCAGCAACAGTAGAGACATAAGGAAGCATTTAAAGAAAAATAAAAGGTAAATTAAATAAATAAGTACCCATTCAATAAATAAATTTTATTTATTTAAAAGAGAAGTATGTCATTTTTATTTTTTGACAGGCAGAGTGGACAGTGAAAGAGACAGAAAGGTCTTCCTTTTCCGTTGGTTCACCCACTAATGGCCGCTGCGGCTGGCATGCTGTGGCTGGCGCACTGTGCTGCTCTGAAGCCAGGAGTCAGGTGCCTCTCCTGGTCTCCCATGTGGGTGCAGGGCCCAAGGACTTGGGCCATCCTCCACTGCACTCCCAGGCCACAGCAGAGAGCTGGACTGGAAGAGGAGCAACTGGGACAGAATCCGGCGTCCTGACCGGGACTAGAACCTGGTGTGCCGGCGCTGCAGGCGGAGGATTAGCCTAGTGAGCCGTGGCGCTGGCCTCATTTTAATATTTCAGATAGGGCATTTTAAGAATTGGGAATGGATATATTTGTTTCCAAGGAGGTACCAATGCAAGAAGTAATTTAACACAAGAGTTAAAGGAATAAGGTAGTATGGGTGTTTGGTGCAGGAGTTAAATCACCACTTGGAATGTCAGCATCCTATACTGGAGCGCCTAGGCTTGAGTCCTGGTACCAATTCTAATTTGTTTCCTGCTAATATGTACTCTGGGAAGCAACAGTGAAGACTCAAGCACTTGGATCCCTGCCGCCCCTGTAAGGGATCTGTATTGATTTCTAGGCTCCTGGCTTCAATTTGGTACTGGTCCAGCTGTTTGGGGCATTTGGAGAATGAACCAGCAGATGGAAGATCTCTCTCTCTCTCTCTCTCTCTCTCTCTCTCTGCCTCTTGCTCTCGCTCACACTTTCTCTCCCTTCTAAATAAATGAATAAACATTTGGAGCTTTGCCAGCTTCCTGCACACTAGCTCCAAAGTACACTTTCACTCTGAATGCAAACATCTGCAGTTCCCTGTCCATGGCTGCCCATTGGCTGCCAGAACCACTGTGTCCACATCCACAGAGGGTGGCAAATGCCAGGGAGTTTATACTTTCTTCCTTCTTTCAACTCTTAGCCAACAACTAAAAGAGTGAGGACCTGTAAATACTCGAGTCCCCTTGCCTCCTAATCGGAACGACT
This sequence comes from Oryctolagus cuniculus, assembly GCF_964237555.1. Taxonomy (NCBI): domain Eukaryota; kingdom Metazoa; phylum Chordata; class Mammalia; order Lagomorpha; family Leporidae; genus Oryctolagus; species Oryctolagus cuniculus. The sequence continues at coordinate 46,157,065 of NC_091436.1, forward strand.
CCAAAATGGGCTTCACTGTCTCCAGAGCTACCCTGTAGGACCATGTTATTTTATATCTACATGCTTGAGGAATTTTGCTGCACCTCTCATATTGGGTTATCTTCCTGCCATTCCACTTTAATTCCACACTCTGCTACTACATTTCCCCCAAGAACACTCCCTAACACATCATTTCCACATGAGTCCTATCTCAGGGTCAGATTCCGGAGATAAGCAGCCATTACTAGTATTATTTCTATTATAATTAAGAGTGATTGAAAATTATAATACAGAGATGAATGAGATAGTGCCTCTGAAAGCTATGCAAAACGGAAGTCAAAAGAGAAATTAATCATGTGAGAATCAAAGTAGGATTCATAAGCAAGCACAGGAAAGTAAAGGGAAGACAGGTTGCCAAATCTCAAAAGGCTTTGTGTGTCCAGAAAACAGGCTTGTAATTTACATGACAGAAAATAAGAAGTAACTGAAAGGTCTTAAGAATGGAGGACTATGATGTATGATTCTTAAAGTTTAGCTTAAATAATTCAGCAGGAATGTTATTTGGTCCTAGAGCTTTTCTGTTCTTCATGAATGTAGGGGTTATGAGGCATCTTCAAACTTGGCACACACGTTGTGCTGTGCAACCTTCACAAATGCTTCACATATGGATACTCACATGAATGCTTATCTACATGTTTATGTGGTTGCCTATATGCACATACGAATGCTTATACCAAGATTGTTGAAGAAATATCAACAACTATCCCAAATTCTATGGAATCCCAGTCTTAAATGGACTGTGGCTGTGAGCAGGCATTCATACTGGAATCACATGGTGACTAGCATGAGTATGCAGATCCCCCTCCCTTCACCCTTAGTATTCAATTGCAATGTGTGGTTATTTATGAATCCAAGATGTATGCTCCAGTACAGGTTTCTAAAGCATCTCTCACCTTTTTAAGTCATATAATAATGTAAAACTTTTCCAGACATTTATGCATATAATTTCTCATCACAGTAGCATACTCTTCAAGGCAGCATTCCTACTTTCATCTATAGTATGAACCATATGAGGGCTCTCAGATCAAGAATAATTTGCTATTTATTTCTTGGCTACAGATAGTGTTCATAGCTCTAGGAGTTCAAGTGATGCTGGTGTCTGACCACTTGTGATGGTCCTTATGCTTCAAGGACTTGACATTTAAACCAGCAATTCTCACCCTGCCTGCATAGTGGATCACAAGGGGAGCTCTAAAGAAAGATGACTCTGAAGCTCCATCCCATTTCAATTACTGAGGCAATGGTACTTTTCACAAAGCTCTTTAGGCAATTATTAAGAGTATCCAGCATAGAGAACCACCAGTGTAGACTGACAGGCATGAATTTGCGACACTTCAATTTTAACATTAAAATTGAGATTTTTTGGAACAGTTGGCCCAACAGCTAAAAACAGAAATAATTCTTGCTTTTTGAAAAATTGGCACAAATGTGCTCTTTATAAGATATAATATTTATATTAATCACTTCAAACAAGAAGAAACAACTCTTTCAAAAGTTATGTGTTGCAGGGGTAAGCATAATGTGTTAAACCATTTCCTGCAATGTCAGCATCCCATACACATACCGGTTTTCATCCCGGCTGTTCTGTGAACACATTTGAGAATGTAGCAGAGGATGGCCAAAGTACGTCGGCCCCTACCATTCACATGGGAGACCAGGATGGAGTTCTAGGCTCCTGGTTGCAGCCTGGCCCAGGCTAGCTACTGTGGTCATTTGGGGAGTGAACCAGTTGATGGAAGACCTGTCTCCCTCTCTCTCTGCAACTCTTTCAAATAAATGAATAAATTTTTTAAAAAAAATTATGTGTTATACTCAATAGAATGCCATACAATAGAACCAGGATACCAGCCTTCTAATTTCAGGCATAAAGTTTCACCCATAAGGATATATACCACATGCTTTGAAGTATCAAATCATTAACATCTTTTTTATCCCATTGCTGAAGAGTGTGACTATCTGGGTACATTAATTGTGGGTAAGGTTTCTGTTTGGCTTAAGCATTTTAATACAAACTAAGGAAAAGGAAGTCATTACTGTTATAATATCAAAAATATTTTCACCATCTTTCAGCAAATCAGCGTGCCATATACTGAGAATTCTCCCAAGAGAGCTTGTGATGAAACACTTTCAATGACTACAGAATAAGTACACGCTTATTGGGAAGATATGCTTGTGTACTGTGATAGATACATATACACTGATAATGGTGATCCAGCCTAGTTGAGAGAGCTCTAAGCACATTTGGAAGTTATTAGCCTTTTAATCAAGGTATAAATTTCTGAAGTAGAAAATGTGCCTAGTCAGTAACTTCTCTCAGTTCTTAATCAAAATCCTGCACAGTGTTGGTATGAATGTACCATACGGGCAGGTTCATCCTTGTATCCCCTTCTCCAGCACATTGCCTGGATCAGAGTGGATGCCCACTGGATATCTATGAATGAACAAATAAATATTCAAGAGCCGGGTGTGTGTGTGTGTGTGTGTGCATGTGTGTTTTAAAATGGAATGGAAATCCCTCTGGGAAAATATTTCCAGAAATATGCTTCATTAGCTCTCTCATTAGCAAGTCTAGGTTAGGAACCCATGTGCAAATACAGCCTGCTTTTTTTCTCTGAAGAATTTTACTTTTCTCATATCTATATCAACCTGATTTTCCTTGATGCAACGTTACTAAAACATGATTTTTATTCCTATTAATGTCTCACTTTGTTAATCACACTCAAAATATTATGACCTCTGAAACACAAATAGATAATCAAGGATTAGAATTCTATGCAGCATATGTCTAGAAATTATATAATTCTAAGAAAAGACCGTAGGGTAGAAATTTCAAACAAAAGTAGCCAATAGCTATATATATGTATCACTGTACCATGTGTCTGACATAAATAGCATCAAATATTGGGTTCATGTTTTAAGCAATGAAGCAATAGCACTACCCTACTTGAGACGGCAGGGAGGAAAAGATTCTTAGCCCATGAGGAATTAAGTAAACAAAGGAAACCACTTATTCATGCAAGTTTCCAGAACTTTTCTACCATTTGCAGATTTATGTAGACGTAGAAATGACATTTAAAAGCCTTATTCCATATAGCATATAAATACTGAGTGCTGCTTCAAGTTTACTATATGAATAGGGCAAAAGAAAAAGTTTCTGCATTATTGGGAAAAAAAGATTTGTATAAAACATTTGTGTAAAAACTGTAGATTTCCAAAAGCACAGTTACAAAATTAGAATGAGTAGATTTTAAAGGAGAGAGAGATCAACAGGAATTGGAAAGCCCTGGTAAAACTTTCATGGAAGAAGAATGCAGGGGCCAGGGCCATGGAACAGTGGGTTAATCCTACACCTGAGGCGCCAGCATCCCATATGGGTGCTGGTTCTAATCCCAGCTTCTCCTCTTCCAGTCCAGCTCTCTGTTACGGCCTGGAAAAGCAGTGGAAGACGGCCCAAGTCCTTGGACCCCTGCACTCGCGTGGGAGACTGGGAGGAACCACCTGGCTCTTGGCTTCAGATCGGCACAGCTCTGGCTGTTGCAGCCATTTGGGGAGTGAACCAACGGAAGAAGACCTTTCTCTCTGTCTCTCCCTCTCACTGTCTGTAACTCTACCTCTCAAGTAAAAAAAAGTAAAAAAAATCTTTAAAAAAAAAAAGAAGAATGTAGAGTATTTGGAGAATCAGAATAAAAAAAGAATGGAACCAGTTCATAGATAAATTGAATCATAGAAAAATAAACATCTTATAACTTTGCCTAACTGACCTTTTTATTTTGAATCTTTTGTCTATACTGATATTGCCCTCTTCTTCATAACTATCAGAAGTAGAAGGTGCACAATAGAAATAAATAAAGTAAGAAGAAATACAAATTAGGCAATTCACTTGAGATGAATAATACAGTATTTGGAAAAAGGATAAAAGGAAAATACATCAAGTAAAGCAAAAATTGTAAAATCTCTACTTCTCATGTCACTTTTTCATTATTCTTTTTGATGACTGCATGTTTCCTTATAAAATGTTTAAAGGTTATCACATTTTGTTTCTGTCAAAATGTTTTAAACTACTTGAATGCCATGCTTTTAAAAAGAACTATCACTATGCCTGGGTTCTTTATATTTCTAAATTTTTCTATGTCACAGAAGAGACTCATATTTGATAGTATTTCTATGCAGACATAATTCAGAAATCTACCAAATCAACAGAAAAGAAAAAAGTGCATATATTGATTTACACCATGTATATAAACCTTTAATCAGAATATTCTACTTCAATATCTATACATCTCAAAAGCTTAAAATATCTTCTCAAAAAAACCAAAATAATTCTGTCAACTTGATTTTAAATCTGTTTTCCAAATAACATCTAAAGCAGCTTTCTTCTTGAATAAACTTAAATCCTGTGGTGCAAATTAAATAATCTAGGTGAGCTTTCCTCAGAGATTGTACCACAGGACTGAATACAATAGTGAGTATCTCCTCCAAATATTCTAAATTGGAGATTATTTTGAGGAAGACTATGTGTCTCACAACAACCACATAAATATAGTAGGTATCTATAGTGTTGTAAAAGGAACACAAAATTGCACCTCAAGAATCATCACATTATATCTGCTCATCAAGGTTTAGGTAAGATAATCTCTTACCTTTCATTCAGCACTAAATTCTATCATGACAGGGAGTTATGAATAAATATGGTACATTTTGCTGTCAACTCTGTGTCAACTGCTTTATTCAAATAATACCATTCATGAACAAGCACACATATGTGAATGAGGCGTAATTAAGTTCTTCCCCCTCTCCCTCATATTATCTGTTGGTATTATTTATGAACCTAATCTTAATACATGCATTAGATACCTAGGAGTCCCTGAGAGATGCCAAGTAACAGAGATTTGGCAGAGATCAGCATTTAAAACAAATTTAGGCACCCTGAAAAAATGGGAAATTCAAAATCAGAATTGCAACAATTAGAAAATATTAGTGAAAATGAGACAGAACTAAATCTTTCTCATAACCCATGCTTTAGCCAGACACAGTTCTTCAATAGGCCTCATACATCTGTTTCCTTTTGCCAGAATCACTTTCCACCCAACTCTTAATTTAATTCCTCTTTGTCTTCAGGGCAGAAAATAAACAGCAGTTTCTCCAGCAAGCTCCGTTCAACCATCCAAGTAAAGTTTGGTTGATTTACTAATATGTTTTTTCATCGTGTAGTTATCTCTTCATTTTAGGATTTAACATAATGTCACAATGGGGCCAGCACTGTGGCATTGTAGGTAAAGCCACCGGCTGCAATACCAGCATCTCATATGGGGGCCAGCTCAAGTCTGGCTACACTACTTCTGATCAGGCTCTCTATTAATTTAGTGCCTGGGAAAGGCCAGGACCGAATGGTTTCACTGCTGAATTCTAGCAGACGTTTACAGAAGAACTAACTCCAATTCTTCTCAAACTATTCAAAACAATCGAAAGGGAGTGAACCCTCCCAAATTCTTTCTAGGAATCCAACATCATTTTAATTCCTAAACCTGAAAAAGATACAACAGAGAAAGAAAACTACAGACCAACTTCCCTGATGAACATTGACACAAAAGTCCTCACCAAAATACTAGTCAACTGAATCCAACAGCATATCAGAAAGATAATTCACCCGGACCAAGTGGAATTTATCGCTGGTATGCAGGAATTGTTCAACATTCCCAAATCAACCAATGTGATGCATCACATTTTAACAAGTTGAAGAAAAAAACCATATGATTGTCTCAATAGATTCAGAGGAAGCATCTGATAAAAATACAGCACCCTTTCATGACGAAAACTCTAAGCAAATTGTGTATAGAAGGAACATTCCTCAACACAATCAAGACAATTTATGACAAGCCACAGCCAGCATCCTATTGAATGGGGAAAAGTGGGAACCATTCCCACTGAGATCCGTAACCAGACAAGGACGCCCACTCTCACCACTGCTATTCAACATAGTCCTGGAAGTTTTAGCCAGAGCCATTAGGCAAGAAAAAGAAATCAAATGGATTCAAATCAGGAAAGAGGAAATAAAACAATCCCCATTTGCAGATGACATGATTCTATATATAGGGGACTCCACTGAGACTATTAGAACTCATATAAGAATTTGGAAAAGTGGCAGGATATAAAATCAATGCACAAATATCAACAGCCTTTGTATACACAGACAATTCCACATCTAAGAAAGAACTTCTAAGATCAATTCCATTCACAATAGCTACAAAAAAATAAAGTACCTTGAAACAAATTTAACCTAGGATGTCGAAGATCTCTATGATGAGAATTACAAAAAATTAAAGAAAGAAATAGAAGATATGAAAAAATGCAAAACTTACATGTTCATGGATTGGAAGAATCAATATCATTAAATGTGCATATTACCAAAAGCAATTGACAGACTCAATGCAATACCAATCAAAATACCAAAGAATTTCTTCTCAGACAGAAAAATGATGCTGAAATTCATATGGAAACATAGGAGATTCCAAATAGCTAAAGCAATATTACACAACAAAAACAAAGCCCGGGCTGGTGCTGTGGCATAACAGGTAAAGCCGCCGCCGCCTACAGTGCCGGCATCCCATATGGGCACTGGTTTGAGTCCAGGCTGCTCCACTTCTGATCCAGCTCTATGCTGTGGCCTGGGAAAACAGTGGAAGTTGATGCAAGTCCTTGGGCCTCTGCACCCGCATGGGATGAACCTCTAGGCTCCTGGCTTCAGATTGGCATGGTTCCAGCCGTTTTAACCACTTGGGGAGTGAAACAACAGATGGAAAACTTGCCTCTCTCTCCTTCTATGCCTCTGCCTCTCTGTAACTCTGCCTTTCAAAATAATTAAATAAATCTTTTTAAAAATACAAAAACAAAACACATAAACAAAAATAAACAAAATCTGGAGGCATCACAATACCAGATTTCAACATACACAATATGTCAGTTATAATCAAAACAGCCTGGTACTGGTACAAAATCAGATGGATAGAACAATGGAACACATCAGAAATGCCAGAAATGAATCCATGCATCAATAGCCAACTTGTCTTTGACAAAGGAGATAAAATCAATCTCTGGAGCAAGGATAGTCTCTTCTACAAATGGTGCTGGGAAAACTGATCTCCACATGCAGAAGTATAAAGCAAGATCCCTACCTTACACCTTACACAAAAATCCACTCAAAATGGATTAAAGACCTAAATCTATGACCCAATTAGAGAATAGTGCAGAAACCCTGCAAGACACTGGCATAGGCAAAGACTTCTTGGTAAAAACTCCAGAGGCATAAGCAATCAAAGCCAAAATTTACAAATGGGATTACATCAAATTAGAAGCTTCTGTACTGCAAAGGAAACACTCAGCAAAGTGAAGAGGCAACCAACAGAATGGAAGAAATCATTTGTTAACTATGCAACTGATAAAGGATTAATTACAGAATATATAAAGAGATCAAGAAACTCAACAACAAAATAAATAACCCAGTTAAGAAATGGGCAAGTGAATTAAACAGTCATTTTTTGAAAGAGGAAATCCAAATGGCCAACAGACACATGAAAAAATGCTCAGGATCACTATCCATCAGGGAGATGAAAATCAAAACCATAATGAGGTTTCACCTCACTGCTCCTCTGCCATTAGCACATTTTTTCATACAAAAATCAACAAACAACAAATGCTAGAGCAAGGATTGAGGAAAAAAGGTACCCTAATCCACTGTTGGTGGGAATGTAAAATGGTAAACCCACTGTGGAAGACAGCATGGAGATACCTCAGAAATTTGAATATAGACCTATCATATGACCCAACCATCCCATTCCTGGAAGTTTACCCAACAGAAATGAAATCAGCCTATGAAAGAGCTATCTGTACCCCCATGTTTATTGCAGCTCAATCACAATAGCTGAGATACGGAATCAACCCATATGCCCATCAGCTGAAGACTGGATAAAGAAATTATGGGATATGTACAACATGGGATACTACACAGTGGTTAATAAAAAAATGAAATCTGGTCATTTGCAACAAAATGGATGAAGTTAGAAAACATCACACTTAGTGAAACATGCCGTTCCAAAGGGACAAAAAGCAACTAAAATGTAATCCACAGAATTGAAATTGACACTTTGAAAAGCAATGACTTTGAACATCCCTTAATTGTTGAAGAACAGGTTTTTTTTTCCCATACTATCTGTTGAACTCTTTAATTAACACAGAAGTAATCATATGTGAATAAAGTTAACTGAAAATAGCTCTTAATAAACAATAAGAATGAGAACAGGAGAGGAAGGAGGAAGTGGGGTGAGGGGGGTGGGATGGTGGGTATGTAGGAAGTACCACCATGTTTCTAAAGTTGTAATTATGGCTACTTAATACTTTTGGTTGAATACTGTAATCAATACACAATTCTTCTTAAGTGCTGAAACTTAACTGAAAAGTGATCGCTGTTAAATATAAGAGTGGGAATAAGAGAGGGAAGAGATGTGCAATTCGGGACATGCTCAAGCTGACTTACCTCAAACGGTAGACTTAGAAACATACCAGGGGATTCCAATTCAATCCCATCAAGGTGGCATGTACCAATGCCATCTCACTAGTCCCAGTGATCAATTTCTGTTCACAATTCATCATAATGATAGGACTAAAAACCAAAGGGATCACATAAACAAGAATAGTGTCTGCAAATATTAGCTGATGGAATAAAAAAGGGAGAGAACGATCCAACATGGGAAGTGAGATACACAGCAGACCCATAGAATGGCAGATGTCCTAAACAGCACTCTGGCCTCAGAATCAGCCCTTAAGGCATTCAGATCTGGCTGAAAAACCCATGAGAGTATTTCAGGCATGGAAAGCCAAGACACTCTGGGGGAAAAAAAAAAAAACAAAACCCTAAATGAAAGATCTCCGAGAGTGAGATCCCAGTGGAAAGAACGGGTCATCAAAGAAGGAGGTACCTTTCTCTGAAGGGAGGAGAGAACTTCCACTTTGACCATGGCCTTGTCTAAATATGATCAGAGTCAGTGAACTCAAAAGGCTTCCATAGCCTTGGCAACTCATGACAAGAGCCTAGGGTGATTACTGAGGCCATAAACAAGAGTGTCAATTTGTTAAGTCAACAACAGGAGTCACTGTGCACTTACTCCTCATGTAGGATCTCTGTCCTTAGTGTGCTGTACATTGAGATTTAATGCCATAACTAGTACTCAAACAGTATTTTTCACTTTATGTTTCTGTGTGGGAGCAAACTGTTGAAATCTTTACTTAATGTATGCTCAACTGATCTTCTGTATAGAAAGAGAAACGAAAATGAATCTTGATGTGAATGGAAGGGGAAAAGGAGTGGGAAAGGGGAGGTTTGTAGGTTGGAGGGACGTTATGGGGGGGGGGGAAGCCATTGTAATCCATAAGCTGTACTTTGGAAATTTATATTCATTAAATAAAAGTTAAAAAAAGAAATATATGAAGTTCGTATTCCTTAAATAAAAGGTTTCTCTGAAAAAAATATTTCATGTTTTCTTTCCATTGGGTTCATTAAATAATATTAGAAAAGAAAATTATGACCTTTTAAAATAACTATTTTATGCCAGCAGTGTACAAAATGGAGCCCTCACTGCTACTTTGCAGGCCCCTCTTGCATCTGTCACTCTGTACATCATGCAATAGCTACTTCCAAAAACGTATGACTGACAAGGTTACACAATAACTGATCCAAGACAACTTAGTCACGGTCTTAACGATGACAGAGAATCCCTCAGCTGTTGCTACTCTCAGCTCTGCTGTTTTTTCTTCTGCTGATGAAAATGACTGAAATGTTCTAAAAGTCCTCAGCTGCCTCAGTTTTGAGGATTATTTAGGACTGTCTTAGCAGCGGTACAAGTGAAGTGCTGACTCTTGATTACATTACTGTCTTCAGGACATGGGAAGCCCTATCCAGAGTGTCATATCTGGGAAACCTCTTCAGACTGTCTACAGCCTTCATGTTGATGATGGATGGATGTCATAAAAGATAGCTAGTGAGGTATGAATTGCCATCACAACATTACCATCACCACTGAATTCTTCCTTGCAATGGTAATAACAGAGGTCTGCTAAGTTTTCAAATGAACAGCATTACACAAAGTTGGAAAGTAAGTCCCTCCCTTCAGTCTTATTTGTGCATATTTAATTATTATATCTTTAAAAATGCACACTTTACAGGAGCCAGCACTGGTATAGCAGGTAAAGCTGCCACTTGCCGTGCCAGCATATCACATGGGCACTCCTTAGAGTCGCAGCTGCTCCACTTCCCATCCAGCTTTCTGTTATGGCCTGGGAAAGCAGTGGAAAATGGTCCAAGTCTTTGGGCCCCTGCACCCACGTGGGAGGCCTAGAAGAAGTTCCTGGCACCTGGTTTTAGATTAGCCCAGCTCCAACCACTGCAACTATTTAGGGAATGAACCAGTAGATGGAAAAACTCTCTCTCTCTCTCCCTCTCTCTCTCTATGTAACTCTAATTTCCAAATAAATAAAATAAATCTTTAATATATACATACACACACACACACACACACTACACAATACTCTGGCATCTCACTATCACAACATTGCCTATAGTGCAGTTTACATTAGGCCCATTTATTGAACTACACCCAAAATAATTTAACTCATTATATGTAAAGTATCACATTATGAAATGGTCCCAATTGGAGTGCTATGTTAAAGTTCCTAAAAACACAGTTGAGGAGATGGAGGATACGAGAAGTAGGATGAGGGGCCATTTACACTGCTGCCTCTATTTGTATACATAGGGCCCTGTTCACAATTCTCAGACTGGGTAATCCTCTCACTACATTTGCCAAAGGACAGCTGTGTTATGGTTCTAGAGGGCCTGAGCTTGGAGATTTCTTTTACCATTTCACTGAAATCACAAACATAAAAAGAAATCCTGTTGGTTTGTGACCTTGAGCAGTTATGAAATCAGAAGAACAATGCTAATCCTAATTCTATCAATGAAATAAATCATTCTCCTTTTGCATAATATTGTAAAATTCTTTCTAGAATGTACTTCATATATTTTCCTGACAGCATACTAGAAACATTATAGAATACATAGATTAAAAGGTATGCAAGTTATTAAAGTATCAAATGTAATTAATGAAGGAATCATTAATTTCACATACAAATCCCAGAATGATAAAATTAGTAGTTACTGTATAATTTTTTCTCATTTTGCTTCTCCCAAAATCAGAGCATGTTCTGGAGATTCAAATAAAGAATTATGGGGTGCATTTATATTTTTCTAAGCACGTTAAAATTCTAGTGATGTGTACTTCAAAAGAGGACAAATATCTCCAACAGAGTTTAGACATTCGACATCCATAAGTACTTTGATTTTTTAAGAATGAAGATACCTATGTAGGCAATTAGTTAAAATTGTAAAAATAATCAAGCTGAAAAAATTCTGCTTGTCTCCAATCCTAACATTGGTTTTGATACAAATACTCATATATGAGTTTTTTTGCATACAGTTTGGCAAGCTTAAAAATACATTTCTGATTGAAAAGAAAACTGTTTCATTTTCCCTATGTGTTGTATAATTTTTGACACAAGATATAATTTATATGTAAATTTTCTGAGTATGAACTTTCAGTTTAAAAAAGTAAATATTTTTAGAATGTCCTATCACATACAAAGAATAGAGCATTTGCTTAAGTACTCAGTAGATAATAGTACTAATTAAGCACACACAAACATACATAAACACATATAAAAATCTGTCAATTAGTTTCTGGCATAGTTATTGAATTCCACAGGTTATAAAGAATCTATGGACAATAGAGAGCTGTAGAGGTGATTACTATCTTCTCTAAAATATGACATCAAATATAATATTTACTCAGCTGAAACATGGAAAACAACAAAATCTTACAAACCAAATTCTTTTTAATTATGTCCAGATGTAGGAAAAGTTTTAGTGGTTCATTCATATTAAAGAGAGTTATGGATATATTTTTTTTCCTAACATATGGAATTTTTAAAAAATTGTTTATTGCCTTTATGAGGCTTGGGAAGGTGTTATTATTGTGCAGAAGGCTAAGCTGCACTTGGAATCCACATCCCAAACAGAATTGAGGGTTCAAATCCTAGCTATTCTGCTTCAGCAACAGATGATGGCTCTAAGTGCTTGGGATCCTGCCATCACAAGGGAGACTCAAATGGAGTTTCAGGCTCCTGTCTTTAGCACATCTCTGGCTGCTGTGGATATCTGGAGAGTGAACAGTGGATGGAAGTTCTGTGTGTGTGTCTATGCCCCTGTGCTTTACCCTCTTTCTTGATTTGCATCTGAAGTAGATGAAAACAAATAAATAAACTTTTTCTAATTTGAAGAGTGACATCATTCTGGGTGAAAGAGTACCTTCAATCCCTATCTTGTCTCAACAAACACCTTATGTATCAAAAAAAGATATTGGAAATATTTTGAATCATTTAGAAATTAAAACTGGAATCATTGGGCAACAGTGTGTTACAAGCTAATCTCAATTTTGCTCAATTGTTGAGGGAAAAAAAAACAACATGAAAGATGGGAGATGGTTAACAGCTGCCAATGCAAAAATAAAGCCTAAAAGTTAGAAAAAGATTAGACTATTAGCGAGAACTATGCACTCTTTTTTCCCAAGATTTAGTTATTTGAAAGGCAGAGTTCAAAGAGAGAGAGCCAGAGGCAAAGAGAGAGCCAGAGGCAGAGAGAGAGCCAGAGGCAGAGAGAGAGAAATCTTCTATTTAGTGGTTCACTTCCCAAATGTCTGCAACAGCCAGGTCTGGGCCAATCTTAAGCCAGGAGTTTCATCTGGGTCTCCCCAGTGGATGCAGGGGGTCCAAGCACTTAGGCGCTCTTCCACTACATTACCAGGGAGCTGGATCAGATGTGGAGCAGCCAGGAGTCAAACCTGCAGCCATATGGGATGCTGGTGCTGCAGGTGGTGGTTTTACCTACTATGCCACAGCATTGGCCCCAATAGAGCTATGAACCCTTTAACACACAACAAAGTAATAAAACAACGAAACACACATTGATTTTGTATTGTTTAGGGGTAACTGAACAATACAAAAGGAAGAACATGATTGTAGTGTATACTGTTTCTAAACATATCCTTAAGAACCTCAAGACTGTCTGCTAACCACCTTTCCATAAATCAGATTAAATTAAAAGAACTGGGGTCAGTTCCCTGGCATACTAGGCTAGCCCTCCACCAATGGTACTGGCATCACATGCAGGTGCCAGTTCACACACTCCCTGCTCCTCTTCTAATCCAGCTCTCTGCTAATGGCTTGGGAAAGTAGTTGAATATGTCCAAGTACTTGGACCCCTGCATCCAAGTGAGAGAACCAGAAAAAGCTCCTGGCTCCTGGCTTCATATTGGCCCAGCTCTGGGCATTAAGGACATTTGAGGAGTGAACCACTGCATGGAAGACCTTTCTCTCTATCTATCCCTCTCTATAACTCTACCTCTCAAATAAATAAACAAAAATCTCAAAAAAAAAAAAAAAAAAAACCCGAAAGGAATAATGTTAACACATGAGCAGTCTACAAATCATTTCAAATGACTCTACAATATTTTCTCAAATTACTGAACATTTATATTAATTAGAAATTGTATAACTTGTAAAATCAGTTTGAAGTGGCATCTTTGCTTTTTAGCATATTCAGATTAAATAGTGTCATCATAATCCTCAGGACTCCATTTCCTTCTGCAAGTTTAAGACAGAGGATGTACAACTTCCTGAGGACCCTGCTGAGCTGACTGAACAGGATATGCAGAGTCCCTCTCCTCCACAGCGGGATGGGACAGTGACTGCCCTCAGTTCCTGAGCTGCTCTTCTCCCCGGACTTGAAGCAGGGCAGGATTGGCTACAGGGCAGGTGGAGCTGGAAGTCAGGCAAGAAAAGCAATTCTGCAGGTTAAATTCTGAGAAAGGGTCTTCACCACATCCAAGAAATCACATCACTAGCAGCATCCTTATGCATGCAAAGGGAGAAAGAATGGATACTCTAATCTAACCTTGGGAGGTAAATTGCCTTTTCTACCACACAGGGCAAAATCTAACAACCTCTTTGAAAGAAACTTGATTTCAAGCATACATTTAAAAAGCAATTACCCCTTTAAAAAAGATTCCCAGATCTCTCAACCCTTTGAATAGAATTGTAATGGAAAAACACTGTTTTAACATAATGATCTCTCCATGCAGTGTGTGTGCTTTTGTATGTCTGCTGATGGGCTGTTTTGCCCGAGGCACATTTATTTTGACTCTGTATGGGAAATGAAATAAATATATTAGTTATTTCTTATCAAGTGGCATTTTACTGCATCACATTTTAGAAAACATGAAATCAAACACATTCATAAGAATAAACAATTGGCATCACTCAAGTAAAGACGATGTCCTTCGTTCAGAAAGAAGCACAATGAATAAGATTTAACTTTTATATCAAAGCCTGGCTTATTGCTCTCTTGATCAACAATGGAAGCACAAGGACACTTTATACAAATTATTCCACAGCATATATGAGACATCGAAAGCAGAAAAAATGCACATTCTTAAGGGAAAGGGCTTAGGAAGTAGCATTCAAAATTACTTCTGTTAATTTCTCATATATATTAGGATCAAAAAGATTGACTTCAGGACTTTAGTTTATGCTGACTCATTGATTATCACATCGTGTTTACTTATTCCAGTTTTCTCTATCTCAGAGATAAGGGATAAAATTAAAAGTAACTGCTGCATTCATGAAACAAACTTGCAGTATTTGATTTCTAAGAATATTGCATTTGGTACTCTTTCACCTTTACTTTCCTGGAAAATCCATTTAGAGTTAACTTCTGCTATCACATGCAGGTGCTTCAAAGTCTTGCTTCTTTCTCAAGATCCTGCTGACTAGAGATAGTCACATATCTTCATTTTATGTATCTTCCTCTTTCACAAAGCAAAGCCAGTTTCCATCTACAAAACTTCCCAAAATCAGTGCTACTAATTCCAATGACAATGACAAAATGTGATGAAAATGGTGAAAGGTAATGTTCACATCACTTTCCACAAGACAGAATGTTCCAAAGTGACACAGAAATGAAAACTATTTCAGACTCCTTCTAAATAAGAAAAATAATCCAACACTGAACAGAATAAAAAAGTGGCGAAAATTCTGGAAAGAAAAATATCAGAGGCTAGTAATGTGCTTGGTTTTACTCTTAGTAATGAAGGATTTTTTAAATTTTATTTAAGGTATACAAATTTCATGTATTTTCAATATATAGATTCAGGAACATAGTGATACTTTCCACCCTACCCTCCCTCCTGCCCATGCTCTCACCTTTCTGGAAGATTCTGAGTGGGAAAAAATATCAAGTTTTCTTAACACAATCACTTGGACTGCTATGTTGAGGATAACATTGTGTCATATAGGTAAAATGTACAACCATGCAAAGCAAAGATATAAAGTTGGGCAAGGGTGGTGGCAGAAGAAATGAGGAGTTGGATTCTTGATATATTTTGAGGATATGGTCAACATGATCTCCTGATGCACTGCATGTGGATGGAAGACAAACAGTTGATCAAAAAGAGTCCCATAATGTTTGCTAAAAACTGAAAAGGAGAAATCCCACTAACTAAATGGGGTGTAGAAGGTTGCAGGTAGAAAGGATCCAGAAGGTAACAACAGAAAATCATCCTTGACACATTAAGCCTGGCTATGTATTCTTAAAAAATCACTTTCTCCAGGAATAACACAATGATGCAATAGACATCAAAATGAAGAAAAAAAAAAAAAAAAGGTCAGGTATAAAATAAAATATCATAAATACAAATGTATAGAGTATTCTTTTCTGAAAATAAAAAGTAGAAGTCATTATTTATCTGGATAGAACAAAATATGGGGGCCAGCGCTGTGGCCTAGTGGGTAAAGCTGCTCCTTGCAGTGCCAGCATCAGATATGGGCACTGATTCGTGTCCCGTCTGCTCACTTCCCATCCAGCTCCCTGCTATGGCCTGGGAAAGCAGTAGAAGATGGCCCAAGTCCTTAGGCCCCTGTACCTATGTGGAGGACCTGGAGGAAACTCCTGGCTCCTGGCTACAGATTGGCGCAGCTCTGACCATTGAGGCAAATTGGGGAGTGAATCAGCAGATGGAAGACCTCTCTCTCTGTCTCCTTCTCTCTCTCTGTGTGTAACTCCAACTTTCAAACAAATAAATCTTAAAAAAAATGAGTGATTTTTTATTCTTTTTAACTAATAATGAGAATACATTACATTCATGATCTGAATAAATAAAGCAAATTATTTAAATCTATATTATTTCAATAATCTGATCCTGTTGGAATAGGTCAGCATTCATAACTTTGATTATCGAGTTTTTTTTTTTTTTTTTTTTTTTTACTTTTTTTATTTATTTGGAGGACAGAGTGACAGAGGGAGAGACAGACACTCTGTCTCCAAAGTGCCTGCAACAGCCAGGAGCCTGGTATTCATTTCAGGTCTCCCACACAAGTGGCAGAGATGTACTTGAGTCACTGCTTGCTGCCTCCCAGAGTTGGCATTAACAGAAAGCTGAAATTGAAAGTGTAGCCAGGACTCAAACCCAGGCAATATGGGATGCAGGTATCCCAAGTGGAAACTTAACTGCTATGCCAAATGTCTGTCACATTAAGATTATTTTGATGTGAATACAAAACAAAACAAAACAAACAAAAAAAAACATGACAGTTCTGTTTCCTTGAGGTGTTCCTATTATTTTGTTTTTCAATAAACTTTTAATTTTGATATAATTTTGGGTTTACAGAGAAGTTGCAGATAATGAATTGCAATGTGCCCTCACTAAACTTCCCCTACTGTAAGCACCTTACTTAACCACTTGTCAAACTGAAGAAATTGTTTTTAGTATAATACTATTAATTAAACAATGGATTCAGTTCAGATTTCATGAAATTTTCCACTGATAACCTTTTTCTGCTCTTGAATTGAAGCCAGGTATCACATTGCATTTAGTCATTGTGACCCCTAGTATCATAACAAATTATGACAGTTCTTCTTACCTTATTTTTAAAGACTACTGTTCAGTTATTTTTTAATTTCTCAATTTTGAATTTTCTGGTGTTTTTCTCATTGATATACTGAGGTTATAGGTTGGAGAGAAGAATACAACAGAGATACTATGCCCTACTTATCAGCTCATATCAGAGGATACATGATATCAACACAACCTATCACTGGTGATACTAATCATTAGGTTAGAGTTTCTGAGTGCCAGGTTTCTCTGCTGAAAATTTATCCTCGCCAACCTTCATTTTTTAGAAACAAGTCACTATGGTCAATCTATACTCCAGAGGCGAAAATTAAGAATTTACCTTCTACTCCAAGACAGGTAGATATTTGACATTTTTCTATCGAATTTATGTCTTCTCTGTTTTTATTCAATCATTTATTCATATGAACCCAGGGATTTAATTTTTCTCTTTGTTTTACAGTACATTATTTTGTTTTGATTCTTCCAATTAAATTATAAAGCGGGGAAGAGACATACTTTTACCAATATTTTACAGGTAAATACATGATTCACTGCTATTAAATTCACAGAATTTACTTTAAAGATTCAAGAGAGGAAGAATCACAGTGTACTACCCACCCACAAACCTCAGGGAGACCAGATAAGGGAAAGCCAAGTAGCTTTGGTAGAAAAATAAATAATAATGATGGAAAAAAAAAAAAAAAACAGTTTGAGAGAGAGAGATCTTCTAGAGATTTCAGGCAATAGCAGTAAAAGACAATCCAGTTGTCTTATATGGACTAGATGAGTTCATTCCATTTAAGTCAAGGCTGAAAAATGACTACAGGATCATAAATACAAATTAAGAATACACCAATTTATGCATTGTGATGTCTTTCTATGTCTACACATGCAAAGCCTCTTCCAAAACTGATGAGTAAACACCACATTTGCTTTGCCTTATGTACCAGAAAAAAAAAAATCTATGCAAAAGAACAAAAAGGAGGCTGTGCTTTTATCAGAAAAAGAAAGCATATTTATAGGACATAAGTGGCAACTTTTCTTGATGGATTTTTAAACAGTTCGACAGACTGCAGATGGATTAATCTAACTTCTTATTTATTAAAAAAATAATAACTTGAACAGGATGCCTTGAGAGCTATGAACAACAACAACATTTAGCAAACTTAAAAATAAAGAAATTGATTATTTGGAACAAGGACAGACGAGTGGAATTTCAAATGTATCTTTTTTTTTTCTTTTGGATTCAATAATAAAGCTAACTGATTGGAACTGAAGCAAGGAGAATTCAGTGAAATGAGTTAATGAATTTAAAAGAGGACATTATTTTTTCATTTCTTCAGTTCAAGTGAGGTTTCACATAACATCTGTCTTAGATAAAAGAAACAGGTATGGGCTCAGTTTTCTCTAAGTACAGTTAGTGAAATTGTTTCCTATCATCACAGAGATACCAAACAGCATCAGGTGATTGAAAACTGCAAGCAACACGATGCCAAGCTCTTAGTTCAGAATGTAGGGAATCAGATGGAAAAGAAAACATCCTGATTATATTTCACAGATAATTTATTATATTTAAATTCTATTTAATTAAATTCTATTTTAAAAAGAAAATAATAATATTGTAAAAACAATGAATACATTTGACAGGTGCTAGAGTTCATGCTGAGTCCCTGGTCAAATTCTTCTGAAAAGAAAAAAATATATAATTTTTAAATTGAAAAAAATCATCCATGATTTCTGGTACAGTGCTCTTTTTGTAGAGTCAAAGGATGAAGGCATAAAATTAATTCTGAGACAAGTAAACGATTCGTAACTACTTTCCAAGTGGCTTTAAATTCTGATTCCACAAAAAGGAAAATGAATGGAAGATGCAGAAGAGAATAGATGCAGAGGACATGAGAATTGTGGAAAAACATGGGGCCGGCACCATGGCTCACTTGCTTAATCCTCCGCCTGTGGTGCCGACATCCCATATGGGCACCGGGTTCTAGTCCCAGTTGCTCCTCTTTAGTCCAGCTCTCTGCTGTGGCCTGGGAAGGCAGTGGAGGATGGCCCAAGTCCTTGGGCCCTGCACCCGCATGGGAGACCAGGAGGAAGCACCTGGCTCTTGGCTTCAGATTGGTGCAGTGTGCTGGCCGTAGCTGCCATTTGGGGGGGTGAACCAACGGAACGAAGACTTTTCTCTCTGTCTCTCTCTCTCACTGTCTAACTCTGCCTATCAAAATAAAAAAAAAAAAAAAGGAATTGTGGAAAAACAGTATTTTCGGAATTCCCAACTCATTATTTGTCTAAAAATATTGTTTTGGGGCCAGTGCTGTGGAATAGCAGGTAAAACTGCCACCTGCGATGCCAGCATCCCATACGTTCCCATATGTAAGCCACTTCAAGTCCCAGCTGCTCCACTTCCGATCCAGCTCTCTGGTGTGGCCTAGGAAAGCAGTAGGAGATGGGCCAAGTCTTGGGCCCCTGCATTTGTGTGGGAGACCCTGAGAGAGCTCCTGGCTCCTGGCTTCAGATCAGCACAGCTCCAGCCATTGCAGCTTTCTGGAGAGTGAACCAGAGGATGGATGATCTCTCTCTCTCTCTCTCTCTCTCTCTCTCTCTATCTCTATCTCTATCTGCCTCTGCCTCTCTGTAACTCTGCCTTTCAAATAGATAAATAATTTTTTAAATTAAAATAAAATATTGTTTTGTTTTGTTTTGGACTCTACAAGGCAGTATGCAAATGTAGCACAAACGTGAACATATCAGGATTATACATTATGAAGAATTCATACAGACATAAAACCAAGCATTCAGTGGACTTCAGGAAAAAATCTAATGACTATCACTACTACACTTAAAAGTTAGTGTGGCTTGGGGTTGGTGCTGTGGTGTAGTGAGTTAAGCTTCCACCTGCAGCACTGGCATGCCATTTGGATGAAAGTCCAAGTCCTGGCTGCTCCACTTCTGAGCCAGCTCCCTGCTAATGGCCTGGGAAGCAGAAAATGACCCAAATGGTTGAGCACCTGTACCCACATAGCAGATGCAAAAAAAAAAAAATCCTCCTAGCTCCTGGCTTCCCAACTCCCCAGCTCCAGACATTGCGGCCATTTAGGGAGTGAACCAGTGGATGGAAGAATGGAAGACCTCTCTCTGTCTCTCGTTCCATCTGTAATTTTGCCTCTCAAATAAATAAACTTATTTATTTATTTATTTATTTATTTTTAAAGATTTATTTTATTCATTTGAAAGACAGAGTTACGGAGAGAGGGAGAGAGACAGAGAGAGAGGTCTTCCATACAATGGTTCACTCCCCAGATGGCCACAATAGCCAGAGCTATGCCCATCTGAAGCCAGGAGCCAGGAGCTTCCTCTGGGTTTTCCAAGTGGGTGCAGGGGCCCAAGGACTTGGGCCATCTTCTACTGCTTTCTCTGGCCATAAGCTGAGAACTGGATTGGAAGAGGAGCAGCTCCGACTAGAACCAGAGCCCATATGGGATGCTGATGCCTAAGGCCAGGGCGTTAACCCACTGCGCCATAGCGCTGGCCCCTAAATAATAAATTTTTAAAAAAATCAGTGTGGCTACAAAACAAAGAGGATCCAAGAACAATAATCTAAGTTTCCATCTTAGTGAACGAAAAAAGAAAACTGAATTCACACTAAGAAGAAAATAAATAATTAGAATCAGAACAAAGATAAATTAAATAGGAAAAGGGAAATCAGTAAAGAAAGTTAATGAAAACCAAAGTTGTTTATTTGAAAAGATCAAATCACCATCTCTAGCCGGATTAACCAAAAAAGAGAGAGATAACACAAATCCCAAAATGAAATAGAGGATGTCACAATGGAACCTACAAATATTCAGCAAATGAAAGAACTATATGAAAAACTCTATGACCAGAAACTTCATAACCTAGAAGAAATGGACCAGTTCTTTCAATGGCACATAACTACAGCTTCCTACTAATACAGACCCTGGGAGTCAGCAGGTGATAGCCCAATTTTTGGGTCTCTGCCACCTATGTGGAAGACATGGACTATTGGCTTCATCTAGGGCAACTGCCCTTAGCTATAGTAGGCATCTGGGAAGTGAACCAGCTGATGGAAGCCAGCTCTCTCTCCACCCTCACCTCCATCTCAGATGAATAAAAATTAATAATAACAAAAATCCTATATACTGTGCAACTACAACTACACGACATTCTGGAAAAGGAAAACTATGGAAACAGAAAAAAAAAAAAGTAAGTGGCTGCAGGCTATGAGTTAGGAGAGGGATGACCAGACAGAACACAGAGTAATTTTAGGACAGTGAAAATTCTCTATAATACTACGGGTATTTATCCAACAGTCACATGAAGCAATATAAAACTTTGTCATAAATTCTGCAAAAGAGAAAGACAAATTGCTTTACATTTTTTAATGGGTTAAGTTGACCTGATTACAGAAGTCTGAAAAAGCTTTCCTGGGTAAGTGGCACTCTACTTTGATATCAAGGATCTGTGAGTGTAAACTAGGTGATAAAAAAAAAAGAAAATAGTTTTATTGATGAGGCCCTATAGAAGAGGGTAGCATGCTGAACACCACAGACAGGGATGTTTGAATGGTGAAGGGGGGTGAAACAAGGTAAGGGCCAGGGGGCAGGTTATACAAGTCCTTGTAAATTATGTTGAGAAGTTTGCCTTTAAGCCAAGAGCAATGGGATGGCTTTAAAGTGTTAACAGCAGGGAGATAAATCTATTTGATCTGAATTTTAAATGCTTGCTTTTGCTGCTATGTAAAGAACACAAAAGCAGAGCCAGAGGATATAGGGAAGAAAAGTTGGATATTTAGTGGTCCAGGAAAGGGGGGCAGCAGCCCTTAGGAGAGAGATAATCTCAAGTCTGTTTATGTTTAGGAAGTAAAATCAACAAAACAAAGTGATGCCTAGACATGAAATGAGGAAAGAGCTGAAAATGAGTCCTGGTCTCTTGATTCCCATTTCCTTATCCTTTAAAGTTCTTTAACTTCTAAGATATTGTCATCAGTTGAAGCAGGAGACAAATTACTGGTATTTTAATGAAAGAGCTAAAGGGAATAGGTTGTCAAGAATAATATCTTTGTCTCCAACTTATGGAGAAATTCGGTATTATCAGAAATAAGGAGCACTGAAAGAGGTCCAAGGTTTAGTTGTCTACGTGTCTGCTTGCTTGCCAGGTTACTTACTTTGGTTATGTTAGGAAATTAGTTGAATGTTGGTTGTGTTGAATGTGTCAGAGATGATTGTCAGTGAAAGATTTGTACTTGACCTTTCATAGTGGAGAGTTATTGTGGGAACTAGCTCCATAACCAAGGAGGTCTCCCTACTCCATCTGCAGACAGCTGGGGTCATGATGTTGCTTCTCACTGAGAGTATGGACAGTAGTACTGATGTAGCATCTCTGAGCCACGAGTTTATGAAGTGCGGATGATTTTCTATCCCCTTGTACTTCATCCATTGGCTTCATGCAAAAGTTTATGAGGCTTCACAGAGAGTAAAGCTATGAAAAGGAGAGTCAGCTCCACCAAATCAGCATGTAGAGACTGCCTGCTGATCTGAAACCATGAATTAGGCTGTTAGGTGAACAAGAAATCAAGCTGTATTGTATTACACCATTAGAATTTTGGACTATGTTACAATGGCTAGCAGTATCCTAACACATAGGTCTTTATGTGCCTTTGAGACATTGATGGAAAACTGTCAGACAATCATGTAAATGAATCTAGTGCTAAAGGGGGAACTCTGGACTGAATACTCTAATTTGAGAGGCACCAGAGTAATGATGATAACAAAAATGCATGAGGGGGGAGTCCCAAGATGGTGAAGTAGGAAGGAAGCTTACTGTGCTAGTCTAGGAGAAGATAGTTTAAAAAAAAGTGCAAAGAACGCAATCTCAGGGAAGAGTTAGGAAAAAATGGCAGAGGAAACTATATCAAAATTAGAGTGACACGGTGGACCTACATGGAGGGAGTGGATGCCCACAACTCAGGACTCCAGTTGAGTGGAAAGTCCTGACTCTGGTGGGTAGAACTAACAGGGTGCTGGGTGCTCTGGTGACTGTGGGAGACCTGTGTACTGGGACTTTGAAAAAAATTCAGGCTGTGTGTGTGTGTGACATCTCCTGGTGTGGCTGGGACTTTGGGTAGTCACAGTGGGAGACTCCACAAGCTCAGTGCTCCCTGGTTACCTGGTGAGGGACACTGCTGAGGAATCTGAGCTTACTCTGAGGACTGCACAGATCCTTTGTGTGGTCCTTGCAGCAGAACAGACAAATGTTATATCTGCTGGGGCTGGCACTGAGGCACTAGTCTCCTTTAAGAAAAGGAGCTCAGCTGAGAATAAATTTCCCTTCTAATTAAAAAAAGAAAAAGAGGAGATTTACCAGGACAATATGGTGTGTGTCACCTTTGATATGCCTTTCACTGAAAAGAGTTCCCTTGTCACACCCATGAAAAGCCTCTAGATATTCACTAAAAGCCAACACTCCACTTACCTACAGAGGAATAGTACAAAGATAATATCTACCACGGTGAAAAAAGGAAGAAGAAACCAAGGAGTATCTCCTCAAATGCCAAATGATAAATGCACCAGTTCAAGAAACAGGAATAAGGAAGACAACATGATGCCCCTAAAAGAAAACAACATTTCAATACTAGATTGTGAAGATGATGAGATGGAAGAAATATCAGAATTGGAATTCAAAAAATTGACCTTAAGATTACATAGAAGTACTCAGAAGCAAATTCATGAACTACTGAAATCTGTATAGGACATGAAAGAGAATTTCTCTATGAAATTTGAGATCTTAAAGAGAAATCAAAATGAAATTAGAATTCAGTAGAAAAAAATAAAAAACGTGGTGGAAATCCTTAACAACAGACTAGATGAAGCAGAATAAAGAATATCTGATTTACAAGACAAAGCACAGGAAATTATATAGTCAAACCAAAAACAAGAAGAGGAAATTAAAAAACTAAAAAAATACTGTTGGGAATCAACAGGACACTGTCAAACAACCCACCATATGGGTTCTAGGAGTTCCTGAAGGCATGGGAAGAGAAAAAGAATTAGAAGGATTTTTTAGTGAAATAATGACAGAAAATTTTCCTAATTTGGAGAAAGAAAGAGAATATAAGTACAGAAAGCACATAGAACTCCCATTAGATATGACCAGAAAAGATCTTCACCATGACATATTGTAATCAAATTCACTACAGTAAAACATAAAGAAAAAATTCTAAAATGTACATGAGAGAAACACCAGATTACTTTCAGAGGATCTCTGATTAAACTCATGACAGACTTCTCATCAGAAACCTACAGGCCAAGAGAGAATAGCAAGATATATCCCAAGTCTTAAGAGGAAAAAAAATCTGTCAACCCAGAATACTGCACCCTGCAAAGCTCTCATTTATGAATGAAGGTGAAATAAAGACCTTTTATAACAAACAGAAATTGAAAGAATTTATCACTAACATCCAGCCCTACAAAAGATGCTTAAGGATGTGTGGCACAGAGAAACAGAAACATGATCATCACAACGAAAGAAGGTAAAGGAAGAAAATCTCTCAGTAAAAGTTCAAAGGAAATTCAAAGTAAAAAATAACAATATTTTTGGAAAAATGGCAGGACAGAGTTGTTACCTATCAATAGTCACCTTGAAAGTAAATTGCCTCAGCTCTCCAGTTAAAAGACACAGACTGCCCAAATGGATTAAAAAACAAAACCCATCTATATGCTGCCTACAAGAAACACATCTCACCAACAAAGATGCACACAAACTGAAAGTGAAAGGATGGAAAATGATATTCCATGCCAACCGAAACCAATCAAATCCAACAACACATCAGAAAGATCATCTACTGAGACCAAATGGTATTTATCCCTGGTATGCAGGGATGGTTCAACACTCGTAAATCAACATGATACATCAAATTAACAAACTGCTGAACAAAAAACCATATGATCATCTCAATAGATTCAGAGATCACCCTTTAATGATGAAAACTCTAAGCAACTAGGGTATAGAAGGAACATTCCTCAATATAATCAAAGTAATTTATGACAAACCCACAATCAGCATCCTATTGAATGGGGAAAAGTTGGATGCATGTCCACTGACATCCAGTACCAGACAAGGACACTCTTTCTCACTACTGCTATTCAATATAGTCCTGAAAGTTGCGGCCAGAGACATTAGGCAAGAAAAATAAATCAAAGGGATATAAATTGGGAAGGAAAAAGTCAAACTATCCCTATTTATGGATGACATGATTCTATATATAGGCCATCTAAAAAACTCCATTAAGAGACTATCAGAACTCATAGAAGAGTTTGGTAAAGTAACAGGATATAAAGTCAACACACAAAAATCAACATTCTTTGTATAATAGATAATTCCAAGGCTGAGACTGAGCTTCTATTATCAATCCCATTCACAATAGTGACAAAAAAATCAAATACCTTGGAATAAACTTAACCAAGGATTTCAAAGATCTCTACGATAAAAATTACAAAACATTAAAAAAAAAAAGAAATAGAAGATAAAAAAAAATGGAAAAAATCTTCTCCCTCAACTGTGAGATCTAATAGAGCACCTAAAACAAAATCTGTAGAAGTGAAATCGACACTTCAAGAAGGGATGACTTCAGCTGCCCTTATCTTGTCTGTCAAGGAATAGTTTCTTTTTTTTCTTTGTATTTTCATTGTTTTTTTTTTCTTCATACTATTTGTTTAAATCTTTACTTAACATAGAGTTAATCTTATGTGTATAAATTCAACTTATGGTGGATCTCTTTAAAAAATAAGAGTGGGAATAAGAGAGGGAGAAGGAAGTTAGTAACCGTACAGCTGTATTCTTCTGCATACATTCCTACAGACTTACTTCTAAGCATAGAGTTTAAAAACTTGTCATGGGACTCCAAATCCCATTAAGCTTGGTGGTAAAAATGCCATCTTAATTGTTAAAATGATCATATTAATTGTTAAAGTGAACATATAGATAGGAGTGTTAAAGTGATCATATAAATAAGATCAAGTGTCTGGTAATAATAATAGGTATAATTAAATAAAAGAGAATGTTCCAGCCAGCGCCATGGCTCACTAGGCTAATCCTCCAACTGCGGCGCCAGCACTCTGGGTTCTAGTCCCGGTTGGGGCTCTAGTTCTGTCCGAGTTGCTCCTCTTCCAGTCCAGCTCTCTGCTGTGATCTGGGAGGGCAGTGGAGGATGGCCCAACTCCTTGGGCCCTGCACCCGCAAGGGAGACCAGGAGGAAGCACCTGGCTCCTGGCTTTAGATTGGTGCAGCGCGCTGGCCAGAGCGGCCATTTGGGTGGTGAACCAATCGAAGGAAGACTTTTCTTTCTGTCTCTCTCTCTTACTAACTCTGCCTATCAAAAATAAATAAAAGAGAATGTTCCAACATGGGAAGCAGTCCACACAGCAGATTCATATAATGACAATATATGAATAACACTCTGACCTTAAGGCTTCCTGGTATGGTGGAAAAGCCCACAAGAGTATTTGAGGCATGGAAAGCTAAGACACTGTCGCAAAAAATGTTCTACATGAAGGATCTCTATGAGGGAGACCCCAGTGCAAAGAAGTGGCCATTAAAGAAAGATGTACTTTTCTCTAAAGGGAGGAGACAACTTCCACTTTTCTTATGGCCTTGTCTAAATATTGACAGAGATTGTGGATTCAAAAGGCTTCTAGAGTCCAACCAGCTCATATCAAGAGCCTTAGGTACCCAATCACTGATGTCACACATAAAGTGTGTTAACTGTTAAATCAACAACAGGAGTCACTATACACTAACTCCCCATGCAGGACCTCTGTCCTCAATGAGTTTTATTATGAGATTTAACTGTAAAACTAGTTCTGAAACAGTTTGTGTGTGTGTGTGTGTGTGTGTGTGCAAATTGCTGAAATCTTTACTTAGTATAGAGTTGGTCTTCTATGTACAAAGTTAATTGAAGCCAATCCCAAAGGGACAAATACCACTTGTTCTCCTTGATAGAAGACAACTAACTGAGCACCAAAAAGGAAACCTGTTAAAGTGAAATGAACACTATGAGAAACGGTGACTTGATCAGCCCTCACCCTGACTGTTGATGAGCAACTTGATATGTTATCCCTCTTAGTATTTTTTTTTTGTTTGTTCCACTTAATACTTTTGGTTGAATACTGTAATCAATACACAATTCTTCTTAAGTGCTGAAACTTAACTGAAAAGTAATCGCTGTTAAAATAAGAGTGGGAGTAAGAGAGAGAAGAGATGTGCAATTCGGGACATGCTTAAGCTGACTTACCTCAAACGGTAGAGTTAGAAACATACCAGGGGATTCCAATTCAATCCCATCAAGGTGGCATGTACCAATGCCATCTCAATAGTCCCAGTGATCAATTTCTGTTCACAATTGATCATAATGATAGGACTAAGAACCAAAGGGATCACATAAAAAAGAATAGTGTCTGCAAATACTAGCTGATAGAATCAAAAAGGGAGAGAACGATCCAACATGGGAAGTGAGATACACAGCAGACCCACAGAATAGCAGATGTCCTAAACAGCACTCTGGCCTCAGAATCAGCCCTTAAGGCATGTGGATCCGGCTGAAAAGCCCATGAGAGTATTTCAGGCATGGAAAGCCAAGACACTCTGGGAAAAAAAAAAAAAAAAAAAAAAACCTAAATGAAAGCTCTCCGCGAGTGAGATCCCAGTGGAAAGAATGGGCCATCAAAGAAGGAGGTACCTTTCTCTGAAGGGAGGAGAGAACTTCCACTTTGACCATGGCCTTGCCTAAATATGATCAGAGTTGGTGAACTTAGGAGGCTTCCATAGCCTTGGCAGCTCATGACAAGAGCCTAGGGTGATTACTGAGGCCATAAACAAGAGTGTCAATTTGTTAAGTCAACAACAGGAGTCACTGTGCACTTACTCCTCATGTAGGATCTTTGTCCTTAGTGTGCTGTACATTGAGATTTAATGCTATAACTAGTACTCAAACAGTATTTTTCACTTTATGTTTCTGTGTGGGAGCAAACTGTTGAAATCTTTACTTAATGTATGCTAAACTGATCTTCTGTATATAAAGAGAATTGAAAATGAATCTTGATGGGAATGGAAGGGGAGAGGGAGTGGGAAAGGGGAGGGTTGCGGGTGGGAGGGACGTTATGTGGGGGAAGCCATTGTAATCCATACAATAAATAAAAGTTAAATTAATAAAATAATACAAATAATAGTTAAATAAAATTAAATAAAAGTTAAAAAAAATTAAAAAAAAGTTAATTGAAAATGAATCTTAATGGATAATGGGGCTGGGAAAGGGAGAGCAAGGAGAACGGTTGGGATTATGGTTGGGAGGATGGATATGTTGGAAAAATAACCTATATTCCTAAAGTTGTACTGATGACACCTGTATTCCTTAAAAAATAAAATTTAAAATAAATAAATAATGAATAAATAAGACTGTTTTAAGAAGAAAATACAGTTAGAAAGAAAGAGAACTTTATCTCAGTAGCAGAGATTTCACTTATGCATGTACAAAAGGTATTTTCTTTTTATAGATTTAGAGATATAAAAGATAAACTGTCACTGGTATCCAAAAAAATCACTTATTCAATAACAGCTAAGCCTTCACACATTCTTCTTTTAAATTAATGCCAGGCACAGTTTGGGGCACATGATAGAATCATATTCTAAGAAATATCACCATGATGCCTTAAATCATAGGACTTTACTTGGTCTGAACATCAGAGACAGAAAGGTCTGAAGTCTCAGTAGGAGCTATGTTGGCTGAAGTAAGTGTGGTATCTGTAGATCATAATTTATTGGGAGTACAGTAGGAAGCTCTTGAAATGGGATGAAGCTAGACACACTTTAGGAAGCAAAAGATAGAAAATGTAGTGAAGGGAGGAGGTGGACCAAACGTTAAGTTCATTTTAAATTACAGAGGATCTCTATTAAGAATTTTGGACTTCATTCTACATATTTGACGTAATTTGGTTGTTTTAAGCAGGAGAATGACATTGAATATTAACATCAAAGCTATGCTTCAGATTGCTGATATGATGTTGCCATTTGGAAGTTACATAATAATCTATATACCACAGTATATAACATTATTTCCAATGGTCAAATAATTTCCTAGGAAATATTGTTAAATTCACTTTTTATTGAGTGTTATCTACATATAAATTATTCACACACAAATACAACTAAATCTGCAACACAATGACAATATAGAGCCTACAGAATTTCGGTCACAGAGTTTGGGAGCCCCCAGTTATACTACTCAATTAAGTTTAACCAGTATTTCAAAAAGTATGAATTACACTGGGGCAGGCATTTGGTACAGTAGTCAAGATGCCACTTAGGATGTCTAGATCCCTTTTCAGACTGCCTGGATTTGAGTCCCAGCTCCATGTATTATTCTAACTTCTTGCTAATGTGCACCTTGGGAGACAGCAGCAGGGACAGTTTTAGGACTTCAGTCCCTGCTACCCAGCTGGGAGACCAAAACTGAGTTCCTGACTCCTGGCTTCAGCATTTCCCAGTCCCACCTCTTGAGAGCACTGGGGAATGAACCAGCAAATTAAAGATGTGTTTCTGTCACTTTCTTTGTGTGTCTCTCTGACTTCCAAATAAAAACATAGAATTTTTAAATGTGAATGGTTAACCCACATCTATTATTAATTAGTAATAACTGCATTTAACAAAAGTTGCCTGGAGCAGATAATCTTGAGGCAAATAAGACCTGTTGTCTGTCCTCAAGGAAATCAATGCTTAGATGTAGGAGGAGAAAAATGAGTATCACAAAAATGAGTTCAGAGGGAGGAAACAAACTTCAGGTAAGTCTTCACAGAGAGGATGGCACTTGCATAGAACCACAAAGGCTAAATGATAGTTTGACATCGCATTACAGAGTGACTTTCCAAAGAAAAGGAGGAAACAAAGACACATGAGACATGAGATTTCATAATATGGTAAATACAGAAATTTTAGGTTAATTCTAGAAACATCTTTTATTTCAGGCAAAGAATCTCACATATTACTTAAACAAAACACACAGCAAACCTCACATCCCTTACTTGCTCTACTTTTTCTAACATAGCACAATTTCTAACATATATACATATATATTTTACACACACACACACACACGTAAGTAATTATTTTGTCTTCCCCCACAAAATTGTACATTCCACCAGAGCAGCCAGTAATCTTTTTTATTCAGAGAAGTAACTAAAACACTTAGAGTAGTGTCAAGCACATAATTGGTACTCAATAGATAAGTTAAATAAATAAATAAATAAAAATAAACAAACAAATAAATAAAAACTCATCCTGTGAAACAAGGGTCTTCAAAATAGTTTCTATGACATGTATATAAGTCAAAAATGACTGGGGAAGATATTTAGCAAAGTGGTTTAAATCATACACAGGATTCAAGTTCCAGCTTTCTGCTAATTTAACTCTGGGAGGCAGCAGGTGATAACTCAGCACTTGGGTTCCTGCCAACCTCCTGAAAAACCTGGGTTTAGTTCCTGGCTCCTGTCTGGCTTGAACCAGTCCTGGCTGATGCAAACGTTTGAGAATCAAACCAGTGAATAGAAGATCTCTCTGTTGGTCTCTGTGTCTCTGCCTTTCAAATAAATAAAAACAAAGAAAAATTATAACAAAATAAAAGTTTTAGAAAAACTCGAGTGATATATTTTATTGCTATTCATGAGAGTAGTGCACAATTGTACTTCAAAAAGTTTGTAGAAAATGGAATTAAAAGATAAGCTATTATGATGCAAAAGTGAACTTATGAAAAAAAAATGTGTGGATTTCAAAAATATTTGGTATCAAAATAAAATTACATTTTATTTCCACCTTTTTCATGAATGTTTTGGCATAATCTACATGACAAAAGCAACAACACAGAAATTTTCCTAAAAGATGATGAAAATAATTAGATACAGATTTTCTAAACATTTCTCCTCCAGACTCTTTCCACATGTCAACTGTTATTTTGAAGTCTGGTGTTTTTGTCACCTTATTTGTCATTTTTATCAATGTTACATTACTTTATCTCTGGATCCATAGGCCAGAACCAGAAATACAGCCTTTTGCATCTGAACAGGACACTGGGAAAGGAAGCTCAGTGTCTCTAGGCTGCGATGAAAAGTTACAGCACAGGCAGCATCCATCTAGGACCATGGAGTCACCCTTCTTTTCTTCTCTCCAGGGCACAGGGATATCAAATTCCCAAGGTGAAGTTCACAATGGATGTGGTGCAGTGGATAATGAAGTACTCTGCCTCTGAACCAGAAGTCCTGGGTTCTGTAATAATATCCATGAAACTACTGTTTCCTAACTAAGAAAAGGGTTCTATCAATTGTTAGACCCTACACAAAGTTAGAGTTATCCTGCTCCCCCTAAGAGTGATAGTGAAATGTTTCCATAACATCATTGTTCCCAGTGAGTTCTGCACACTGCAAGTCTGTAGTGGCCTTTGTTTTTGGTAGATTCAGGAAAATATGAACAGATATGTATGTGAGTGTGAACATATATTTGAAATTCTTCTATAACTGACTTAAAACCAAACAGTATCAAGCAACCTAACTATATATACGTTTACATTTAAATGATCAGCTTATTACTCAGGGAGATAGTAGCATTTTTTTTTCATAAAGGAGAAATGCATTGCTCAGAAACAATAAAACAATAAATAGAATCGATGATTTGATCTCTTTCCCTAGGAGTTCTATGGGAGAGTAAGAATGAGAGACAAAGAAAATAGGGCAGAATATTTAAAAAAATTAACAAGGTCACTGTAAAGAATATGAAATTGTGGGTTCAAGTTTTTAGTAGTAAAGGCATCCAAAGAGAAGGAAGCGCTACAAGTAACTGAGTTGAAGTTTCATATCAATCCTCAGATGGTGGATTTTAAAAACAAAATATGTTTCATTTCATATATTTGAATCCCTTGAGTGCAACCTTTGTACCACTCTTCCCCTTACCTGCAGCAGTAGGTGACAATAGGATACTCCTGGGCCATTAATTATATTTGCTTTCCAGATTCCCTCAGTTTTACAGACTAAAAATAAATTTTCCAATAGTTACTTCAGATAGCATAGTGGTAGTTCCATGGAGTTAACCTGAGCAGCATTTCTCCCAACTCTTTGGTGTAAGAATGCAGACTGCTCTAAACAAGATTTTTTAAAAGATGGATTGCAAGATGTTTGGTCTATATGATTACAGATGATCACAATGGATCAAAATTACCTCTTCACTCTCTGGTGTTTCATCTGGTCTATCATATTTTTAGCAGTAACTCTGTAAAATAGTTTAAGCATCTTTACTTTTATGCAACAAATATAAGAGAAACAGATTTTATTTAATAATATGTTGAGCTTCTATCAGTAACAAAAATTAGCTGAAGTACACATGAGAACCCTTGTGCATTCCTTTATCTTACTGTCTTTTAAA
This sequence comes from Oryctolagus cuniculus, assembly GCF_964237555.1. Lineage (NCBI taxonomy): Eukaryota > Metazoa > Chordata > Mammalia > Lagomorpha > Leporidae > Oryctolagus > Oryctolagus cuniculus. The sequence continues at coordinate 46,189,632 of NC_091436.1, forward strand.
AGAGCATTTTGTCTAATGATTTCAATAATCACACACACACACACATACACACACACAACTCACACACACAAATTTTTGGCAATTTCTAGGGAAACTATCCTTGATGGCATCTTTATTACCAAATGGCACACACCTATACTAAAAGTTGGCTACATCATTTTTATTATCATGCAGTTAGTTAACAAATTTGAATGAAATTAACTTGTAAATCATGGGGGGAAATTACTTAAGTTCTAATAAAGTAGTTAGGACTTAATATATTATTACAATTATAACTGACTGATGCAAACAGCCATTCACAAAATGACACTGGAAAGGGTTGCCACAAAATATGTATAGGAATACCATCAGTGACAAGCCAATAGTATTTGTAGCTTGCAAAATGGAGATTAGTTCTTAATTGCGTCTAAATTTTGTGACCTAGGAGTGAAAGAAGCTGCAGGGTTAATAATTTACGAGGATGTACTATCCTACTTCCTGTACAATTTCCTACCAGGGGGCACGAATACCACACTGTAAGTTATCTTTATCTCATAATGGCTTCAGCAAGGTATGCCAGAAAGCTGTGATAGGAAGATACTTTTTTCCAGTATATGTTTTAATCCTTAATTATTTCAACCCCTTATCTTTAGAATCAATTTCAGTAAGCTATATTTACTTTGTTAAAAAGAAAATAGAGAGATAAAAAGACAAAGCTGGAGAAGGCTCTTCACCCCTCTGTATGTTCATAACCTCAACAGTAAAATGAATAATCTGAAAAACCTTTCAAGCATGACCAGGTCCAACATCACATAAATTGGAAATCACACAAATGCAAAATCAAATTACTTAAAAATAGCTTTTAAGAAAACAATAAAGGACTGACTCGGAGTTATCAAGTTATTGAGCTGAACAATACTACTCCATACACTTGTTAGGAAGTTTGGATTAAATGGGTTTGGATGAGGTGCTCAACACACAGAGGCACTCAATGCATCTCCGTTTCCTTTCATTACAAAGCCTTCCCCACAGGCATACCTAGAAAACTAGTTTATGTGAATAGTTCTGATTATTAGGGATATTGTCTTGCCTGAGATTTCTCCCTATCCTTCAAACTGCCAAGCGCACTACTGCGGATGCCATACATATCCAGTAGATAAAGCTGATACAGGAATCCTTGGAATGCATTAATTCTGACTGCCTGTCCCAGAGATTTTTGATATAATATATCTATCGCATCCTCCATTTAACCAGTTCTGTGCTGCAAAACACCTCTTTCAATTGTTTGCTGGGAAGAAACTAGAAGTTCCATAGCAAAATAAAAGCAATAACAAGAAACTGGAATTGTCAAGGGCAGACAGCAGCATCGGCAGGTGAACCGAGCAATGGATCTGCTATGCATTGCTCTGCCCTAGAGGTATAGCATACCTATTATCAGAAATTTCCCCCCAAAGGTTAAAGATATATTTGAAATTAGGCTCCTCCTATGTATTACATATTAATATTTTCTTAAAGTTTATTTATATACGTAGGTATTTAAAAGGCAGACTGACATAGAAGCAGAGACTGAAAGAGTTCCCTCATCTGCATGTTCACTTCACAAATGAATGGCTTTGGGTTGTGGCCATTTGGGGAGTGAACCAATGGAAAGAAGACCTTTCTCTCTCTCACTGTCTGTAACTCTACTTCTCAAACAAATAAGTAAAATACTTAAAAAAAAAAAAAAAAAAAAAAAAAAAAAAACAGCTGGACCAAGTAAAAATCCAGGTCTCCCATATGAGTTTCAAGAACTCAACTACTTCGGCCATAATCCGTTGCTCCAAAGTACACTAACAAGAAGCTGTATTTGGAAGCAAAGGCAAGACTTGAACCCAGGCACTCCAATACAGGATCTGAGCTTTCCAAGCAGCAGCTTAACTCACCATGTCATAACGTCCACTCCAAATCAATATTTCAAAACACGTATATGGCAATTTATTCTTTTCTGCTTTTTACTTCCATTATTTTTCCATTAACAATTCCAATATACCTTCACAATTTACAAAGTATGGAACTATTATCCATGATGTTTTGAAATCCAAATTCTACTGTGCAAAATTTTTTTAACAGGCTCAATGATATTTTCTCTCTCTTCTCTTATTTTAGTCCTGACTTTTTTTCTTTATGTCTAATCTTTATTCTTTCAGAATTTGAAACAATTTGGAAAATAAGTTTAAATAATTCTGGGTCTTAGCACTTAAAACCAGACACAATCTTATTAAAATAAGCTCAGTTTAAATGAAAGCTTAGTTAAAATGTACAGAGTTAACATTTTCACATGATCACATTTCTTCTAAATTGTGTGTTAACAAGATTTGATATACAAATAATGCACATTTATTAATTTTATGAAATGATAACTCTTACTGATGCTGATTTTCTTACTGTTTTAGTTTCATTAACCTGGTACATGCATAATAAAAAAGTGTTCCAAAAGAACCCTAAATTCAGCAAATGCATAAAAGTTGAAAAGTTATTCCAGAATTTCCTGGGGGCATAGTAGAAAGGTTCCTGTACATAAAAACATCAGGACAAGAAATCTATTTTTCAATTTGCCTGATCTCTTGCCAAGATTATTAACACTCTTCAATATCACACATCCAACCACTTCTGTAGAAAACAATATTCTAGTCAACAAGAACAACAAACATCCAATTAAAAAATGGGCAAGGACTTGAATAGAAATTTCTTTAAACACACACACACACACACACACACAAATGGCCAATAAGCTCATGCAAAGATGCTCAACATTACTAATCATTAAATGCAAACTAGAACCACAATGAAAGATCAGTTCATGCCCATTAGCATGGCTATTATCAAAACAGAAAATAATAAAGGTTGGCCAGAATGTAAAGAATAGATAGAGCCCTTGGGCTCTGTTGAGGGAATGTAAAATGCTGCAGCCATTGTGGAAAACAGTATGGCAGTTCCTCTTCAAAAAATTAGAAAAAAGGGTTGGCATTGGGGTGTAGTGGGAAAAGATGCCACCTGCAATGCTAGCTTTCCATATAGGTATTGTTTGTATCCTGGCTGCTGCACTTCCAATTCAGCTCCCTGCTATTTGCCTGGGAAAAGCAACAGAAGATGGCTGAAGTGCTGAGGCCAATGCCACCCACATGGAAGACTCAAAGCTCCTGTCTCCTGGCTTCAGCCTAGTCTAGCACTGACTGTTGCAGCTATCAGGGGGGTAAACCAGCAGATGTAAGATCTGTCTCTTTCTGTATCTCCATCTCTCTCTGCAACTGTGAAATTTAAATAAATAAATTTTTAAAAAATTAAAAATATAGCTACCATGACTTAGCAATTCTACTTTTGGGTATACATTCAATATAATTCAAAACAGGGCTTTGAAGAGAAAATTGTAGTTATACACCTAGGTTCATAGGAGCATTATTTACAATAGTGGAAACAAAACAAGTGTCTACTGATAGATTAATAGATAAATCAAATGTGGTACATTCCAACAGCAGAGCCTTGAATCTAAAATACGATGGAAATTCTGACACAGACTTCAATACGGATAAACTTTGTTAAGCAAAATAAAGTCCATCATGAAAGGACAGATAGTTTATTTGATTCCACTTCTATCAAATACTTACAGTAGTCAAATTCATAGAGACAGAAAGGAGAATGGTGGTTGCCAGAGTCTGGGGGAAGGGAAAAATGAGGAGTTATTGTTCAAGTGGTGTAGAGTTTCAGTTTGGAATGACGAAAAAGGTTCTGGAGATGGATGGTAGTGATGATTTACAACTTAATATTACTTAATAGTATATATAAAATTTGGAAAATAATTAAGTCTGTATGTTTATTTACTTCAATTTTGAGAAAATAGAATCATCATATTTTGTCCTAAGAAGAAAAACGTCTTTAAAAAAAACCAAGATATTGTGGGGACTCTTCATCTTGTAATATTTTTATTCTTCAGATTTTTCTTGGCAATTCTGGAGACAAAAGCCAAGAAATCTCTCATTTCCCCACAGTTACTGTTGTGCATCTGTTACTGATGATGCTGAAAGAGAAGCCTTGCTGGAACATCTTCTATCAGCAGTGTTCTCATGCTTTTCAGGCCAAGGAACATCATATAATGGGATTACTCCACTAAATCCATGCAATTCAGTGGGTACTAAATGTTCTCCTAAAGTATGAAAAGTAGTCATCTATTTTCAAACGTGAAAATTAATGTAACACAAAATAGTATCTATCAGCAATCCACAGCAGATCTTAATCACTCTTAATCTAAGTCTTCCAGAAAAATGCTTTGACTGATTTGAGTTACAATTTTAATGATACTTATTCCATCACTTGAAATGAGATGGGCTACTATTTGAAAACACATATCACCCTGAATGCTGCACAAGGGCTTTTATCACTGTTTTTACAGCAAAAGAAATCTTTAAACAAACTCAGTGAGTGATTTTAATGCATAGCCAGAAAAGGTGTCTGCAGTTTCTAAATTATACAGCTCGGTCAGTCTCAGTGATTCTCAAAACAAAGCTCAGCATGAAATTTTGCTTTGGAGCAGTCAAATATGTCCGTTTTAACCCATCCTGAATACTCTAATGATCCCTTTAATGGTATCTGAGAGAAACTAAATTATCCATTTCATACGCTGAAAGAATGATGTACCACAGCTGTCAGATGTAGTGTTGGGTGAGGTAGAATCTTTTCGGGATAAGGATATTATACTGATACATATCTCTGTGTTCAAATAAGGGCAAGCAGAATAATTATGGCTGACAGCAATTAGTTGAATATTTCAACATACCTAGTGAGAGGTTTTGAATGTTATTAATAGAAATGAAAAATTCTGAGATATACCAATTACACTGTAATTACAATTACATATATACATTATGTATATGTATCAAGGTATCACATTGTATCCCATAAATATGTAAAATTACTAGGTATCAATTAAAAAGTCTATGTTACTATATTAATCCACAGTGAGCAGAGATTCTAGATAAACTTTATCAATGAACAGTATCAATAATTCATTCTAAAATAGAAACACCTTTTGAACACAATTGCTATTTTATTTCTTAAAAATCATTTTTGTTCAGCCATAATGACTCTTCTATAGTCTGAAAGTATGTGTTCCCCCAAGAAGTAAATGCAGAAATGCTAAACACACAGTGAAGGTGTTTAGAGGTGAGCCTCATGAATGAGATTCATGTCCTTCCCACAGAAGCCCAAGGAGGACTGTTCACCCCTTCCACTACGTGACACAGGACACAGCTAGCAGGTGTCCTCTCTGATCCTGAAGGCAGGCTCTGATGAGGCCCTCATCCTGTCGGCACCTTCACCTTTCCAGCCTTCACAACACAAGAAATACATGTCTGTTGTATTGTATAGTCCTCAGTTTGTTAGAGCAGCCTGGAAGAAAGACTAGAGCTCTTTCCAAAAGCACATCATATACTTGTTTGTTTTTGGAATTAGAGCACTTTTTGAATGCACCCTTTCCTTCAGGTAGGAAAACAGAAAGGCAGCCAGCCTGGTGTCCTCGTTCCAAATTAAGAGCCCTAATGTTGAGTGCTGAGGCCTCCCCTGCTGACTGGGTGAAGGGACTGTACCTTTCAAATTATTAATTAGTTTAGGCTCTATAATAACACCCTTTAAGACAAATCAAGTGCATTGAGTTGGTTGTAATTCCCTCTACTGCCAAACACGTCTCCCAACTGCTACATTTTCTGATTCTTATATTTACCAGACCTATCTTTTGTCCCCTTATCTTTTACTAGGTCATATAAATGGTCATTGTCATCAGTGTAGCTGCTACAAGATCTCTCTTCATGTCCCTTCAAGTGTTCTTCTGTGCTTCATAAACCAGGTAATTGTGTTCATATACATTAGTTTCAGTCTAAGAACAAGACTTTGAGTTAAGGCCTATGGTCCTTGCTTATTGATGAGGGGCATGAGCGTATTTCTTAGCTCATGCACTTTGTGAGATCCATTTGCCTGGATGCTCAGGCACTCCTCTACTTCTTTCCAGGATCCCCACTACATGTTGTCTTGTCTTTCTACACACATTAACATGGTCACAAGTTCAAATGTGATTCCTAAATGAAAAATACATCCTATCAGTTACTTGTAAATAAATTCTAATGGTTACAGACAAACCATCAAAGATCGTGCAGTTAACTACAAATTCAGAATGAAATCCTAAGAATACCACCTCTCAGTTTGGTATTTTTCTTAACTTCTAAAAGGAGAGGTCTATGGGAGGGACATATGGTGCAGGGAGTTAAGCCCCCACTTGGGATACCACATCCCATATCAGATTGACTAGAATTGAGTCCCATTTCCACTTCTGACCAAGCTTCCTACTAATACACACCACAGGAGGCAGCAGGTGATGGCTCAGGTACTAAGGTCCACGCCACATCTGAGAAAGATACAGTTGAAGCTCCAGGCTCCAGTGTGCTTTGAACACTTCATTATAAAAAAGAAATTATTGTAGCTACATATTACTTATCATTTAAAATTAAGATCCTTTTCCAGATTTCAAAATTTCATAATAACAAAATAAATAGCAATTAATGAGTGTTAAACAGGCACCAGTGACTGCTCGAAGCATGTTACATGTATTAACTATTTTAATTTTTCCAACAGCTCTACGAGATATATAGTATCAGTCTCATTTGACCCAGCCCTGGCTGTTGTTGGCATTTAACTAGTAGATGGAAAAATCTCTCTCTCTCTCCCCCTCTCTTTCTCCCCTCCACTCTCTATCTTGCTCTCTCTTTCCCTGTCACGCTAACTTTTAAATAAATATTTTTAAAAATGCCTCCATTCCCTAATACCTACTTCGTCCTAAACCCTCACATTGACTTCTACCATTGTAATGAAACTGCTTTACTGAAAACTTAGTTTCTACACCAAATGCTTTTCTTTCTATTTTGTAAGATTTGTTAACTGATTTGGAAGTCAAATTCACAGAGATCCTCCATCTGCTGGCTCACTCCCCAAATGGCCACAGCAGCTGGGGCTGTGCCAGGCTAAAGCCAGGAACCATAAGCTTCTTCCAGGTCTCCCATGTGGTTGAGGGGCCAAAGCACATGGGCCATACTCTGCCACCCTCCCAGGTGCACCAGCAGGAAGCTGGATCAGAAGTTGGGCAGGGGACCGGCGCTGTGGCGCAGCAGCTAATGCCGCCACCTGCAGTGCCGGCATCACGTATGGGCACCAGTTTGAGTCCCGGCTGCTCCACTGAAAATCCAGCTCTCTGGCCTGGGAAAGCAGCAGAAGATGGTCCAAGTCCTTGGGCCCCTGCACTCATGTGGGAGACCTGGAGGAGGCTCCTGGCTCCTGGCTTTGGATTGGCACAGCTGCGGCCGTTGCAGCCAACTGGGGAGTGAACCAGCAGATGAAAGACCTCTCTCTCTCCCTCTCTCTCTCTCTCTGCCTCTCCTTCTCTGTGTAACTCTTACTTTCAAGTAAATAAATAAATCTTAAAAAAAAAGAAGTTGGGCAGCCAGAACCCAATCTGGTGCCCTCATGGGACAGCCCTCCTGCTCCCTTTATTTTCTCTCCAGTGTTTTACCCTCCTGATTGCTCCTTCTCTATACTTCCGTGCAATGCCCTGATGATACACTACCTGGCCCTTCTCTAGCTACTCCAAGTAGTAGCCATTCCTTCTCTCCAAAGCCCTCCCATGAGTGGTATCTGAAAATGCAGTCTCTAGCACATTTCCTGTTTCCAATTAGCCTCAGTTGCTAACCTTGACCACTAAACAGATTCAGCACTAGCCCGGGGATATTTCCACCACCACTACTGTTTTCACTTTAGAGCAAAAGAGTTCAAGACAAGCTCCCTGACTTTCTCACTTAACTGGTTTCCCTTTTCCAACTGGAGTGCCTCCCGACAGTAATGCCACCCTTCCCCTCTCTCCTTAAGAATGCTGAGGAAGCATCCTCCCAACTACTCTATCAAACTATCCATCTGCCAGCATATACAGCAATTACAATTACCAGATGTCTACTCTGTCTTTTCACTCTTACCACATGATGCAAGCCAGCACCAAAATTCCATTTCTTCATACCTGAAGCACTTTGTGATGAAAATACAGCCTTTTGTTTGTATAACTCAATGGCTTTGTGTGAGATTTTCATTATTTTACAACCAGATACAGTCAGCTCCCTGTATCTAAGGGTGCTGAATATGTGAATTCAATAAATAATAATAATAAAAAGCATGAAAAACTGTCTGTATTGAACATGTATTGACCTTTTTCTTCTTGTCATTATCCCCTAAGCAATACAGTGTAATCAACTATTCACACAGCAGTTGCATTGCATTAGGTATTATAAGCAATGTAGATATGATTAACAGTATACAGGCTAATGAGTACAGGTATTATGAAAATTCTAAAACATTTTATATAAAGACTTGGGAATCCTCAGAATTTGGTATCTGTAGGAGGTCATAGATCAAACTTTCCCCAAGAATACTAATGAAGGACTTTATTAACTAACATACCTTGACTACAGCTTTCTTCCATTTGAAATGGTCCTGTATTTTCTACCTACTTTCCCTTAAATGTTGCTTTGAACACTTCATTATAAAAAAGAAATTATTGTAGCTACATATTACTTATCATTTAAAATTAAGATCCTTTTCCAGATTTCAAAATTTCATAATAACAAAATAAATAGCAATTAATGAGTGTTAAACAGGCACCAGTGACTGCTCGAAGCATGTTACATGTATTAACTATTTTGATTTTTCCAACAGCTCTATGAGATATATAGTATCAGTCTCATTTGACAGATTAACAAACTGAGGCTCAGAGAAGTTTGAGCAATTTGTGCAAGGTAACATAAATTAAGCAGCCAGGGTCTGTGAATCTCATTCAAGTGGCTAAGCTTTTCGAAACTACATTATACTCTAAAATTCATAATCTTACTCAACTAATCATTCATTACTCTCATTATACTGCCACAAATACTTCAAATATTTCAGTCTAAACAAGAGGATCATGCTCAGATTGGCCCAACCTCATGCCTCTCTTCCCAGCTTTCATGTTAAATAAACTTGATTTATCCATTTTCCAATACTCAACTAGACCTACCACATCAATGAATTTTCCATTAGATAATACTATCACTCTAATATTGATGAGCAGATTAGAAGTTCCATACTCTATCTTCTTTCCTTGTATTCCACAACACCAATCTCTGTACAAGTTCCATTGTACATATTCAATAAATATTGACCAAATACTTTATCAATTCCAGAATGATTCCAATGGTAAAAATTAAGAATAACAGAGAACATGACCTTCAAAAATGTCTGGAGCGATTTGTAGCAAGAAAAGAACAGGATACAAAAGAGACATAAAAGTAAGTTGTCAGGGAGCCAGCACTGTGGCATAGTGGGTAAAGCTGCTGCCTGCAGTGCCAGCATCCCATATGGGCGCCAGTTCAAGTCCCGCTGCTCCTCTTCTCATCCAGCTCTCTGCTATGGCATGGGAAAGCAGAAGATGGCCAAAGTGCTTGGGCCCCTGCACCTGCATGAGAAGCCAGGAAGAAGCTCTTGGCTCCTGGCTTTGGATCGATGCAGCTCTGGCTATAGCAGCCACGCGGGCAGCGAACCACCAGATGGAAGATCTCTCTCTCTCTCTCTCGCTCTCTCTCTGCCTTTCCTTCTCTCTGTGTGTAACTCTGACTTTCAAATAAATAAATGAATCTTTTAAAAAATAAGTTGTCAGAAGTCTAGGAGTATTTTTTTCCAGCCACCTCACTGCAAAGACTTATTGCATTTGTGTAAATCATTTGCCTAGACACAGTATCGCACTAAATGTGGTAACCAGACGTAAATACCTCAAAGCAATAGTTCTTACTTTTTCAAACAATTTTGAAAGAGCTAGTTTATCTTAAGAGTTTATTTATTTTCAATAAAACATTCTCATTATAAAAAGAAAATTTATCATTATTTAAAACTTATTTAAGGGCCAGTGCCGCAGCTCATTTGGCTAATCCTCCACCTGCGGTGCCGGCACACCGGGTTCTAGTCCCAGTTGGGGCGCCAGATTCTGTCCCAGTTGCTCCTCTTCCAGTCCAGCTCTCTGCTGTGGCCCGGGAGTGCAGTGGAGGATGGTCCATGGCCTTGGGCCCTGCACTCGCATGGGAGACCAGGAGAAGCACCTGGCTCCTGGCTTCAGATCAGCACAGTGCACCGGCCGTAGTGGCCATTTAGGGGGTGAACCAACAGAAAAGGAAGACCTCTCTCTCTGTCTCTCACTGTCTAACTCTGCCTGTCAAAAAAAAATTATTTAAATTCAACTATGCATAATAATTGACTTCTGTTTTCCTTGGTTTTCAAATAGTCTATTCCATTTACTCATTCCAGTTTTAAGACAAATCCTTGAAATACTACAGCATTCAAAAATCATTTCATTCATATCCACATACAAGGGTTAAGAAGACCCTAAAGGTAAACAGTACTTTTGAACTTAATGGCTTCCTCATCCTCCCACAGCCTATTCCTAGCCCCAACCATCTATCCGTGATTTTACTCCACAGGTTCATAGTAGATTAAAAATATGGGCCTCCCTAAACAGTATAAAACAATAACTACCTGTTGCTGTACAATATTGTTCTTTCTACTTACAAAGACCTCTAATAGTGACTGCAGGATTTGTGAGACAATGTTACAGGATCTACATCTGTATGTAAGCTGCAGCTGCCTACCTTTGCGATTTCCAAATCTCTTAGCATAACAAAAAGTCAAATGTCAGGTCAAAAAAATAAATTTTAGAGCCAGCATGATAAAATCTAGGGAACAATGATTCCCTTTACACTATCCATTTGAACAGCATCTTATATCAACACTAGTACTATCAGCACCTGACCTGACACCAGCTGCCTTCATTTTCCAAACTAAAAGTGACATAATGCAGTGAAGGACAATATCAAGGAACCATATTTCATTAAATTGTTACATTATTTCAATTTCTCATTGATAAGAAAAAATGGACAATATAGACATATAAACACCCATTGGCTAGACAAATGCCTCACTTCTACCACATACCTTGTTGTGTCAGTGTTCTTTATTCTCTTCTAGACTGTCAATTTGTATAATGATCTAGCCACATGTGATTGCATGACAATTTACATTGCTCATTAAAACACAACAGCAATGGCTCAAATAAATCCTTAGCAGTGTGATTGGTGTAAACCATCAGCTGTTCCATTTCTGAGGCCAAATCAAAGTGAAACAGCTAGAATGTCTCTTCCCTATGACTTTTGATATATTTGTTCTAATAGCTTCCTTTGTAAAGCCTGAAATTTACCATTTGCTTGATATGTCATACTTTGAGTGTGTTACAGAAAAATAATTATAAATAATATGTTAAATCTGATATTAGATGGCATCTCCCATAGACTTTACATGAAATAATTGTTGAGGGATATGGCTAAATAGCAAAGGGTTGGCAACAAAATTCCAACCATTTTAAAGAAAGCATTAAATTTTAAGAACTCAATTCAGTTACAAAACAATAAATAAATACAGCTCTGGTCAGCTCACAAATTAAACTCCATGCTGCTCTGGCATGGCCACTTAGATTCTGGTCTGGTTTACTCAGTTGTAAAGCATCTGAATGTTCAGCATGGACAGGCAGAGAATGGGTACTAGTTAGTTCTGCACACCCTGTCCACTGCCACTTACATGGCAAACTCATTCTCCAACAAGCATCTACTGAACTGATTAGTATTACTTATAAAACCGTGTTCTATTTTAAAATTCCAACAGAAATTACACGCTTTTGTTTGGTTGGTTGCAGTGTAAACAGATATATTATTTCATTTCTCTTTGTACCAATATAAACTTTATATAAACTGGTACTTTATATAAACACTAAGAGTTCATTTCAGCTACTTAAGCAGGAGAATGAGAGACTATGATGAATTAATTCTTTTGCCAGATATTCATTCACTCATTCTCCTTTGGATTGGCCACACTCCTTTTGTGCTCTTTTAATAATTTTTTGCTGTAGTGTCATTGTCTAAGCAGACAATATACTTTTTTAAAAATTTTATTTAAAGTATACATATTTTGGCCGGTGCCGCGGCTCACTAGGCTAATCCTCCACCTTGCGGCACCGGCACACTGGGTTCTAGTCCCGGTCGGGGCGCCAGATTCTGTCCTGGTTGCCCCTCTTCCAGGCCAGCTCTCTGCTGTGGCCAGGGAGTGCAGTGGAGGATGGCCCAAGTCCTTGGGCCCTGCACCCCACGGGAGACCAGGATAAGTACCTGGCTCCTGCCATCGGATCAGCGTGGGGCACCGGCCACAGCGCGCTGGCTGTGGTGGCCATTGGAGGGTGAACCAATGGCAAAGGAAGACCTTTCTCTCTGTCTCTCTCTCACTGTCCACTCTGCCTGTCAAAAAAAAAAAAGTATACATATTTCACGCATTTCATATATATATATATATATATAGATTTAGGAACATAGTGATCTTCCCACCCTACCCTCCCTTCTGTCTGCACTCCCAAATTTCTTCCTCCTTGCTCTCCTATTCCCATTCTTAATTTTTGCAAAGATCTCTTTTTAGTTTATTTTATACTCATAAAATTAATCCTACAGTAAGTAAAGAGTTCAACAAATAGTTTGAGGGGGGAAAATACACTTTTTCTTAATAGTAGAGACAAGGGCTGTAAACAATCATGGAATCTCAAAATGTCAATTGCACTCCTACACATTACATTTTAGATACTCTACTAGTTACTACAATATACTTAATACTTTTTTGCTTCATCTGGCAAGTAACTTGTAGCTGAGGTTTAACAGAACATTTTGAGAAATTATTTTTAGATGCAGCACTGTTCTAAGCTTGGTATGATTATAAAGATGCTGATGACAACTAAACTCAGGGCTATTAAGGACTTAAGACAGCACATCTAGTTCCAGGACCTTACCCTTAGAAAATACACAGAATATTTATCTACTCTTTTTTCCTGAGAAAATATATTTCAAAGTGTCAGATAACAATCTGAAATCATATCAAACTGTTCCTTCGCTTTCTGCTATTTGGACAAAATACTATTTGAGCTGAAAAAATAAGGCATAATGTCCAAAGCCATGAGCCAACTCTTTACCTTAAGTCGGTAGAGTTGCTTCTACTTTCCAGCTTTCCATTCTAGTCTAGGAGCTAATTTGGGTACTGGCACAGATTTCTACCTTTAAAAGCTAACTTACGGGTGTCCCTTTAATGTCTCTTTACTGGAAGTGCATCTTAAATAATTACTCCGCTGGTATGAAGTATCTCTGAAGACATGTCTGGAACCTAGTTTTCCATCGTATTACTTTAATTGAGTGCTATTCTTTCTACTCTTCTTTACATTAACAAGTAAGGCTGGAAATCCTCCAGACTCTGTTCAGACTGTATTTTCTAATTAGATAATTGGCAAACTTTAATTAATAAGATGACCCCAGCATAAAAACCAGGTCATATTGTTAAGCACTTATAACTTACAAACTTTAGCAAGCACTGCTTTTGCAAGTCAGCCAACTTCCGTGGTTCTCAACAATCCTTTAATTAGACTAGACAGAAAGTAGCATGCACTAATGTGTGTCCTGGCTAAATTCCAGGGATGGGGGCGGGAATAATTGCAATCTGGCCTACCTAAACCTCTACTAGTATAAACGGAATACAGCATTCTCCTCCATTATCCACCTCCATTTCATTGTGCATTCATGTTTTATAGGAGATATACAGATGGAAGATTCCTGCTTTTCACAACTAGTACTATAGATCACCTGGCAAAAAGTCCTGCTGAAAACCCAGCACATCCAGAACATATTCAAGTAAACCCATTTCTCTCTTCTCATATATCCAGAACACCTAAGTTTTTTTTTTTTTTTTTAAACTTTTATTTAATGAATATAGATTTCCAAAGTACAGCTTATGGATTACAATGGCTTCCCCCCCATAACGTCCCTCCCACCCGCAACCCTCCCCTTTCCCACTCCCTCTCCCCTTTCATTCACATCAAGATTCATTTTCATTTCTCTTTATATACAGAAGATCAGTTTAGCATACATTAAGTTAAGATTTCAACAGTTTGCTCCCACACAGAAACATAAAGTGAAAAATACTGTTTGAGTACTAGTTATAGCATTAAATCTCAATGTACAACACACTAAGGACAAAGATCCTACATGAGGAGTAAGTGCACAGTGACTCCTGTTGTTGACTTAACAAATTGACACTCTTGTTTATGGCATCAGTAATCACCCTAGGCTCTTGTCATGAGCTGCCAAGGTTATGGAAGCCCCCTGAATTCACTGACTCTGATAATTTTTAGACAAGGCCATGGTCAAAGTGGAAGTTCTTTCCTCCCTTCAGAGAAAGGTACCTCCTTCTTTGATGAACCGTTCTTTCAATGCTTTAATGACATTATGCTAAACAATTCTATGTATTAAATTTCTGATGACTATAATCCATTAATCATATATATGTATGCATACATATATGTATCTACATAGAAATTAAATAGTCTAGAGCTGGCACTGTGGTGCAGCAGGTTACCACCCTGGCCTGAAGCGCCGCATCCCTTATGGGCGCCGGTTCGAGACTCGGGTGCTCCACTTCCTAACTAGCTCTCTGCTATGGCCTGGGAAAGCAGTAGAAGATGGCCCAAGTCCTTTAGTCCCTGCACCCACGTGGGAGACCTAGAAGAAGCTCCTGGTTCCTGGCTTCAGATCGGCGCAGCTCCAGCCGTTGCAGCCGATTGGGGAGTGAACCATCGGATGGAAGACCCCTCTCTTTCTGACTCTCCTCTCTCTGTGTAACTCTGACTTTCAAATAAATAAATAAATCTTAAAAAAAAAGAAATGAAATAATCCGATACATACTTTGTTAATTGTTTTACATTGTGTATATTATTCAAATTTTGTACAAACATACACATACCCTTTCAACAAAAAAAAGGAGTTATGCTATGACAGCCTTACAGAACACCTAAGTTAACACCTATGGGCAGCATCATTTGTATTCTAATCCTTGCTCCTGTCCTACACCCAACACAAACACACACACACACACACACACACACACACACGAGCACACACACACACTCACCCTCACAGCCACTTAGGCTTTCAGAGGACATTTTTGGAGGATAACTTTGGAGGATTACACATAACTGCAAATAAGAAAGGCTTCACCTGCATTTAGTTTCACACTTACTAAGTTTTTACTTTGTTTCATTGCTTGTTCTTGCCTCAGCTGCTGCCATTTTGCCCTATTCTGTCTTAAAGATAAATGCATAAGGTGATCCATGAATTCCTCTCCATATAACAATGAAGCTGAAAAAGCACCTTCTAGATAGGCTCTTCCAGAGAAAAGAAATTTCAAAATGAATGATTTAAACCTGAAACCATCCATCTAAAAAGACCTTCAAAAAGTCCTGGAAAGCACTGTGGCACATGGTGAAGATCCTGCTTGGGATGCCCACATCCCACAGTGGAGTGTCTGGGTTCCAATGCAAATAAATGTACATTCAGAGAGGCTGAACACAGGGTAATGGCTAAAATACTTGGGCCCCTGTAACCCATGTGGGAGACCCAGTTGGAGTTCTATGCTCTTCGCTTCATCCTAGACCAACCTTGGTCATTGTGGGCATTTTGGGGAGTGAACCAGCAGAGGGAAGATCTCTCTCTTCCTCTCTCCCCACCACATATTTCAAAAAATAACAATAATTAAACAATTCTTAAAAGTCAGAAGTCATGTAATTCATTCCCTTAACTCCAGGCATGCAAATGAGGGTCCATCAAAAAGCTATTACCCAAAAAAGTCTAGTAGGATCAGGAAAAATTACACACAAGACAGGATCATTTTAAAAAGTTTTGCAGTAGTTCTTTGGCAATAACTGAGCTTTCTGGGGAATGAGAATATCAAATATCAGAATAGCTGTTGAATGTTTTGGGGTGTGGGAAATCATTTAAGGACTATTAATAGCTTAAAGGTTTTTTTTTTTTAAATTTCTGAAGGACAGTGATAATGAGTGTGTGTGTGTGTGTGTGTCTGTAAGAGCAGGGAAAAGTATCTAAACTATTTGGATTCTGGAAAAATTATTATTTTCATTTACAATCGCATTCTTAACTTCTTAAAAACATTTATTTATTTGTTTGAAAGGCAGAGTTACAGAGAGAGAGAGAGAGAGAGAGAGAGAGACAGAGAAAATCTTCTACCCTTTGGTTCACTCCCAAAATGACCACAGCCGGGGTGCGCCAGGCCACAGTCAGGAGCCTAGAACTCTATCTTGGTCTCCTACACAGGTACAAGGGACCAAGGATTTGGGCCATCCTCCACTGCTTTTCCAGATACATTAGCAGGGAGCTGGATCACAGGTGGAGCAGCTGTGACTTGAACTGGCCCCCTGTATAGGATGCTGGTATTGAGGCAGCAGCTTAACCTGTTGCACTACAATGCCAGGTCCCATTCTTCACCCTTGTGCAAATATTCCATCATCCAAAAAAACTCATAATTTTACCTAAAACTTCTCACATTCTGGAAAAACTATTTCACTTTCTATAAATAATTATATATCTATCTCCTAAATAATATGCATTCTTTATCTAAAATCATTCTTAAGACCATTCATGAAGAAACATATCTTATGTACATTTTAACAGAATACCATATTTGTAAGAAGAAAAATTAAAAGTGGCAAACAGTCATCAGCAGTCTTTTCTGCTACTAAAGGAAAGGTGACATTCACTCCGTCTTAGATAAAATCCACCTGGCTCAAACTAAACTGAGCAAAGCAGCCAAGAATGCTAAGGGCTTGGTTGAGCACATAATTGGCCATAAAAAGTAGCTTTCAAATAAATTTAGATTCAACACTGCCTCTCTAGTCAATATTCCCACAAATGCTTACTCAGCACCCCTCTCTCCTAGTGGGTGTGCCAACCTACCTCCAAACTTCTTCTTTCATCCTGCTTTCCCCAGATCTTCAGAGTGGTTAATCCACTCAGCACCACTCCCCATTTACTACTGACTTTGGAGAAAGGCCTTGATCATTCAAACACAGAACCCCAGTGCAGAGGGTAAGAACTCTCAGAGGTCTGCAGTGTCCAGGGTCAAGGTTCCTCTTTCCTTTCCTGAACTCATCTGCTGGCTTTGGAACAATTTATAATCCATTAAAGAAGAAAACTTTCTGTTGTTTCTACATGCTCTTTCCAACTTCTTGTTTTAGCTCAGTAGAGCTCAAAAGGGGGACAGTTTTGCAATTTGGCAATGTGTAGGTACATTCTGGCTGTCACAACAGGAGGTATGCCACTAGTATCTGGTCAGTACAGGGCAGGGATGCTGTCCTATGATACACAAAATAGCTCTCACGTTAAGAAATTACCATTCCATAAAGGCAACATTTCCCAAGCCAGCAAGCACACTTTGCCTGAAGCCTTTCTTCTTCCACCATCATTCTATCCACACACTCATTAAACAACCATTCCCAGCCCTTCAGTGGATCCTCCTTACCCCTGATCCAGCCACCTTCTGACTGTCTCTAATCATATTTTGCAGCCCTACTCTCCAGCTTAAAACAAATCTCCCCTAATTCACAACCATGTACAATTCCCAGAACGACCCTGATACCTGCTCACTGGGTTCTTCTCCAGTCCCTTATTTCTGATCATTTTTAATAAAGCCAAAATGCACAATGATGGTTCTTCCAATAGGTGGGGCTCACTGCCTTCCACCCTTTCCAGTAACTCAATACTGCCTGGTTTGATGGCCAACCAAGGGCTTCAGCTACTAACTATCCCTTCCCATGCTGACATCACTATTTCCCACCATCACTCTTTCCTGTTTGTGATCGGACATTTTATTCTCACAGACACTTTAGAGTGCTCATAGACCCTTAGTTTTGTTCAATGAGCAAGGAGATTTCCATTTTCTGCAACTTCATTCCAATTTTTCAAAAGTTGGATACTGATGGAGAAATCACTGGTTCTCCTACAAATGCAAACCATCTGATTTCAGCAAGGTCATCAAAGCAACTTAGCCATCCTTTAATTTATTGCTGCTTTTGCCCTCACATTTCCCACAGGACTTGTGCCAAACCTCAGGTCCTCACCCTCCCATTATATTGCTTCTTTTTTCTACTGTGGACTTTTGGGTCATTCAATACAATAATTAACATCTGAAGGGATGCATATCCTGTCCTGTAAGATCCAAACTCCTTCAAAATGGACTCAAGCCCATGTGTGATCCAGATTCCTGCCCTTTCTATTCCCTACCTCACCTCCCCAGTACCCTTACTTGCCAGTCGTTCTGACTCTTCATTGTTCGGCACATGCGGTCCTTGATTTGTCACCACTATACTATGCTCATTTCTTCTACCTACAGTGCTGCTTTCTCCAACCTCTAGCTACAGAAGTTCTACTTATCATATACTAGCCCATCATATATTGAGTGTTCAAACTAATTCTTCCCGTGATTCACTTTAGCACTTTATTCTTACTTTTCTAATAGAGAATGATTCAATTATAGGTACCTATATGTATTCCGTTTCCTTAAAGGAAGTATAGTTTAGTTCTATTTCTAAGTCATACTGGCTTCTCATATCCTGCATTACACACAAACACATGCGCACACACACACACACACACATAAAATACAAACTTGGTACCATTCTTCAGAAAGTTCATGGAAGAAAGGATTAAAGATATGAGTTTATTTTGGCACAGAAAAATTTTAAATCCACACATATTTTCATCACAATATGCATTTTTTACATATCATGAAAGATTTCCGAATGAAAAATTTTGCACCAATGTAAACTCACTATTTCCAATTCATATGAACCTTCTGAAATACCTTTCTATGTGTGCATATGTCTCAATATAATATGCATTAGCATATAGCAATGCATATATAACCTCCTAAATGTTTCCAAAGTTCAAAATAATTGAATTAAAATTGTTGATAAGCAGAAGCTCGATTAAGTGAAAGACAAAAAAAACCCAAAACACTAAAAAACAAACAAAAAAAAACTAACATAAATTTGTAGCAGTTTTCACCTGAGTCTCAGGGATTGAGATTCAAAAGTTTATGAATACTATCAATTTGTATAAATATATTTCTGATGAGAGAGAGAGAGTAGCTTTTATAGATTCTCAAAAGGGTACACAACACTCAAAAAAGTAAAGAACTAGTGCTATAGAGACAGGAAATATTAAAAAAAAAACTCATTTTTGATATTCTTACCTAATACAGACTTTGGGATATCTAAATAAAGTAGCATGAATTGCATTAAATAATGCTAGATAATATGAAATTGAACTGATATGAATTAACTTATTTCAAGAAAAACAATGGACCACAATGGCCCAGTTTACATCACCATTTATAGCTCATGAACAAACGCTGATCTTATTTACAGGAAAATTAAATGTTATTTGTAACACACAATGAATGGGGACAGCAAAACACTTTTAGTGACTATCATATTAAGTAAGTAGTATGGCTTAGTAAGTAAATAAATAATAAGAATCAGGTTGACATTTTACTAATCTTTAACTATCACAACCACTAGATATTAGATTTATGATGGAAAACACAGCTTGACATTCCTTTCAGTTAGATCATATCTTAATTTACAAAACGGTAGAAATATAGACTTGATTTATTCAGCACATATTCATTACTCTATTCATGTAAGGACATTTCATAAATCCTACTTGATGAAGCTGATTTAGTAATTACCTAATTTCCTCACACCATCCATTCATTAATACATTGACCTTAAAATAGTCATAACTATAAAAGCACTGCAGATTAGGAACCAACTCCAGGTGAATATTTTACATAGTCTCTTCTCTCCCTCAACACACATCTGGATCTTATCTATATGTAAAATTTTTATTCATATAATGAACAATTTAATTAAAAGACTGGTTTACTAGAAGTGAACACACAGAATATATAACAAATACGTGTAAAGTCTGCATCAAATTACTATGTAAACTTTAAAAATAATTCATTAGGATTCCTTTCTTCCATTTTAAGGGTAAAACTAATATTTTAGGTTATGGTATTTAACAGACATTGAGTCAAAATAGGTACAGTAGTAGTAATAATAACCAAGCCATTCTTATAAAAAGAAAATATAAACCAAAAGGCCTGTTTAACATAGGATAAAAAAGGATAAAAAGAGGCATATAACTAAATGTTTCAAATACTGCTGCTGCAAGACTTACACTTACTAAATGTAAGTTAAACTTACGCCATTTACCTGATTTTAAGTCAATTTTTCTAAATAAAAATAAATCTAGCACAGCACAATCTAGCAAATGGTAAACTGGAAAGGCACTGTCCCAAATATCTAAGACCTAAAGACCACCCCAGAAAAGTGTTTGATAAAGCCAGAAATCTATCCTCAAGAAAATTCATTAGTGAATCCATAGGCAACTTCAAGTAAAACCAAAAACAATAAGCTTTAGGAAAAGTAAAGCATACTTGTTCTATTAAACATCCAGGAGTTTCTTTTCTCAGCCCCACAGTCTTGTAGAAGAAAAATGGATGTATTTAATACCAGGCCAACAGAGAAACAAGGCATCAGTTCAAAAATGCTATAGAGCTGCCATAAATTAATTACTATCTTTTGAATGAAGAAAATGGGATCACATTTTATAAAAGATAGACAAAAATGAAACTCCATTCATTCCTGTTGATAAGGATAAGATATACATAATCCTAATCCTATATGTATTGTTCCAATATTTTAGAAAATCACAAGTTGTATTTACTGCCGTCAAACTTGTAATTTTTTAAAAAAGAAAGAATATTAAAAAAGAGACCCAAAGCTTTTTCCACACCATTTCTGTATTATTACATTTACAATAATTTTGAAAATTTTGAAATATGTGACTCTCTCACTATTCTCAATAACTTGAATTAAACACACCCACAGACGTGAATGTCATCCTTGCATCTGAAAACAATCAAATAGAGCAACAGGTAGCACCTAGATATGCATCTTATGTAAGGTGCATTATTGCTTTCCCATAGATTAATGAGAGTGAAGTCAGATCACTATGTCCACAGGGATGAATAATCACTCCCAGGAGCAAACTGCCTTCCACCATTGCAAGTGTCATAACCAAAGTGATGCTCATCTCCAAGGCAGTCCGCACTGCCCTTCTCCTGGGGCCAAGTCCATAGAAAGCAGCAAGATTAATTGTTCTCTCAAGGGCTGCAGAAGCCCTTCTTGCTTTGTGTTTCTCAGTGGTGTCAGACTGTCCTCCTACACATAATACTCTGGGAGTTCCTCTATCTCCTATGGCAAGAAATTCCTCCAGATCAGGATCTTTTGAATTCCTTACCAGTGAACAGTTCAAATATAACACTGATCCCTCCAAGACTGAACACACAGCTATCAGTTAAAGAATCTGAAACATCTCCTTATTCCATTGTGCAATCAGCATAATACAGATGCACACAAAGACTTCTGTTAACAAGAGCAGGGTGTGCTACATTGATTCTTTCATTCCAAGCTAAGACCCATTTGTTTCCAAAGAATCTGACATTGTTGGGGGGTTTTAAATGTGTTACTGTTTTACTGTGTATGCACTGATTAAAAAAACAGTCAGCATGAGGATTCTTCCCCATCCCCCTACAAAAGCAAAAATATAGGGTGTGTCTCTGGAAGAGTGAGTTGGGTTTTAGATGTAGGATACAGACATTGTTTCTCATCCACTGTTTTTCAATTAAAGTGCTTCTGCAGACACCCTCTCCAAGGATTTCCAAGTTTCATTATCTTTGCAAAACGACTGCAAAACATCAGCCTCTGTGCAACATCCACAATTGGACTTGACTAAATTTCAAACCAAAGGTTTTGATTTCAGTGGTTGAAAGAAAACTTCATGAAACTCAATCTCGATCTTTCTCTGTCTCCCCCCACCGACTCTGTCTTTCAAATAAATAAATCTTTTTTTAAAAAAAACTGAGAAATTTAGGTAAACATAAAAATAGCAAAGTTTCTGAAAACAGCAATCCATTAATTTATATCAATAAGGTAACTTCTGACATTTTAAAATATATGTCTGTTACTATCTGTTATATACTTGTTTAATAGGTTTAAGAGTGTCATATTGAATTTTTAAATATATATTTATTTTCTTCTAGTTGAACAGTGAGGTGGGGGCAGAGAGAGGTCTTCCATCCACTGGTTCACTCATCCAAAGTCCTGCCAACAGTCAGGGCCAAGCCAGGCTAAAGCCAGGATCCCAAACTCAAGCCAGGTAGGTCATGTGGGTAGCAGGGACCTATGTACTTCAGCCATCACCCGCGGCCTCTCAGGGTGCATTAGAAGGAAATTGGCGGCCCATGCTGCAGCTTACTACGCTAATCCTCCGCCTTGCGGCGCCAGCACACCGGGTTCTAGTTCCTGGTTGTCCCTCTTCCAGGCCAGCTCTCTGCTGTGGCCAGAGAGTGCGGTGGAGGATGGCCCAAGTCCTTGGGCCCTGCACCCCATGGGAGACCAGGATAAGTACACGGCTCCTGCCATCGGATCAGCGCGGTGCACCGGCCACAGCGTGCCAGCCTTGGCGGTCATTGGAGGGTGAACCAACGGCAAAAGGAAGACTTTTCTCTCTGTCTCTTTCTCTCTGTCTCTCTCTCACTGTCCACTCTGCCTGTCAAAAAAAAAAAGAAGGAAATTGGATTGAAAGCAGAGTTGCCAGGACTCCTGCAGTCCAATATAGTTTGCCAGCATCCTAAGCAGCTGCTAAATCTACTGTGCAACAACACTCGCCCTTATATTGAATTTTTAGTCTTTAAATATTATTTAGATAATTACTTAACATTCACTTTTAGACTGCATCATTAGCCTAGAGTAATATTTCAATGAAAAATATCCCTGAAAATACTAGTTCCATGGAAGATTAATAGTGGGCATCAGAAAAAGAACTTTCTTGGTTCATTGCAAGCACTTTGCAAATATTTCCTGAGCTGAATAGAATTAGCAGGTGTATTGACTACAGAATCTCATGGATCTGCTTATATTCCAGTAGGTATTATGACTCTGGGGTGCAGCTGGTGAGATGATAAGAGCTCTTAGTTATGAAAACATTTTTAGGACTAGGCTCCCCCAAACACAATTTTATAACTGCTGTTCTCAACAAGAATGATGACAGATTTGTGAATCCACCTTTAATTCTTAATGAATACTTAAAGTGGTATATATGAGAGACAAGCATATTAGTTTCTCTATTTCAGACCATTCGCACCTAGTGCTGTTATCCATATTTCTACAGCCCGTAAGATTGTGTGTTGATGACAGAAAAACATTTTTATACAAAAAGTTCACTGTTGCAACTAAGGCCACTGCTCAAATGATATGTAAACATCCCTATAATAACTCCTATACTTATTAGATGAACAATTTAGAAAGATTAAGCCATTAAAATTACAAACTTTAAGCACATATCCTCCCCCTAAACGTTCCTAATCATCTTCTAGGGTAAATAGGTCAGGAATTACTTGCCCCATCTTTCAATGAAGAAATACCACTTAGAAATATGTAAATATACATATGCATATGCAGAAGCATTAGGCTAGATATAGAACAATCTGACTTTTAACCTATTCCAGCATTTTCTTAGCATATTTCCTCCTCTCTCTCCCTGGGCTATGCTGAGCACAGTGAGAAGCAATTTCATGGATTTAGAATGAGGGGCTATGTAGTTGAAGGACCCAATTCTGTTCCAGCACTACCAGGCATAAGGGTGCTTTCAGATTCTTCTACGTCTCTATTCATCGTAACATCATGAATGCTGTGAAAAGACCTGCCATTTCTCTTATTTAAACTTCTGAATGTGACTAAGCCAGAAGTCAGAAATAGGCATACTTGGTCCAGAAGAAAAGTGTTCTTTCACGTCAGCAGCAGGCCAAGGAAGAAATGAGCTAATTATCTAGCTGAGCTGAAGAATTTCAAAAACAGGTCCATGTACTCATGCAATACCATTAAGTGCAATACCATTAAGTGAAGACCTACCTTCTAGGCCAGTATTTCCCAAAGTTAGGTTCCTGACAGGTGGCGTAAGAGTCATCTGTGTGCTCATTAAAAGTGCAAATTCTAATTTTCTCAGATCTATAGAGTCAGAAAGTCTTGGGTAGGCCCCAGACATCTGTGTGAAAAAGTCTCATGGGTGACTCTACAAGTGTTTCAGAATAGTTGGTACTTATTTTAAATAACCTAAGTCTTTTCCAGAAACAAAATCTTTTTGCAAATATTCTCTGCCAGTAGTGGTGTGAATGGGCATGGAATTTGGGGAATGTAAACATGAACAAACAAATAACACTATTCTGCATTAGCCAAAGATCAAGGATCTGTTTCAAAAAAGAACAGGAATTTAAGAAACTCAAATGTATTTCTTCTTCCCATAGATTTCCATGCATATCACAGTCCCAAAGTCCAATTGAGTAGTTATCTGTCAAAAGTAAGCTAGAAGTGCGTAGAAGCTATAATTCTTTGTCCCACCTTTGAACGATGACAGAAGCATCATCTGGAATTATTTCACTAGCATGGAAATACAAAAGTTTTGCAGAGTTCGGGCACGCTTAATATCTACTAGGTACAGCAACAGGCACTTACTGTATGGGGGTGACCCCTCCTCTTATCCTTTGATTCCTTCATTCACAAACCAGCAGACCTCTGAGCCTGGGAAGGTCTGTACTGACTACTGTAACTCCAAAGAATTAGCAGGCAGATACTTCCCTTGTTAGTAAGACAAGCATATGATGCTGATAGCTTCAGGTTACTTGGAAGGGATGTGGTGAGGCACAGTGGCACAGGCTCAGGGTCGGACAGACCTGGCTTTGAATCCAAGTTCAATCCCTTACTAGGGGAGTGACTTAAGGTTGCTTCATCTTTTGGGGCCTCCATTTTATCTTCTGTCACATAAGGGTATCAATATTACCCTACATCATTGGGTTATTGGAGAGAATTCAGTGATAAACAAAAATATTCATTTAGCATTTGGCCTTGAAGAAACTTCCAATAAATTATATTCTTTTTTATTTACAAATAATGTAAGTATTTTACATCTAGTTTATGTGTTAAAAGCATATGAAATATAAAATATACAAAAAATTAAAATGACTCATTTCAAAATGCACATAAAATAAATGTAACTTTTCAAAGATAGTTTTTAAATTGAGATCAAAGATAAAATTAATTCCATAAATAGTTGAAAAAGTAAAAATTATTAGAGCCCATGCTAATCCTATTCTAGACTGGGGGAAAAAAGGTAACAGCTTGCATACAATTAAGTGCTAAAAAGTCTTCATCAGACTCAGTGCCTGTTTTAGATTTTAAGCAAAGAAAAAGAAAAAGATTGCTTTCAGGAGACAAAGCAAGTAGTGATTTAAATAGTAACAGGTTTCACATCTAAACATATCTGAAATATTAGAGAACAGAAACCCAGTTTATAAATTTTATTTTCTTCCCTAAACTGGAGAAAGAATACAGTACAATTTTATCTTGTTCCTTCATAATTTTTAAGTATCCCTAAATCTTACAGGGATAGTAGCAACAAATGTTTTATGTGGTATTATTCTTACCCCATAAAATTTAAGTGTAAACACCTTTCTTGTTCTTATCGTAATTGTATGATAGGAAAAGTACACTTAAATACATTGTGTCTTAACTGCCTACATATTGTATTTTTAATTAATTTTATTAAAATAAAAAGAACAGATTTCATGTATTTCATAAATATAATTCTAAGAATATAATGATATTTGAATTCCTCTTTCTTCTATCCTTTCCTTCTTTCTAATTTGTGTGATAACATTTTTAATTTACTTTATAATCACAGGCTTAATGCTCCAATAAATAAGAGTTCAACAAGTAAAAGTAGAAAGACTATTATTCAGCAAGATCATAGACAAGGTTTATAAAAAATAATCAAATCCCAAGATTTCAATTTTACTGCTAAACATTAAAATCTTTGTACCCTATATATAACTGACCACATTGAAAATAACCAACAATCAAAAGAGGACCCACATGAGGAGTTCATTACATAGGCTGAAAACGAATGAAAATATTTTTCTATGTTCATGTTTGGTTTCTGACATTTGTGTGTTATTAGACCAGGAAACAGATTTCAGTTATTATTAGCAATACTAGTTTCAAAATTGCTTATGGAAAAATGACATTGAGCAGCCTGAAATTCTATCAAATAACATAACTCAAATGCAACCTCTGAAATTTTAGAGATTACTAGTATACACCAATATGTAATGCAATTTATGCCCAAATTTTTATATTATATTACTAGTAGCAAAGATGCTTCCACATCTGGGATTTTATTTTTCTCAATCACATATGTACAAAAAAAAAAAAAAAAAAGCAGCAGAGCAAACAGTCAAGCCATCCTGTGTTAAGGAAGCCTTGATGTGAATTCTGAAATTCTTGACAGGAAAGTAGAAAATCTGACCCCAAAGTAAAGCAGCATAGGAGAGAGAGGAGACAGCAATGCTCATTTGCATTTCTGGGCCATTACCCACACATGGGCCTCATGCCAGAGAGGATTCTGGCACCCTGCACAGGGGATGCGGCCCATCCAAGCCTTTATTTGAAAAAGCAGGGGAACAGTCCAACACAACTTGGGTTGTGAAAGTGTTATGTGTACGAAAGAAAAGAAGTTGCCACATTCGCTGTGAACTAAGACACAGAGTCCACACAAGAAGAAGTTAGCTTTTTGTGTTTGTTTTTTTAAACCTTAAAGCAAAGCAGTGTTGAGTTAACAGAGTCAAGTACAAACATTCATGTGACAACATTGGGGTACAAAAGTAGAAAATATTGCAAAGAAAGTCACTTACAACTTTTCATTCTCCTAGCACATTTCTACATTATAAGTTTCAAAAGTATCCAATGGGAATTTTCATTCTTCGTGAATCAGATTGGTTAACAAACTTAAGATTTTCTGATAAATGGCATTTGAATCAAAAATTTAAAATTCTCTTGGCAGGAGGGTTTGTGGCAGAGAAAGTTCTAAACTCGTCCCCCAAAGATCAAATTTGTCAATAAATGTCCCAGGAAAATAAAAAGATTCTACTTGTGCTTTTGAAGCTACTCTGTCAGTGCGATACTTTCTAAAAACTAATCAAATAACATATAATTATGAACACTGCACACAATCACCATCGCTAAAATACTCCATGATTATAATAAATAGTTTTTATTTAGTCCATCTCTACTCTCATAACCCTATGTTTTGAATAGACGTGTACCTTTGAAAAAGTTCAGTAATTGTGCAGGAGAGAGTAATGGATCAATCTTAATTAAGTTTCAAATGTGCTGCTTCACACAGCTGCACACACATGTGTACTAACCTAATTGTTAGTTGCACCTGCTCCAAGTTAGCAATATTTCAAGGAGCACATGGCAATTCTGGCATTTTCAAGTGTTAATCTGTTGAATATAAATCCAGACTTTTGTGTCAATAGTTTGTGACACACATGCTTTGCATCACATGGGTGTCTGATGTACAAAATGTGGGCGGTTTTGAGTTTCCTTACTTGAAAACAAAGCTGTCTTTTCAATCTAAAATAAGTTATGTTCTTCCATATTATAACAGAGATTCTATACCGAAAGATACCAGGGCAATTTTTCCAACACTTACAGAAAGTGCTCTATGATTCAACCAAACATTGGAGAAGAAACTGAACATTCTTTCGCAAGCTACTGAAAAGTTGTAAAACGAAGTTAAATTGTCCTCATCCTGTAGCACTACATCCACCACAGAAAATGCAGTGACAAATTATGTTTCTATCCGAAATCTTCACTTTCTGAGCATTAGGGGCTACAATGATAAAAAGAAAATTACCTTCTTGCGATTATAAGCTTAAAATCTGGATTCTGCACATCCAGCAAATATGTTTCCAGGGATCACACCCTTTTTACAGGAATCAGCCTAAAATCTGAAGTTGGTGCAATCATATAGCTTATAAAGATTTCAATTTTTGATACATAGGGACGGACCCTTTTTATGAAATGAAAGTTTTGCATTCAATTCCTATGGTATCAAATTCAGATTCCTTGCCTTATAAAGTTGTAACCTGATTTTCTAAAGAATATGTTTATCTATACTTGTCTACCACACAATAAATTAAATTCACATTTAATATGATTAAAACCAAAGATACAGAATCCTGGCCAGTAAATTTCTCTGAAGCATTGGTTTCTGTCCACTTGTTTTTTAGCCTGTTCTGATGTGGTCTACACTCCCACAAAATCAAGAGACTTCATCCTTTCCTTAGATTAGTTGCAAATTGAGGTAAATACTCCTTTAGGTTTAACTAAAGTACATATACTCTACTTACAGGATTGAAGATTAATGTTCTTTGAATCTTAATAAAGTTCCCTTGTAAAGTTTCCTTTTAGAATATAACTGGTTTGAATTCATTTTCAAAATGTAAGATCGTTCTGTACAGCTACAGAATACAGATGCTCAAGTACCATAGGAACACTCATACACATTTCAAAAGTACACAAAACTGGAGAAACTTTTATGGTAGCCCATGGTACATGAGCAATAACATAGTCTGGAAAATTGGCTTACTTAAAAAACAATCTTCATTCACTGTAGCTCGAAGATACATAAAGTTTTTTTTTTTAAATGTATCAAGAGAAAAAGAAAAACATATATACATCCCCCATTGTTTCTAGGGCAGTACTTTACAACTATTAATTAGCTAAATAATTACTTTCTTTAAAATAGCATACTGTATTTCTAAGAAGCAATAACTACCAAGAATCTCTGGGGTTGTATGATCATATCACTCTATCAGACCAAAAGGGTTTCTTTGTCCTCTGTTTTTTGTTCTGCATCTGCATTAACATGGCTGCTAATTATATTAGCCTGGTGACACATAAAGTCTGAATGGGAAAAAAAATCACATGATTCTTAGAGCATAAAGTACTCCTTAGCATTCCAATGGGTACATGCTTAGATTGAGCACTCCCTTATTATAACCAATAAAGTCTGTTTTGTTGGAGAACTTAGCTATGATTCAGAATCTGTTCCATAAGTGATGTAACACCTTCCCAATGCACCACTGCATGTATGCATGTGTACACATGTGCCTGCACACACACATACACACACATACACACACATACACACACACATATGGAACCATTTAAATTTATCCTGCTATTTTACATATTTTGCTATCCCGTTAGTGTACTGATGGTTTTCTAATTTTTTTTTATAAATTTGAAATTCTTAAGGAGTTTGTATTCAGCACACAAAATGCCTTGTACATCAAATACTTACATATGCCATAATAAAGCCCCATTATTTTAAATGGTTAAAAGTTAAATTACATTTTTAAAATTGAAAAGAGCACGAGATGCTCTAATCACCCACTCATTTTCACAGTTTCATGCTTTCATACTGTGAATCAGCAAATGTACTCTTTTCATACATAAGAATATTTTGAAAATGTTTATACATTTTGTCATACTTGGCCTAATAGGTGGTTTAGCAAAGTGAATTCTTCCATTTTCCTGATTAGCTTTATCATGAAGAGTAAAAATCCCTTATCGCCAAACTTATATGAATCTGTACTACAGAAGAATAAACTAGTTTACACACCATTGAGGAAATGCTGCATTCTCAACATTTTACGTATACTTCCATCTTCTTTTTCTTACAACCATGTGCAAAAGTACGTAATTCACAGATCAAAAATCATCAGACAACTTTCTTGGGAAAGAAAAACATGCAGAGATAATATTCAGCATAAAGCACTGTTTCAGCTAAATATTAAACAAAACAACAACAAACACTTGTGGGCTTCACAACCAACGCTGAAGGGACTCTTCTGTCAGTTTCTGCTACAATCCTTGTTCTTTTGAACACTTTACTGATTGGACTCTCAAAAACCTCCTCGTCTCATAGTCCTTTCCTCTTTTATGAAACAATTGTTGGAAATGTGGGTGACTTTTCAGATTAATTTATACTTTCCAAGGAAAACTCCTTGATGACAAGAGTGGGCAAGCACCCTCTACCCTACATTAACCACTTAGGGTGCTATATTTTCACCTCTACACTCTCTCCTCAGCCCCTCCTTCCACTGCCCTTAGGGAAGTGAAATTCAAAGACATGACATTTTCCATTATGGGTTCCTTGCCTCTTTGAAACTGTGTACTCCTGACAAAGTCCATATAATTCCCCACCCGTGGGAACAGACAGCAGCTATTTCCGAAGCAACAGCACACATAAGGTAAGTCAGAATATTTTCCCGGGGTTTCTAGGTAATGATTGTGATTGAAAGGTTGCTGATGCAAGCCCACAGTGATGTTGTTGCTGAGCGCCTCTAAGTATTTCTCTTCAATCTACATACTTTGAAAACTCAGTAGCTTCTAGAGCATACTGCTGTAAGGACACTGTTTGTCCTAAATGGTGTTTTAAAAAGAGCGTTATACTTATGAGGCACTAAATTCAAAGAAAAATAACACCTCTAAGTGAAGAAACGAAAAATGCTGCAAAACCAGTACACACACAAGAAAGTAAAAAATCCCATATGTCTCTGTTTAACACCTGTGTAGTAAATTATATGTGGCAATCACGTTGTTACATTAATAGAAATTCAAAGCATAAAGGACCAAGAGCTACATCTTGCTGTGCTCAAAGAAATTAAACACACAAGTTTAACCTGCACCTGCCAAGCAGTCTTGGGAGGGTTAGAAATGGGTGAGGGGGGCAAAAAGGCTCACCTCTTCTGTACCCCACAGTGCGTCTCCTTGAAATAATTTTAGACATAGGCTATATATCTGTCACCTTCTTTTATTTTTTCCTGCCATTCGAATCGAGAGCAAACCCTCTCCTGCACTCCCCTCCCCACTATCTCAAAGGCACATTACAGAATAAGAGGACCCAAGTGTCACTTACCAGTTGCATGCCACAGATAAAGATAAGCGTGCACCTGCCACTGCAATAACCCATGGTTTCCGAGACCCCTGCCACAGCCAGACTGTCCCACGTCGGCCACCGTCGAGCCCCCACTTTATCCAATCAGATCGCGGGGAAGGACAGGCAAACCTGCCGAGGGCTCGGGGGCTCCGGGCTGCCGCTGCCAGCGTCCTGGGAAGTGACAGGCATTAGGACCTGCTGGCGCGGCGGCGGCGGCGGCGGCAGCTCCAGCCGCGCCCGCCACACATACCTTCACTCGCTCGGTGCACACGCCGCGCTGCGGGCAGCACCGCCCGCGGAGACGCGCCCGGGGCCCGCAGGGGCAGCAGCGGCAGCCAGGCAGCGCCGCCGCGCCCTCGGGCATCGGGACCCCGGAGTTGCGCCCCGCCGCTCCCCGCGCCGGCTCGCCGCCCGCCCCCGACGCGCGCTAGCCCAGCGCTCTCCGCGCGCCGGCTCTGGGGGTGGCAGAAGCGTGCGCGGGGCGCTGCCCGCCTCCCTGCGCCGCCCGCGGCTCCTCTGCGCCCGGCGTTGCGGGGCCCGGCGGGCGGGGGGCGGGGCGCGGGCCGGGCGGGGGCGTCGGGGCTCCGCGGCCCCCGGCGGCGGCGGGTCGTCGCCGCGTCCCTGCCCCTCCCCTCGCCCAGATGTGTTAATCCTCCTCCTCCAGCAAATCCTTTCCCACCTGGCCCCCGCCGCCCTGCCTGCCCGAGGAGGCGTCAACTTCTCCGGGAAGGAGCGGCGGCTGCGGCCGGGGCGGCGGTGGGCACCGCGGCGCTCCGGGGCCAGGCGTGCGGGCGGCATGTCGGTGACCGGTCCTGCTCCTGCCGCGGAGCCCGCAGCTCTCTGCGCCCGGGCCAGCCGCCGCTGAGTGCGCGGCGACTCTGTGCCTGGGGGAGCCGAGGAAGGGCAGGGAACGGCGAATGCGGGCTGAGGAGACCGGGGTGCGGCGGAGGCAGCCCGACCGCTGTGGAGAGGGACGCGAGAGGCCGCGGAAGCGCCGCCCGCCGCCCAGCGCGCGGCTCGGGAGGAGCCGGGGCTTGGGGAGTTTTCAGAGCAGACCCCGCTTGGGGAAAGGGGCCCAGAGTCGCTGCAGGAGTTGGGAAAATGGGGGAACTGGAGAGGATAGGGGAGCAATGAATGGCTTCTTTGCGTCAAAATAATATTCATTGTCACTCTGAAAAGTAAAGGGTCAGAGACAATTACTTTGGCCCCACAGAGCGTGCGGCCCGGGTTGCAGATGCCCGGCGGTGACACTGGAGCACCGGCTCCGAGCGGCGCTGGCCAGGAGCCGTGCGGCGGCTGCCGGCCCTAGCGAAGGCACGCCTCGGAGCCCGCTGCTGCCACCTGCCGGCGGAACGCTGAAGGGCGAAACGCGACGGCCCTGGTGACCGCCCTGGGGCAAGGGTGTTCAGGATCCAGGGGCCCAGTTTTGTTTGTAGCCTCTGGCAGCTTGGTGAAAGCGTTTCTAGCTTGGTTGGGAAGTGAAGATGTGGGTCATGGAGGGTGAAATACGTTTGATAGGGAAACGGCTTAGGGAGTTAAATAGCGAGCATCGCCCCAGCTACCCTCTCAGAGTAAGTGATGGAAACCAGGCCAATGGGAAAATGGCATTTGTATAGGATAAGGTTGTGCTTGGAACCACAAACAAAGATTCCAAGTGATTGCAGTCTTTGAACAAATATTATGACAGATCGAAATGACTAAATAGAAAGAAATTGAATACAGTGTAGAAACTTCCCCCAGCAGCCTGGGACTGAATTTCCAGAAACGATTTGTCAATCCTAGAAAGCAGAAAAGAGATTTGATTTTTTAGATTTATGAGTGTAGATATTTTATGACCATAATGAGAACGTCTGCTTTTGATCGCCCCATTTGTAAATGGCCTTTTCTTCCGAAAAGTGTCGAGACTCTGTGTAATTCCAAAAGCCCCAGGACAAAGCCTGCCAGGGCACAGATGCTCCACAACACTTGGGGAGATTGAGGCCAGAGGCAAATGTTTCTGGTATTTATTATTCTGTCTTTACACACCATGAACTGGCCAGGAGCCGCAGGGTTTGCAGGTATCTTGAATTTCCAAACAAAAAGGAAGATGTGATCAGAATTAGACCACGGGAATAAGCATAATGGGATGACTGTAGTTCAGGATAACCTGCGGTGTATTTTGTGAGCAAATCAAAGAAGGGAGTTCCAGGGTTCGCAACAGGGTGGTGCAGAGGAGGTTGTTCAGCACACGTTGTACACACATATTGAAGTGGCCCATAAACATGTCCAATCATTAATAAATACTTCTTTAAGAAATAAGTAAAATTAAAAGATTAATCGTTTGAAAGGTCTAAATTTGCATTTCTGAGAAAATGGAGATGTAAGTTAATGTGCCTGCTGCCATATCATAAAAAGCATTATCTTCAAGTTTATCATAGCAGCAATGGACTCATATGGAATCATCCATAATGCCACAGTGGTTTCTCTGACAAGTAGCAGCCTTAGTCTTTTGGCTGTGCAGGGGAAAGGAAAGCTTAATGCTATACGGAGCTGACTCTGTGAGTGCCCCCATCGTAGTCCTTGGGTTGTGTCCTTTCAGTAGCTGTACACCTCCTTTCTGGAAGCATTCGGGTCTGTTTACTTTCTAACCACAGCAGGTGCTTGGCTGAGAGTGAACTTCAAGCCCATCAAGGAAACTTCACCCAATCATGAATGGGAGTAGGTGGGTAAATGCTCCAGCTTCTTCAATCCACAGATGGGCAACCCCAAAACCTGCTCTAATATGTAACATTTTTGTCCAAACCAAGATCGAGTCTTGTTTATCTAGAGTGGTAACCTGCTCATTCAATTTCATGAGTTATTCTCTCAGTTTCATAAAAGAATAGGTGTGAAATGACCTTGAGAAGTACTTTAAAGTAGGATGCCAAGGTGAGCCAGATGGAGGCTTGGAATCTATGACACTCCCTGCAGAAACAAGACAAGCTTCTAAGTTGCCTGCCTTCCTTTTCCTGCCTCATTTCCATATTCTACTAGTGCTTCCTGTGACTATGAGCCAGTTCACTCAAATTCTTGTGTCAAGGCTGGCCAGATGAGAAACCTATCAAAACAATCTCCAAGGGCTTTCACTCCTGATCTGACATCATTGGCATAGTAGTTTCATAAGAGTGAAACACAAACATTATCCAATGCCGAGTATTTACTGTGTGCACCTGCTATCCAATGGGGTAAACCTATATTGTCTTATTCATTAAGGAATCTTGGGAGTTGGCACAATGCTCATTTTAAAGACAGAGAAACAAAGAGTTAGTGACAGCAAATA
The DNA here is from genome assembly GCF_964237555.1 of Oryctolagus cuniculus. Classification (NCBI taxonomy): domain Eukaryota; kingdom Metazoa; phylum Chordata; class Mammalia; order Lagomorpha; family Leporidae; genus Oryctolagus; species Oryctolagus cuniculus. Next base: position 46,223,898 of record NC_091436.1, read on the forward strand.
CAAATCACAGGAACGCATGTTCTCGGTGGCAGAATTAGTTTAAACTCATCTGTGGGACACTGAAATTCACTTTCCAAACCAGTAGTTGTAGTCTCGCTGACATTCTGTTCCACTTCCCTACCATTCTTTTGGAGTTCAATACAGAGTGATGACAAAAATATTTAGAAGAATGATTACACATTTGTATCTGTGAACCCATATTCTTTAGATAAAGTATAGGTAATGCCTGACTTATGAAACGTACTTTAGTTAAGGATACAGTTCCATTCCCCACAGGGGGCTCTGTCCTTACTTTTCCACTGGCTATAATCCCTGCAACTGAGTAACTCAGTGGAAAAGACCAAAGACAGAATTCTGGCCATTCCATAGAAATGCATGAAGGAGAGAGAAGTCTGAAATTGAGACATCAATTATATTTTCATTTAGAAAGAAGGTCATAAAGTATTTAGCTATATAAGGCACTAAGGGCTTTCATTGACTACTCTGGTGACATAACTATTGTTAATTAACTTGTTTCTGTAGGGAGAATGTGTTATATATTCCACACCTCCATCTGGCTCACCTTGGCATCCTGCTTTAAAGTACTTCTCAAGGTTGTTTCACACCTATTATCTCATTTATCTCTCAGAATAACTCATAAAATGCAGTGGGTACACAGCCACTAAGCAAGTTGCAATCTGCTCAGCGTTCAGTCACTTCAGCTGGAGCAAAAGCTCAAACCTGGATTTGCAACTCCACGGAGCACTTTCATTCTGACATTTACTCAGACTCCGCTCATTATAGTTTAAAATACAATGGCAACAATTCTCTGTACAATCACAAACCAACAGACTAAAGTCACTGAATGTGACACACAACAGGCTACATTTTTTTCTTGTTTGGATAATAATAAAACCAGGAAAATAATATATTTTTAAAATATTTGTAGCAAATAAAAAGAAAATAATCTCTCATAATCCTTCTTCCCAGAGATAATCTGTTTTTTCATACAAACCATTTTAATAAAAATAGGATTATATCATGCATAACACATTTTAACCTCCTTTATTTTTTCACTTTTAAATAAAGAACATATATCTGAGTCATTAACCACTAAGCTCATGGACTCACCAGCCTTAGAGGTTGGCTTCATAATCCAAGCTCTGCCATTTACCAACTATGTAATCTTAAGCAAGTCACTGAGATCTCCTCTTAGTTTCTTTAACTACAAAATGGGAAAATAATAATACACAAAGATCATAGGAACTTTGGGAGGATTAAATAAACATCAGTATATGCAAAGCTTTGGAACAGTACCTAGCATACAGTTTATCCCTTAAATTTTAGCTTTCATTATTTTTCATAGGAAATTCCAACTATCCCAATTATATAATCCATTTCTTTTATACAAGTATAGCTCTTGTTCCTGGCACAATAATAGCCTCCCTAAATTTGTCGTTATCATGTTTCCTAAAGCCTATGAATCTGTTGTCCCATATGGTAAAGGAGACTTTACAGAACTGAATAAGAACCCTAAAACAGGGAGAGTGTTCCAGGTATTTCAAGATGGGCAACTATATATACAAGAGCCAGCCCTTGAACACAAAGAAATTTTTCAGGCTGTGGGTAGAGGGCTGTCAGGGGAAGATAGCTAAAAGTTATAGATGGAGGAAGAATACCATGACTTAAGAAATGTAGGGGTTCTCTATAAGCTAGAAACTAGAAAAGGAAATCCATTTCCTCTGTGATTTTCAGAAAGAATGTATTCATACTCATAGCTTGACATTAACCTGCTGGCACCCATTCAGAACAGACACCTTACTTTAAGCCACTGGATCCATGGTAATTTGTTATAGCAGCTGCAGAAAGCCAATACAGTTTACATCTAATGTTTCAATTTGATAATTATATAATTATGTCTTCTTTGTAGTTAAGATATTTAGAAATACAAATGCAGTCTAATATACCTACATTTGTTTAATAATACCTAATTTGTCAGGCTGTGTCTGCTTTTGTTACATTGTGATTATTTCCTTATGGGAAATCTTCAGAAGTGGACGTAGAAGCCAAAGAAATGAGCAAAATTAAAACCCTTTACTATGTAACACCGAATTTCCTCTGAGGGGCAATCTCCAAGTTTATACCTGTAGAGAATGTGCTTATCATATTCTCCCTTCCTTTACCAGTAATAGATATTGACCAATTTTTTTAAATTTCCCTTTTCCATTTTAATTTTTATCTACAATGTTTGATTACATAATAATTACATAACAAGTAAATATGCTAAAATGGACTATGGCCTATGAATATATTACATTGATTCTTGCATTTCTATGATGATGTCTCATAAGTTCAACTCCATTTCTTAACACAATCATCTAATGGCAGATTCTGTAGTATAGAATCATAGAAAACTGCTGGCCTTCAGAAAAAACTTTGCAAATATATTAAACCAAGGTGACACATCTGTTGTTGATTTTAGATCTTATTTTTACTCCTGTGGAACACTGGTCTTTCTGATTCTAACTTGTTGAATATTATGTTTAGTGGTGTATGAAGCCTGTGATTATAGAGTGGATTGAAATGATGTTTTTGCAAAAATCAAAAAAAAAAAAAAACAGAAAGGAAGGGAGGAGGGGGATTGAGAGGGGAGAAAGGGAAATATGGCTATCTTCTTAGAATTATACATATGAACTATATACAGTCTGTTATTTTTATTAATACAATTTTAAGAAAAAGAAAAGCATAAGAACTATATGATCATTTGGGCTACATCCTTCTAACTTAAATGATTTTAACTTGCAAGTCATGTAATATGCAGTGGAGGGCCATGAACACACTGAGTCTCGGGACTTCATTGCTAATGATTATTTTTATACATTAATTTGACATTTTCAATATTTAAATCACTTAATAAGGATATTCTACACCTTTCAGTACAATTGTTTTACTAATGTAAGAACCTTAATTATAATGTTATTGTACTAGATTGTCAAAGACATGAAATTTTAGGATTAAAAACATTTGTCAGATTAGAAAAGTCATATTTTAGTGTTTTTATTTCTATCTTTTTTTGCTAATTGCTTTTTTTTTAAGCATGGAACATTGATTAAGAAGTGCAATGATAAGCCTCGTGTTCCATTTACTATTTCTGTGGAACTACCTAGAATAGTGAAATTATCCTTAACAGTGGTGCTAAAGGATACTTGTATTATGTTAATGGATTCTGTGAGTAAGATTTTGGAGATGTCCTAGTGGGGAAAGCTTGCTAATGATGCATATAACTGTGGCTTCAGCTGGGAAGGCTCCAAAGCTGCAAGGGACTTCAAAGCAACAGACAGGGCTCTTGTAAAGATTTGATCAGTTGCAAGCCCCGTATACGGCCTCCATGTGCCTCTCCATGCAACTTGGCTGTATTATAGGAGTCAGACTTCTTATATGGCAGCTGAGGATCCAAGCACAACGTTCCAGAAAACAAGAGAGAAACTGCAATGCATTTTTATCATCTAGCTTCAAAAGTCACACTACACTTCCACCCCATTCTCATTAGTTAACATGAAAGTCATGGGGTCACATTTGTTTGAAGTGTGAAGACACTTGTTGTTGAAGTGTGAATCCCACTCACTAATGGAGGGACAACCAGTGTGCCATGTTTTAAATCTCTCTTTCAACCACTGAAGCATCATTAACAAAACTCACTGTCTTGAATATTCAAATAAGTAACAATTAAAATTTAGACAATGTGGGGAGCAACTGGGAGCAACTCGGACTAGACTAAGTTACTGGAATTAAGACTTATTCTATGCATCTGCTCTCCCACAATATGGCGCTGGGAAAGGAAGAAACAGCTTCTACACAGCTGCCTCCAGTTCAACCAATAAACAGCAGGACCTGCTCCTGATTGCAGGAGAGCAGCATACTCGGCGTGTGGGTAGCAGAGTTGGGATTGGTGGAAGAGGACTATAAAGGAGGAGAGAGACAACAAGCACCAGGAACATCTATCTGAAGGAACACCTGTGCAGCCCCCGAGAGAGCCAGCCGGCCGGCGGTGTGCCGCTCCCCCGCAGAAGTGGGGAAAGTGGCTAGGAGGAACCGCCCTTCCACGGAGGTGGAAGGGATGGTAGCCAACCCGGGAAGAACCAGCAGCAAACCCGGGGAGGGCCGAGCAGACAAAAGAACAGCGCAGGGTCCTGTGTCGTTCCTCCACAAAGAGGGGGAGCGACAAGACAATGTTTTTATGAATAAAGATACTTTATACTAATACCACAGAGAAACCAATTAGTTGAACATAAGAGGAATATTTGCTTTGAATTAACCAGAATAAAAATTAATAACAAAATTATGAATTTGCTGCTAATACTAACTGATAGAGTTAAAAAGGAGAGAACGATCCAACATGGGAAGTGGGATACACAGCAGACTCATAGAATGACAGATGTCCTAAACAGCACTCTGGCCTCAGAATCAGCCCTTAAGGCATGCGGATCCAGCTGAAGAGCCCATGAGAGTATTTTAGACATAGAAAGCCAAGGCACTCTGGAAAAAAAAAAAAAAAAAAAAAAAAAAAACAAAACCCTAAATACCTAAATGAAAGATCTCTGTGAGTGAGATCCCAACAGAAAGAACAGGCCATCAAAGAAGGAGGTTCCTTTCTCTGAAGGGAGGAGAGAACTTCCACTTTGACTATGAACTTGTCTAGATAAGATCTGAGTTGATGAACTCAAAAGGCTTCCATAGCCTTGGCAACTCATGACAAGAGCCTAGGGTGATTACTGATGCCATAAACAAGAGTGTCAGTTGTTAAATCAACAACAGGAATCACTGTGCACTTATGCCCCATGTAGGATCTCTGTCCTTAATGTGTTGTACTGTGTGAATTAACAGTATAACTAGGGGCCGGCGCTGTAGCTCACTTGGTTAATCCTCCGCCTTCAGTGCCAGCATCCCATATGGGCCCCAGGTTCTAGTCCTAGCTGCTCCTCTTCCAGTCCAGCTCTCTGCTGTGGCCCGGGAGGGCAGTGGAGGATGGCCCAGGTCCTTGGGCCCCTGCACCCGCATAAGAGACCAGGAAGAAGCACCTGGCTTCTGGCTTCGGATGGGCGCAGTGCCAGCCATGGCGGCCATTTGAGGAGTGAGCCAATGGAAGGAAGACCTTTCTCTCTGTCTCTCTCTCTCTCACTGTCTATAACTCTACCTGTCAAATAAAAAATAATAATAATAATTTTTAAAAAATGTTATAACTAGTACTCAAACAGTACTTTACACTTTGTTTTTCTATGTGGGTGCAAACTGTTGAAATCTTTACTTTGTATATACTAAATTGATCTTCTGTATATAAAAATAATTGAAAATGAATCTTGATGTGAATGGGGGGAGAGGGAGCAGGAGATGGGAGGGTTACGGGTAGGAGTGAGGTTATGGGGGGGTGAGGAAGCCACTGTAATCCAAAAGCTGTACTTTGGAAATTTATATTTATTAAATAAAAGTTTAAAAAATACAAAAAAAGAAAGATATCTGGATTTTTGGGACTATTCTGGTTGTTTGGGGGAACCAGTTAAGTTCAATGTAAAAACAGTAATAAACCAGGCTGAGCATTTTGTAAAAAAAAAAAAAAAAAAAAAAAATTGATTTTGGGTTTTATATACCATGGAAAAAGCAAGTAAACTGAATATATTCTGTCCATCTATATAGTTTCACATACTCAAGAGAAAATTAAAAATTGAGGCTTATTTACCACAATTATGAGATGAAGAATAGAACAGTTAAACTATTCAATAGAATGAGACTAAATAAGTGATTAGTTTTTAGTGAAGCAATAGTAATATATACTGTGTATTTTTTCTGTATAATTAAGATTTATTATACAGCTTGAAAGAATTTTTCCAGATAATGCAGTTACTATAACTTTTTATTTGTTGTACTTTTCCCAGTTTATCCTTCTACAACCCTAATAAACACCAATTTAATAGAATATTAGAAAGTGACAAAGAAAAATGTTAGAAAGGTAGATGTAGTATACTTACTTATAATAGGATTAATTCAAAATCCTTACACAGTGGTCTGTTTTGAGCTTCTGGAGGGAAGAAATATAAATCTCTAAACACAATTGTGTCTTTGTAGTTAAGATGTTCAGAAATATAAATACAGACTTCTAATCAAATATTTGTTTTCTCTATTTGAAGCAATAGGATGCATTCTTTAGGGACATACTGAATTTAAATCGTCCTTTATAACCCTGCAGATGGATAAAGAAGGCAGCATTTTCAGTTAGCTTGCTGCTGCTATAAGCTTCAGTAAAGCACCATAACAGCTTTTGAGGTGTCTTCAGGCTCCAGAGCCCATCGGGGGCCTGACCCGTAAAGACAAAATGATTCTGAGATGCTCTGGCTGGCTTTGCCCAGACATTGGGTGATAAATTTGAATGTTCTCTAGATACCTCCAAATAATGGTTTTGGGAATGAGATGTGGCCCAAGACCCCCTTCCCAAAGTATTTTTGGCGTATCATGCTGTTTTCTTTTCTTTTTTTTTTTTTTTTTAATAAAACTACATATGCACTAAGTTCAAAATTTCTGGTAGTCCTGTTGAACCCAATAACTATTTCTCTGGCCACTATGAGTCCCCAGTCAGAATTGTAGACTTGTGTAAACATGTCTCCTCAGGGACACAGGACATTTCTAGATGTTGTCCATAATGAGTTCTGACTCCAGAGGACACTGGAGAATTCTGCCCAGGCCTTCACTGTGTACAGTTGTAACCTCACCAATTTTACTGTGACATTGCCACCACGTTTTGGGGCTTAGTTTTGGGAAATGGGGCAAAACCATTCTCCTTCAGACTATGCCCTCAAATTTCATCCATCATGCAAGATTGCCTCCCAAGCAGACTGGGAGAGAAGAAACCACAAAACAGCTTCCCTCACCATCTGCTACTCATACCTCTGCTAGCTTCACCCAGTGGCTGACAGTGGTCAGAGTCTGTCTCTTCTCTTCTGCCAATCTTTGTACCATATCCAATTTCCTGTATTAGGGGGAAATAATAGAAGATGGAGTGCAGGAAGAGAGCAGCCAAGAGAAAGGGAATAGAAATGTCATAGTTGCTAACAGGCGCAAGTTCAATGAAGCACAAATATTACCTTTAGGGGCTAACATGGAGAAGATGAAGAGAGGGTGTAAAAATTACCACAACAAAAGGAAGACTTATTAGTAATTGTGAGTTGATATAGGAGAGGGTTGAAGGCCATGGCAGTTCTGAGGACGCGAAGAACATTTAAGCTGGCTCAAGTGTGACAGGTAGAAAAGCTAAAATCCAGGCTCAGCAAGTAAGTAATCTTAGCTGCAACACAGATTTAGAAGAAACAGAGGACAAAGATGTTCAAATCACTGGTCAGAGCCTCAGGTTGAAAAGTTTTGACTTGCATTGCATAGGCAAAATAATTTCTTAAACAGTTGTTGAGAAGGATAGTGACTAGAACTATGCCAGAGAAAAGAGTCATCTAGCAGCCACATATAAAATGTATTGGCAAACTGGGACTAGTGGCATAGGAAGCCTCCAAAAATAGACAAATCATTGCTCCATGTTGTGCATTAAAGATAAGGCATCTAGAAGGTTATATTTAACCGAAAATATCAGATATACATTTTCTCTTTTTCTCTTCAAGCCTTTGCCAATGTAAATGCATGTGATGGGTCTGGTATTCAACAGATCCTTTGGCAAATATTTTAATGTTTGAATTCTAAGAATAAAAGATACACTTTTCTTTATCAGTTGTTATAGTGACATATGTATCACCATACGTAGATCCAAACATATCAGGAGCTTCATTTCTAAGTAACACCTGGCACACAGTTTAGGTCTCTCAATAATGTTTATTATGCATTAAGCTTAAATGTATTAAGATATAAGAATATACTTACACATGTAACTTATTTGATTTTTATACATTTCAATTAAAATTTTTGTATTCATATGGCAATATAGGAATTACATGTGTCTATTTGAGCAGCAACATATAATTAGGGTCAATTTTTAATGCAGGAGAAGTGAGCAAAGCTAGGAAAATAGTTGTATAATAAATTTAATAAAATTACTTAAAACATAATTCTTAGAGTTGTTTGCACTCACTCTAGCAAGACTATTCCAATATCAAATTTTTAAAGACATTGTATCATTCCTATGGAGATGGAATGGCAAGTAGTTTCTTCCCCTGTCTCCTATAGGATTTCATCATTTGATAATCCAAGTGACATTAAACTGTCATATCCTTCTGTGGAATATGTGACATTAATTACAATTTTTACATTTTGCATGGTGACAAATATCATATTATCTTATGTATGGAATCTTGTTAACTGAAGTGATTTCTATAAAGAGGTCTTAATAGCATAAATTTGTTATGAAAAACTAATTTTACTCAAATAAAATGATTTTTTTTCATTGCTGAAGGTGGAAATGCCATAAACTGTAGAAATTCTTGGATATTAAGATGAAGTGAAATAAGCCATGCCCTGTTATTGATCACAGCCTGATGACACATCATATGTTAATGTTTGGTATGTAGATAATCAACAAATACAGTTTTAAACAGTTCTCAAAGTACTTTCAAGTTCCCTGTGAAAAAAACTATTCATTATTTCAAATGTTTCATACATAGTTTAATTTCGATGTTCAAATGCTAAAAACAGATTTTGACAAATTTTAGTGGCATAAAGACATTCAATAATTTGTTTTTTTTTTCTTTTTTTTCCTGTTTTTTTTTTTTTAACTTTTATTTAATGAATATAAATTTCCAAAGTACAGCTTATGGATTACAATGACTTCCCCCCCACACCGTCCCTCCCACCCGCAACTCTCCTCTTTCCCACTCCCTCTCCCCTTCCATGCACATCAAGATTCATTTTCGATTCTCTTAATATACGGAAGATCAGTTTAGTATACATTAAGTAAAGATTTCAACAGTTTGCTCCCACACAGAAACATAAAGTGAAAAATAATAGATGATTTTTTAAATGATGATGAAATCAGATCAGACCTATTGTCATGTTTAATCCCAGTGAGAGTCAAGTTGGGAATTGATAATTTCTTTCTTTTTTTTTTTTTTTTTTTTTACAGAAGATCAGTTTAGTATACATTAACTAAAGCTTTCAACAGTTTGCACCCCCATAGAAACACAAAGTGAAATATACTGTTTGAGTACTCGTTATAGCATTAAGTCTCAATGTACAGCACATTAAGGACAGAGATCCTACATGAGGAGTAACCCCATCATTTGCAACAAGATGGAGGAATTTGGAAAACATCATGCTGAGTGAATTAAGCCAGTCCCAAAGGGACAAATATCATATGTTCTCCCTGATCGGCGACAACTAACTGAGCACCAAAGGGGAAACTTGTTGAAGTGAAATGGACACTATGAGAAACAGTGACTTGATCAGCTATTGTCCTCACGGTTGATGTAAAATGTAATACTTTATCCATTTTAGTATTTTTGTTGTTGTTGTTCTAGTACCAATGGTTGAACTCTGTAATTAACACACAATTATTCTTAGGTGTTTAAATTTTAACTGAAAACTGACCCCTGTTAGGAATTTGGAAAACATTATGTTGAGTGAAATAAGCCAATCCCAAAGGGACAAATATCACTTGTTCTCCTTGATAGGTGACAAATAACTGAGCACCAAAAAGGAAAACTGTTAAAGTGCAATGAACACTATGAGAAACGGTGACTTGATCAGCCCTCACCCTGACTGTTGATGAGCAGCTTAATATGTTATCCCTCTTAGTATTTTTTTTGTTTGTTCTACTTAATACTTTTGGTTGAATACTGTAATCAATACACAATTCTTCTTAAGTGCTGAAGCTTAACTGAAAAGTGATCGCTGTAAATATAAGACTGGGAATAAGAGAGGGAAGAGATGTACAATTCGGGACGTGCTCAAGCTGACTTACCTCAAACGGTAGAGTTAGAAACATACCATGGAATTCGAATTCAATCCCATCGAGGTGGCATGTACCAATGCTATCTCACTAGTCCAAGTGATCAATTTCTGTTCACAATTGATCATAATGCTAGGACTAAGAACCAAAGGGATCACATAAACAAGACTAGTGTCTGCAAATACTAGCTGATAGAATCAAAAAGGGAGAGAATGATCCAACATGGGAAGTGAGATACACAGCAGACCCATAGAATGGCAGATGTCCCAAACAGCACTTTGGCCTCATAATCAGCCCTTAAGGCATGCGGATCTGGCTGAAATGCCCATGAGAGTATTTTAGGCATGGAAAGCCAAGACACTCTGGGGGGGGAAAAAAAAAAAACCTAAATGAAAGATCTCCACGAGTGAGATCCCAGTGGAAAGAATGGGCCATCAAAGAAGGAGGTACCTTTCTCTGAAGGGAGGAGAGAACTTCCACTTTGACCATGGCCTTGCCTAAATATGATCAGAGTTGGTGAACTTAGGAGGCTTCCATAGCCTTGGCAGCTCATGACAAGAGCCTAGGGTGATTACTGATGCCATAAACAAGAGTGTCAATTTGTTAAGTCAACATTTAATAATTAACATCAAAATCTTATCTGCTTATGTAGGAAACAGCATGTCCTTTGCCCTCTCACCATATCACCATACCCCACTCACTTTTTACTGATAACTGTTTAATTGAAAAGTAAGCATTAACATAATCCTGCCAAAGACAAAAGTAGAAGACCCCTGCACCACAGATACTAAAGTAACTTCGAGTTCTCTGCAAGTTCTGAGGCCAAGTAATATAATTCAAGATTAAGTAAACTATAATATTAAAAAATAGGACTCTAAAATACATGAAATCCAAACTCTGAAAGAAACTTAGAAGTCACAGTTACTTTAGGATAAATATTGCCACAGGTTCCTGTAAATGATGAACTCATTGTTGTTCCAGTGTCAATCTTCCACCCCACCATTCCCCTTTTGACTACCATGTATTGTATTCTTTTTAAATAAGATTTATTTATATATTTTAAAAGTTAAGAGTTACACACACAGAGAGAGAAAGAGAGGGAAAGAGCGAGCGAGTCTTCCAGCCATGGTTCACTCCCCAGAGGGCCACAATGGCTCGGCCAGCCCCAGGCTGAAGCAGGAGCCAGGAGGTTCATCTGGGGTCTCCCACATGGGTAGCAGGGGCCAAAACACTCAGGCCATCTTCCCCTGCTTTTCCCAGGCCAGTAGCAGGGAGTTAGGTTCAAAGTGGATCATCCGGGATATGAACTGGCACCCATATGGGATGTTGCCATTGCAAGTGGTGGCTTAACCACTAAGCCACAGCACTGACCCACATAGTTTGAATTCTTATCAGTTTCCAAAGCCCTGGGCTAATCACTTCATACATTGTTACATATTTCTAACAATGAACATCCAGAATAAATACCATTATCTCCATTCCACAGGCAAGGAAACTCAGATATGAAGAGAGTTAGCAATTTACAAATCAAGGAGTTAGACAAATGAGAACATAACCCAAGGTCCAGTTTTGTGATTCTAGCACAGAATCTATAAGAAGTAATGCAATTGCTAACCCTGAGCAATATATGAAACCTAGTTTTTAAGAGTCAGCCAGCCCTTTGTTTAATACACCTGTTTGCTATTTATATTCTATGCACCTTTCCTCTTACCGCTTAGCTTTTCTAACTTAGTGTGATTTCATCTATCTATAACATGGGAATATTAGTCCACACAACATATGATTCCTGGAGAAATTAAATGAAATGATGTAAAAAGTTCTAAAATAATAGGGTAGTAATCATTTGCATTGTATTAATGGACATTCTAGAATTTTTTGTAAAACAGCACATTTCCTTTTAAAATATGTAAAGCCCAACTTTCTCTCTCATCCTCTTATCCCTTGTACTCTATTCTCAAGCCTATTGCTAACACTTACCAGCAGTTGATAATAAATTTTGATCATTTGACCTCATGTGAAAGTTTATATCTAAGATGTTCAGAGGTCAGAATACCATTCTTTTAACCTATGGGAACTATAATGAAAACTCTGCCTTCGATGCATTTATGACATTTTCTGAATCCACACAAGCTCTCAGACCCTTTATGGTGGAACTATACAGCCAAAAGATGATGGTCTTACATATGTGGTTCTGAATCTCCCTAGATGTCCTTGCATCATCTTTGCTTCCACTGTTTCATTGGCCAAACCTGGATCCAGAAAAGCAGATAGCCTATGTTAGAGGGACAATCATACATACAATTTAGTACTCTTACTCCAGTTCTTGAGATTACCCTCTTTTTATGTAACAGATAAAATCTCCTTAATATATATATATACACACTTTATATATATATATACATATATCTCTATATATTGAGAGAGAGAAAGAGAGAGTGAGAGAGAGAGAGAGAATGAATGAAACTTCATTCTGCCATTCACTTCCCAAATGCCCTCAATGGCTGGGATCCAACTACTTAAGCCATCATTGCTGCCCCCCAGTATCCACATTAGCAGGAAGCAGGAAGCCAGGACTCATACCCAGGTGCTGTGATATGGGACAGGCATCTTAACTGGCATCTTAATGACTAGGCCAAACACCAACCCATTGCTTTTTATTTTTAACTGATACATAAAAATTTTACATACTTACGGGATACACTGTGATATCATTATACATGTATACAATGTATAATGTCCAGTTCAGGGTAAATATTACCATCTCCTCAAATGCTTATCTCTTTTTACTGAAAACTTTCAAATTTCTCTTTTAGCTTTTTCATAAATATGTACAGCACATTATTGTTATCTGTACTCTCCCTACTGTGCAGTCAAGAACTAGAATTTCTTTCTCATATCTAACTATAACTTAGTACCTTAGTATCAGTCTATTTCTAAATCTCCCTCCTCCTTTACTCCCTCCAAACTCTGACAAGCACTATTATACTCACAATTTCTATGAGATATATTCAAATGTGAATGAGATCGTGTGGTGCATATCTTTACCTGACTGGTTTATTTCTTTTAACATAATACCTTCACATTGCTGCAAATAACAATTTATTTCTCTTTATGGCTAAGCAATATTCCAGTGTGAGTGTGTTAGTGTGTGTGTATATAGTATTTTTTATCTATCATTTGATAGACACTCAGATTGTTTCCATTTCTAAAGTTTTGCGAATATTGCTACAATAAACATAAGAATACATATATGTCTTCAATAGATTGACTTTATTTCCTCTGGATACATAAAGGCACCATTGGGATTGTTGGATCATATGATAGTCCTATTTTTAATTTTTAAGAAAACTCAGTATTTTTTTCTACAAAGCCTATACTATTTTACACTTCCACCAGCAGTGTGCAAGTGTTCCATTTTCTTCATGTACTATCAACACCAACTATTATTTGCCTTTTTGATGATAGCCATTCCAACTGGAGTGAGGTGATACTTCATTGTAGTATTAGTTTGTATTCTCCTGATGTATTTGATTTCTGTTACTTTAAGTAAAATATCTGGGAGCTTCTGGGGGAAGAAAATAATTATTCCATCTTACAGGTTGTCATCTATAATTCAGAATTACATGGCCCCATAATCTGGCATTTGTGGATGCTGGTTATAGCAGGTGCAGGAGCAATCATACACATGATCACATGGTAAACCAGGAAGCAAAGATAACAGCTAAGCAGAACTTGAACTCAAAATAATGAACCCACATGAGAATTACCTCTGAGAGCATGTCTTCTATGTCTTAAACCCCTACAGCCAGATCACAGCACAGATACGTGTGCCACAATTAGATAAACTCTGCATCCTTAATCCATCAATCATTAAGATATCAGAGTTCAAACATCTGCATGAGTTTCAAGGAGACAAGTAAGTCCTACTCAACTCATGACACTAGGTTAGCAATGTGGAGCTTTTATTCGTGTATCCGTTGGCCATTTTAATGTATTCTTTTGAAAAACGTCTACTCACATTTATTGCCTGTTTAATTGGGTTATTTGTTCCTTTTCTATTGAGTTCCAAATTTATTCTTGTTTTTAACCCCTTCTTTTATATATAATACATAAATATTTCCTCATATTCTGTAAGTTATATATTCATTTTATCAGTGGCTTCCTTTGCTATGCAGATGCCTTTTAGTTTGATGAAATCCCATATGTGTATTTTACTTATGTTTCTCATGCTTTTGTCGTCTTATTCATGACCTCCTTTCCATTCCAAAAGTCTTGAAGCATTTTCTCCATGTTTTTTTCTAATAGCTTTATATTTATTGAGCTTACTGCTATGTCTTTACTCCATTTTAAATAGATTCTTGTATATTTTAATAGTTGGAGGGTCTAGTTTCATTCTTCTTCATGGGGGTATCCAAGGTTTTCCAGTACTGTTTATTGAGAAGTCTCCTTTTATTCTAGTGTGTGTTCTCAGTGTCTTCATCAAAAATTGGTTGGCTATAGATACATGCATTTACTTCCAGGCTCTCTATTCAATAAGATTTTTTGGTTAACCTTCTAATGTTTTATTTTTACATGCTGGTGTCTTTTTCTATTTGAAGAATTTACTTTAACATATCTTTAGGACAGGTCTGATGGTGATAAATGTTCTAAATTTTTTCTTTTCATGGTCTGTCTTTATCTTTCCATCACATCTGTGGTATGGTCTTGTTGGATATGGTCTTCTTGGTTTGCAGACATTTTCTTTAAATACTAAGGAATTCCTTAAATACTAAGAAAGTCTATCACCAATCTCTCCTGGCCTGAAGTCTCCATTCAAGTGAACTGGAACACCCTTTTATGGAATTACTTCTTTTCTTATATAGTTTTGGAAAATTCTCTTGATCTTTAAAATTGGAGAATTTGATTATAATACTACTTGTGGTAGACTTTGTTGAGTTGAATCTGACTTGTGGCTACTGACCTTTATAGAAAGTTATATCTTTCTTTATATTTGGGAAGTTTTCTGTTCTTATCTTTGAATATATGGTACCCTGTGGTCTTTTCAAGTCTATTTCGAACTCCAGTAACTTGAAAATTTGCTCTTTTAGTGCTGACCTGTAATTCCTGAAAGTGGTCCCATTCCTCTTTGTTCTTTTTCTCTTTTTCTTCTGTGTCTTTCAAAAAGCTTGTTGTTAATCTAATTAATTCTTTTTCTTTGTCCTGTTCTGCTAATGATGCCTTCTGTCTAACGAATTTTTTAATTCAAGGATTTCCATTTGATTTTTAAAAAATTACTTGTTTGGAGCCAGTATAATGGCATAGCATGGTTAAACCCCAAACCCACTCTGTGGGCATTCCACATGGGCACCAGTTTGTGTTCTCTCTTCTCTACTTTTGATCCAGCTCCCAGGTACTGGCCTGGGAAAGCAACAGAAGATGACCCAAGTGTTTGGGGTCCCTGCCACCTGCTTGATAAACCCAGAAAAAAACAGAAAAAGCTCCTGACTCTTGATGTTGGCCTAGCCCAGTGCTGGCTATGGTGACCATTTAGGGAGTGAACCAATGGATGGAAGATTCTCTCTCTCTCTCCCTCTCTCTCTTTCCCTCTCTTTCTGTAACTTGCCTTTCAAATAAATAAATAAATCTTTTTTGAAAAAAAAAATTACTCCCATATCACTGTTAGAGTTGCTCTGTGCTCTGTGTTTTCCTAAAGAGCATTGCGTTTCCTTAAAACAGCTGTTTTGAATACTTCATCCAACCATTTGCATATACCAATTGCTGTTTGATTGGCTTCTGATATCTTATTTTGTTCATTAGGTATGGTCATAGTTCCATGAAAATTCTTGATGTTTGTTGCCATACAATGTCATCTGCACATTGAAGGGTTAGGAATGTTTTCCTAATGTGGTTTTTAATAGTGCCTGCCTTCCAGAAATTCTAGCAGTCTGAATATTTTCTCTGAGTCTCTGGATACTCCCACTATTGTACTACCAGACTGCACCCCAACTTGAGGTCTGTCAAAAGTCTGCTGGTGGTGTATTACTTGCTATTTTAGCACTAGAGCAAACACTGTCCTAGATTTGTCCAAAATCAGTAGTTGACATGTTGTTCTGAATGAACTGAAAAGCTATTTTAAAAGAGCTAGTCTGTGCCTGCAAACTTTCTTGGGGCTCAGGTTGGCCCAGATGCCTCATCCACAGTTACTGGGCCTATGATCAGGCATCACAGAATTCTGCCTGGCTCCAGGCCTCGACATGGATGGCCTTGTCCCCAGTTTTTATACAGTGTCATTATATACACTTTCCTTTTCCCCCACCACATAAATGATTACTGTATCTATCATGGGCTAGCTGAGGTTGTGAAAGGAATGGGATGAACTGTACTGTATCCCTCTATGCCACAGTGCCAGATCCTAACTGGAATCCATAGCCCACTGAGCTCAGCACAACATGGGCATAGGACCAAGACTCATGTCATAAGTTGCCTGATACAGAAGTGGATTCTCAGCCAGAGACCACTAAACCCAGCCACAGGTTTTCCTGGTCAAGATGTAATTCCTACCAACTGTAGTCACTGGGACAAGTCTAGAGGTTCCATTTGAGGGCCCTGGTTCGGGGACCAGAAACTTAAGGATCTGCCCCTTGTTGGATTTCACCAGCCATTATGAGATCCAAGTAACAGTTCTTTGCTGACCTTTGAACCCGATTCCACAGAGACTTTAGACTTATTCCTTGCAATCTGCCCAAGATTTGGAGACAGGTGATGATGGCAGTCCCTTGACCACCCAGGCTGGAAGTAAGCTTGATCACATCATAGTCTAGCAGATGCAAGGCCCCACACAACCTTGCAATTTCTTGCCCTCCCCATCCAGGCTGGTGGTGATACAGATAGAAATGAACCCATTCTAATGGGCCACAGGTCTCTGTAGAGCCAATCTGGAGGCTCCATCTATAGTTAGTGACCCAGCAATAGACACCTTTTGGATTTATCTGGCAGCAGATCTCACCATGGCAAGTCAGGCACTGATCTTCTAGGGAAAGTCCTATACAGCCTTTTCCCAACTATTTCCTAAGATCTGTAATCTTGCTCTGTTGTCAGTCAAAGTTGCAGAAGAGATGGTAGAGGCAGTCCCTAGGCTGCCCAGCTAAGGAGGAATGAGAAGTTCAGTATGGCGTCTGATGCTGTCCCACACTGTTTTTTTTTTTTTTTTAAGATTTATTTATTTATTTGAAAGGAAGAGTTACACAGAGAGAAGGAGAGGCAGAGAGAGAGAGAAAGAGAGGGAGAGGTCTTCCATCTGTTGGTTTACTCCTCAATTGGCTGCAACAGCCAGAGCTGTGCAGATCTGAAGCCAGGAGCCAAGAGCTTCTTCCAGGTCTCCCATACAGGTGCAGGGGTCCAAGGACTTGGACCATCTTCTACTGCTTTCCCAGGCCATAGCAGAGAGCTGGATGGGAATTGGAGCAGCTGGGATTTGAGCTGGCCCCCATATGGGATGCTGGCACTGTAGGAGGCAACTTTACCCGCTTTGCCACAGCTCTGGCCCCCAGCACTGGGTTTAACAGTGGCATGTCTACTACTAAATTTGAAGTGTAGGGTCAGGACTTAATTCCCTCTTCCTCCCCCAAAACAAAGAAATGAATTATCTATCCATATTATACTGCTTGGTGTGGAGGAGAGGTGATGCATGGAATTCTTTCCTTTCTGCTTTCTTCAATGCATCTTTTCTTATTGTCATACAAAAATTAGGCACTACTGGCTTTCACTGTTCTTCTTAAGGTGGCTTGGTGCATGAATAGCTGTTTCAAGTTGTATCTCTCTGTGGTGATGATCACTTGAGCATTTTTATTAAGTGACCACAACAAAGTGTGATAGTCCCAGGAGTCTATAACACTAAGAACTAGATTAATTGTACTGTTACATGGGTTATTCTCTATAATTACTTTCGTGATGGAGCTCAGCAGAAATGCCTGGGTCTTCAATATAGTAATTATTTGGTATGACTGGCAGATACATCTGTGTTTCATACTTTCTTCACAGTATATATCATATTAGCATAAGTGTCATTAGCATGCATTCCCACAGTGAGATCATTTACCATCCTATAAAAATTCAGGGCAGCATTGGAGGCAAGCTTATAGGATTATTCAAAATCATGTTCCTGATAAACCTAATGGGGATCACAGAAGTCAATTATGAAACTCTCATTTGTACTTGAAAATAGAACTAGAAATAGAAAGAGATATGGTGGTAAATATATTTGGAAGAAGCTATTTGACAAAGAACTAAAGTGAAGGGGATGTTAATGAGGGAAACAGAATATGGTTAGAAAGAGGACGGTCAACATAATGGTCCCAATCCTTCTCCAACAGGATCGTGCAGTAATGTGTGACCATTTCACAGCAACTCCCTATATCCTTCTGGAACTGCATTTTTCTAATTTCTTTATTAGTCTTTTATTATGATGTTCTGCAAGGATGATTAGTTTAATTATTATGTTGAAAATTAAAGTAACTTAAATTTCCAAATTCATTATAGAGTTACTTTGCTTAAAACTTGATACTGTAATACCATAAACATGAGCACCCAATGAGTTCAAAATACTTCCATATGTTCAGTATAGTCTGTTATGTTCAGAGAAGGGAAAACTGAAATTAAAACTTTAAGTGATGACCATTTTAATGTCTGATTACAGTAGGTAAATACTATAGGGTTTCCAAATTTATTCATAATAGGCAATTATTTTTCAATAAAATGGGCAATGTATTCATTTCAATTTCTATTTAAATGTCTATAGAATTAAAAAGTTGACTTAAAATGCAGTTCAAGTGTATTATGTAATTGTATCATAATTGCCAAGGATCAGGTCTTAGAAAGTTATTCTTAAAGAGCATTAATTATCATTAAGCTCATTCCTAAAGATCATTAATTGTCATTAAAATAATTTTTCACCTTGATTTGGAATATTAAACACCTTAGTTAATCTCCTTTGATTCTATTATTAAAGAAAAAAGTTAAAAATGAGAAAGGAATGAATAAGTTAAAAATAGAAAAGCACTAAGCTAATAAGATCTGCTAAACATTTACAGTGTTACTAATAGGCTGGGGGGACTTTTCTCCTGATTCCTGAGTTTTCTGCATATTAGTGTGTGCTTCAGTGTTACTTCTTACTATTGTTGCCTACCTGACCTCTTGCAGGAGATAAGGAAGGGGGTTAACTGAATGGTAAATACAAAAGGAAGAAGCAAAATGAATGCAGTCCAGTCATTCCTTCCTAAGGGGCTAGCATTCCTACATATACCACATCCTGACTTTTAGAAAGACACCCTTCTGTATGCCAAGGCTATGATTATTAGTCACAACTGAGTCTTATTCATGTCTAACTATTATTAGGAAGCTCAAGTTCCTGCAAATATATTCTCCAGTATCAATGCTCTCAGTAGTAAAAGTGTTATACTGGCTTAATGTTGCTTTCCTTATTGTGTTATTTGTTAATTGGCAGTATTTACTAGACCCGAATTAAGACATTTATTCACTTGCCTATTCCTTTAGCATTATGCATTGATCTGTGAATGCCCAGAATATAATAGAATTCTCAGTGCAGGAGACAATGAACCCAGAGAGAGAGAGGGAGGGCAGGACAAAGATCATACAAGATGACCCTGTAAGCTACTTTTTTTTTTTTTAAGAAAAAATTCAGATATGCCTGAAGAGCCCATGAGAGTATTTTAGGCATGGAAAGCCAAGACACCCTGGAAAAAAAAAAAAAAAGAAGACCTAAATGGAAGATCTCTGTGCGTGAGATCTCAGTGGAAAGAACAGGGCCATCAAAGAAGGAGGTACCTTTCTCTGAAGGGAGGAGAGAACTTCCACTTTGACTAAGACCCTGTCAGAATAAGATCTGAGTTGATGAACTCAAAAGGCTTCCATAGCCTTGGCAACTCATGACTAGAGCCTAGGGAGATTACTGATGCCATAAACAAGAGTGTCAAATTGTTAAGTCAACAACAGGAGTCACTGTGTACTTACTTCTTGTCGCTCCCCCTCTTCGTGGAGGAACGACACAGGACCCTGCGCTGTTCTTTTGTCTGCTCGGCCCTCCCCGGGTTTGCTGCTGGTTCTTCCCGGGTTGGCTACCGACCCTTCCACCTCCATGGAAGGGCGGTTCCCCCTGCCACTTTCCCCACTTCCACGGGGGAGTGGCACACCGCCGGCCAGCTCTCTCGGGGGCTGCTCAGATGTTCCTCCAGGTGTTCCTTCAGATAGATGTTCCCCTTAGATGTTCCTGGTGCATGTTGTCTCTCTCCTCCTTTATAGTCCTCTTCCACCAATCCCAACTCTGCTACCCACACGCCAAGCATGCTGCTCTCCTCCAATCAGGAGCAGGTCCTACAGTTTATTGGTTGAACTGGAGGCAGCTGTGTAGAAGCTGTTTCCTCCTCTCCCAGCGCCATATTGTGGGAGAGCAGATGCATAGAATAAGTCCTAATTCCAGTAACTTAGTCTAGTCCGAGCCGCTCCCCACAGATCCCCCTTTCTTTTTATTTTTTGGCGTTGATACGCGCCTGTCTTCGGTGTCCCGCGGCACACACTCTGCTCTGCTTGCTAGAGTTGCCACAGGTTCTTACAAGTCCTATCAATCAGGCAAACCGAATCCAGGTCCTCTCTTCGCCATGTTGTGAGGAGGTTTTTAGGCGCTGATGCGTGCCTGTGTTCGGTGACCTGCGGCTCATACTCTGGTCGAGCCGCCTGCTGGTGCTTACCGCCTTAATCAGGCAGACCGAATCCAAGCTCTCTCATTGCCATGTTGTGGGGTGACTTATTGGTGTTGATTCGTGCCTGTCTTCGGTGACCTGCGGCGCATAAGCTGCTAGCCGCCCGCAGGTGCTCATCGCCTCACTAATCAGGCAGACCGAATCCAAGCTTTCTCATTGCCATGTTGAGGGGAGGCCTTTCTATTTCTCTATTTCTCTATCTCCGGGCATTCCTATCTCTCCCATTTTACTTCTATCTTCCAGCATTCCTATTTCTCTCATTTTACTTCTAAACTTCTGTTTCTCTTATCCCTGCGGCTTCCCGGCGCCCGCCCAGAGGCTGCTTCTCGGCGGCTTTCCGGCTCTGAGCCGCTTCAGCCCGCGCCTCTCTCATCTGCGCGGCTCGGCTTTGCACACACACTCTGCGGTCTCGCACTTAGCCCAGCGTTCCCTATCTACTTGTGCCCCGCACGCTCTGTCTGCGCGCGGCAGCCTCCGCGAGTCACACAGCGTAGCTTACGTCTCCACCACCAGCATTCAATCTAAGTTTCCCGGGCTAACCTGGCGAATTCAACCCAGCTCACGTCTCCGCCCCACGATTTGGCTTCCCGTCCTTTGCTCCCCGGGCTAATCAGACGGATCCCAATCTGGCTTACGTTTCTGCTTCTGGTTTCAACTTTTCGCCCCCTATTCCCGGGCTAACTTGAGAATCCCAAAGTGGATTTTGTCTCCGCCTCGGCCTGCCCCCCGCGGCTTCAATTTCCCTAACATTTTTCTCTACCCGGTATGTTTCCCCAAGCTTTCCTCCAACAATACTCCTCCCTCATTTCTCCTGGCCTCTCCCCACAGTCCGCATCCGAGTCTGTTTGTTCTAGCTTTCACTTTCGCTTTCGACCTTAGAAATTTCTCCCAGCTTCCCCCCGTAGTCCGTATCCGAGTCTATGCCTAGGCTTTCAATAGCTTCTTCCAGCACCTTTTTTCGTCTGGCTTTTCCCTAGGCTGTTTGCTAGTCTCTCTCTCCGATATTTTCCACTTCTTCCCGTTTCTTCCCTCCTAAGTTTCCTATCCATCCTAGGTTTCCTATCCGAGTCACGGCACCATTATGTCGCTCCCCCTCTTCGTGGAGGAACGACACAGGACCCTGCGCTGTTCTTTTGTCTGCTCGGCCCTCCCCGGGTTTGCTGCTGGTTCTTCCCGGGTTGGCTACCGACCCTTCCACCTCCATGGAAGGGCGGTTCCCCCTGCCACTTTCCCCACTTCCGCGGGGGAGCGGCACACCGCCGGCCAGCTCTCTCGGGGGCTGCTCAGATGTTCCTCCAGGTGTTCCTTCAGATAGATGTTCCCCTTAGATGTTCCTGGTGCATGTTGTCTCTCTCCTCCTTTATAGTCCTCTTCCACCAATCCCAACTCTGCTACCCACACGCCAAGCATGCTGCTCTCCTCCAATCAGGAGCAGGTCCTGCTGTTTATTGGTTGAACTGGAGGCAGCTGTGTAGAAGCTGTTTCCTCCTCTCCCAGCGCCAT
Source organism: Oryctolagus cuniculus (assembly GCF_964237555.1). Classification (NCBI taxonomy): domain Eukaryota; kingdom Metazoa; phylum Chordata; class Mammalia; order Lagomorpha; family Leporidae; genus Oryctolagus; species Oryctolagus cuniculus. Next base: position 46,246,068 of record NC_091436.1, read on the forward strand.
ATTGTGGGAGAGCAGATGCATAGAATAAGTCCTAATTCCAGTAACTTAGTCTAGTCCGAGCCGCTCCCCACACTTCTTATGTGGGATCCGTCCTTAGTGTGTTGTCCAATGTGAAGTAATGCTATAACTAGTACTGAAACAGTATTTTACACTTTGTGTTTCTGTGTGGGTGCAAACTGATGAAATCTTTACTTAATATATACTGAATTGATCTTCTATATATAAAGATAATTATTGAAAATGAATCTTGATGTGAATGGAATGGGAGAGGGAGCAGGAGATGGGAGGGGTGTGAGTTGGAGGGAAATTATTGGGGGGGAAGCCATTGTAATCCATTACCTGTACTTTGAAAATTTATATTTACTAAAGAAAAAAAAAAGAAAAAAAAGAAAAAAAAAAGATTTTATTTTAAATGAAATAAGAATAAATTAATGCATTGGTGCATTTCAAGTTGAAAAAGAATATGATCTGAATTTTAGAATTTCACTTTGTTTTAAAATTTGGAAGGATAGGGCAGAAAACAGATAAGGATCAATTACAGTAGCTCAGGCATTCAACTGCTTGTTTAGAATTGTCCTTATGGAGCGTAGGAGTGAACAGTTTTGAGAATACAGGGAACCAGAGTCAACTGTACTCACTTTAAAAATGGCACACAGGATATGAGTAAGGTTGCAATGCTAAAAACTAAGAATTACTACTAGTTTTTTCATCCCGACTACCTCAGTAAATAGGGTTACAATGATCAGAAATGGAGAAGACTTTTGGAGGATCAATTTGTGCTTTATTCTGCACAGATTTTTCTGGATTTTTTAAAAATTATTTATTTTAGTTTTATTTGAAAGCCAGAGAAAGACATACAGAGAAATACAAATATCTCCCATCTGCTGGTTCACTGCACAAATGCCCACAAAAGCCATGGCTAGGCATGCCCTAAATCAGAAATTAGATACTCTATCCAAGCCTCCTATGGGAGTGGCAGGGACCTAAGTACTTGGGTCATCATTTCTTGCCTCCCAGGGTGTGCATTAGAAGATAGCAGGAAGCAGAGTCGGAACATGAATATAGTTACTCTGATATGAAATGTGGACATTTCATGTAAGAAGTGCCTTAACTACTGTGCAAAACACCCTCCCCAAATAGTTGCTTGTTTGCATCAGTTTGTAGCATATTGCAGATAACCAAATTTAGATAGCAAGTAAGCAACATGACACACACACACACACACGTTGCAGTGGATTCATTCTGAGAGGAAGAATGTGGTGGGGGCAAGAGGCACGGAGTCACCACACAGACCCCGGGAGTTGGGTGAAAGCAGGCCAGAGGCGAGCAGCCCGCCGACTCATTTGTTTCAGTTGGTACAGCAGCTTAAATAGCCAAGGCAGCCGATCTGGTCAAGGGGCGGTCTAAACTTAACCAATCACAGCCTGTTGCCAGGCAGTTTCTGAAGCCATCCAATCACAGCCTGTTGCCAGGCAGTTTCCGTTGCCAGTGGCCATCTTGGCATGGCCTTCTCATTCTACCACACACACACATACACACACACATAAACATACACACACACACACATTTATATATATATATTTTTTAGGGGGAAAATCAGGGCATGAGAGATCTTTGTCATTTGTTCTTTGCAGTGAAAAGTTAGATAATGTTTGAAAAGTAATGAGATTAATGATATCAAACACTGACTGCACAAAGACATATATTATTCAAACAGTATTATGCTAAGCATAAGACATCTCTTATTTAACTTAATTCAGAACAACATTATGTTATACATGGAGAACTTAAGATTTAAACACTATGATCATTTTCCCAAAAGCACACAGATAAATGGTGGCTCAACAGACTTTGAGTTCACGTCTGCTTGATTCTGAAATCCATGCTCATCAAGATGCAGCATGCACCAGGCACACCAGGCCTTTAGAACAAGAGACTGAGTTCGCCAGTTACCTTAATTAATGTGAATTGCCCTACCTTCACAACGAACAAGAAAATCCTCAGAACTCCAAGGACGTGTGTTGATTTCAAAGCCACAGAGAAAGAACTCATTTGTGATCTGAAAAGTCCAGTTTTGGGGGAGAAGGGACTTTTAAGTCATGAAGATAGATTATCACCTCAAGAGGTTGGCCACACACCCTAGTGTGTCCAAAACAAACCTAATTTATGCTGGTTTCAACAAAAATTGTTAATAACGCCTCACTTTATCTTGTAAATTTGATCATATGGTCACTCGTATTTAGTGGTCTTTGATCCAAAAGGTACAAATACCCACAAATCCCATACTCTTCCTTTAAAGATACCAAGGCCACTGAGGCAGCAGAGCATAAATACTATGCAAGGTATCTTCTCCTCACTCCTCATTTTCATCTATTGAAAACCTTATTCTTCAAAGCTCACTTTTGAATTTATTCATATATCTATTCTCTCAGATTTCTCACATTAGTGTATTTATGCTTCCTTACATGATTCTTACTGCAGATTATTTTCTATCCAAGCATAAAAGTATGTTTTCTCTTTTATTTAAATGCAAGTCTTATTCATCCTCAAATGCCTCAGTCAGTCCTATAATCTTAGGTTTTCGATAAATGTTTGTTGAATCAATGTTGACAGAATTTAAGTACTAGGCAAGAATAATGGGAAATATGTCTAGCTGTTATTGCTTTTTTAAAGGGATATTGATTGAAGTATACAGAACATTTCCTACTTGTTTGTATCTCAAACAGCACAAGTGAACATATCTCTATATATGCAAAAGAGAACCTTTTACAGTAATTTCAAGATGCACATAATTGGTGTTATAGGATTTATTTTCTTTTTTTTTTTTAACTTTTATTTACTGAATATAAGTTTCCAAAGTACGAATAATGGATTACTATGGCTTCCCCCCCATACCGTCCCTCCCACCCACAACCCTCCCCTTTCCCACTCCCTCTCCCCTTCCATTCACATCAAGATTCATTTTCGATTATCTTAATATACAGAAGAATAGCTTAGTATACCTTAAGTAAGGATTTCAACAGTTTGCTCCCACACAGAAACATAAAGTGAAAAATAATACATGATTTTTTTTAAATGATGATGAAATCAGATCAGACCTATTGTCATGTTTAATCCCAGTGAGAATCAAGTTGGGAGTTGATAGTTTCTTTTCTTTTCTTTTTCTTTTTTTTTTCTTTTTTTTTTTTTACAGAGGATCAGTTTAGTATGCATTAAGTAAAGATTTCAACAGTTTGCACCCCCATAGAAACACAAAGTGAAATATATTGTTTGAGTACTCGTTATAGCATTAAATCTCAATGCACAGCACATTAAGGACAGAGATCCTACATGGGGAGTAAGTGCACAGTGACTCCTGTTGTTGACTTTACCAATTGACACTCCTGTCTATGGCATCAGCAATCCCCCTATGCTCCAGTCATGAGTTTCCAAGGCTATGGAAGCCCCTTGAGTTCTCCGACTCTTATCTTGTTTAGACAAGGTCATAGTCAAAGTGGAAGTTCTCTCCTCCCTTCAGAGAAAGGTACCTCCTTCTTTGAAGACCTGTTCTTTCCACTGAGATCTCACTCACAGAGATCTTTTGCCAGAGTGTCTTGGCTTTCCATGCCTGAAATACTCTCATGGGCTTTTCAGCCAGATCCGAATGCCTTTAGGGCTGATTCTGAGGACAGAGTGCTATTTAGGACATCTGCCATTCTATGAGTCTGCTGAGTATCTCACTTCCCATGTTGGATCACTCTCCCCTTTATTTATTCTATCGGTTAGTGTTAGCAGGTACTAGACTTGCTTATGTGCTCCCTTTGACTCTTAGTCCTTTCATTATGATCAATTGTGAACTGAAATTGATCACTTGGACTAGTGAGATGGCATTGGTACATGCCACCTTGATGGGATTAAATTGGAGTCCCCTGGTATGTTTCTAACTCTACCATTTGGGGCAAGTCAGCTTGAGCATGTCCCAAATTATATATCTCTTCCCTCTCTTATTCCTACTCTTATGTTTAACAGGGATCACATTTCAGTTAAATTTCAACACTTAAGAATAACTGTGTATTAATTACAGAATTAAACCAGTCATATTAAGTAGAACAGACAAAAAACTACTAAGAGGGATAATGTATTAAGTTGTTCATTAACAGTCAGGGCTATGCTGATCAAGTCACCGTTTCCCATAGTGTCCATTCCACTTCAACAGGTTTCCTTTTTGGTGTTCAGTCAGTTGTCACCGATCAGGGAGAACATATGGTATTTGTCCCTTTGGGACTGGCTGTGGAAGTGTTCTGGTCCAAATTTCAGAAGCTGAGTTGAAATTTAGAAAGATACTTACAGAAAAAGTATAATCTACCATAACACTATATTTCAGATTTTAATACTGGGTTTTAATTAAATTTGGCTTGTTATTTTGAGAAAAGAAAATATAGGGGCTGGCACTGTGGCATGGTGGGCTAAGCCCCCACCTGAGGTGATGGCATTCTATATAGGAGCAGGTTCTAGTACTGGCTGCTTTTCTTCCTATCCAGCTCTCTGCTATGGCCTGGAAAAGCAGTAGAAGATGGCTCAAGTGCTTGGGCCCCTGCACTCACATGGGAGACCCAGAAGAAGCTCCTGGCTTCAGGCTTCAGATCAGCCCAGCTCTGGCCATTGCCTCCACTTGGGGGTGAACCAGCAGGTGGAAGACATTTCTCTATCTCCCTCTCTCTGTCTGTAACTCTATCTCAAATAAATAAATAAATAAAATCTTTAAAAAAAGAAAATATATTTTCTTAAATAGTACAGGTTTTAATGGTTATATAAATTCAAGCATATTAAAATGATAGATTATGTAAATATTAATTGTGAATTATAACACTTTAACACAATGAGGTTATAGTATTGTTAGGTTGAGTTTTAGCTCATTCATAGGGAATAACAGAGCCTTTTTTAATACACTCCTGGTAGTAGTTCTTATTTGCCAGTTTCTTTGAGAAAAGGCATGAATAAAATAAGAAAGAAAAAGAAAAATATGTAAATATTTACAAATACTTGAACATTAGATATTTTATTTTTTATTTTCTTTTGTTATAACAACTAGGATTTCTTCATTTTGAGTAATTCAAAAGATACAAAATTCAAGATCTAAAGAGTATCAAATAGTATACAAAGACAAATAAAGCTCCCTCCCAACCTGGAAATCATCTACTTTCTGTGGAATTTTCTTATTGTTTTTGCAATGGTTTTCCTGTTTTACCACACTCTGATGTTAAAACTGTTTATTTATTTTAATAATGTATCCTTTATTTGTACAATTTTTGTTATTTAAATTTAAATTTTAATTGGTTTTTTATAGTTTTTAATGTTAATTTTGTTTTCTTTTTTAAATTTTATTCAGGTTATACAATTTTATGTATTTCATATAAACAAAATTAGTTTTGAACAAATTCAGTGGGATTTGCAGATAAAACTCTAAAAATATGATATTTCTTTCTTCTCTCACTACCTTTCCTCCCACAGTCTTTCCTTCTCCCTCTTTCTTTTTTTAAAAGTTTTTGAGATAATATATTTTTAAAATTATATTACAGTAAAAAGGCTTAACACTTTACAGAATCACAAGTTTAACAACTAGGAAGCAAAAAGACCCTACTTTAGTGAGAATATAGACAATGGCTATAAGGAATAATTCAATGGAAAAATGACCTTTTAACCCATATACTGTAAAGTTTTAAGTAAGCACAGATCATTAAAACTATAGTGGTGTAACATTCTTAACCATTGGTTTGAGAAAGGTATAAAACATAGTTTTACAAAACTATATTTGCAGCAATACTGATACACACAGATATATCTTTCTTTTTTCTTTTCCTTTTTTAAAAAAATTTTAGCTTCCTCAATAAAGGGAGAACATGCAATATTTAAATTTCTGGGTCTGTCTTATTTTACTCAACATCATGCCCTTCAGTTACATTCATTTTGCTACAATTGACAGAATTTCATTCTTTTTTTATAGCTAAGTAGTATTCCATTGTGTATGTACACTACATTTTCTTCATGCATTCATCTGATGATGGACACCTTGATTGGGTCCAAGTTTGGGCTATTGTGAGCAATGCTGCTATAAACATGGTGGCGCAGGTATCTCTTTGATACACTGTGTTGAAGTCTTTTGGGTATACACCTGGTAGTGGGATTGCTGGATCATATGGTAAGTCTATTTCTAGTTTTGTAGGAAAGCATCACACTACTTTCCATAGTGCCTGCCCTAATTTACATCCCTACCAACAGTGTATAAGTGTTCCAATTTGTCCACATCCTCACCAGCATTTTTTACTCTCTGTGTTTTTGATTTTAGCTATTCTGACAGGGGAGGGGTGGTACCTCACTGTGATTGTGATTTGCAATTCCCTGAAGGCTAGTGATGTTGGGCATTTTTTTCATTTATATGTTGGCCATTTGTATTTCTGTTGTGGAGGACTATCTATTGAAGTCCCTTGACCCCTTCTCAACTGGAGTGGTTGTTTTTCTGTTGTTGAGTTTTTTAAGTTGTTTTTATATTTGGAATATTAATCTTTGTTAGATAGGTGCTGATAATTTTTTTTTTGCCATTTGTTGGATATCTCTTCACTGTATTGATTGTTTCCTTTGCTATGCAAAAATTTCCAAGTTTTATATAGTCTCATTTGTTTAGTTTTTCTTTTGTTACCTGTTTTTGGGGGTCTTGTCCAAGAAATAGTCACCTATACCAATGTCTTGGAGTGTTTCTCCTACATTTTCTTCCAGCAACTTCATAGTCTCAGGTCTTAGATTTAGGTCTTTGATTCATCTTGAGTTGATTTTAGTATATAGTAAGAAGTATGCATCTAGTTTCATTCTAAAATGTATGTTATAGGTCTATTTGTGTTGTCTTTTATCTTCTTGGTTTAAGCTTGGTAGGTTATGTGAATCTAGAAATTTATCCTTTTTTTTAAGTTTTCCAGTTTATCAGCATATAGTTATTCATAGTAGTTTTTTTTTATAATCCTTTGTATTTCAGTGACGTCTATTGTAATGTCTCCTTTTTAGACCTAATTTATTTATTTTAGTTTTTTTTTCTTTTTTCTTTGTTAGCCTGGCTACAGGTTAATCTATTTTTTTATCTTCCAAAAAAACACAACTTTTTTTTTTTAGTTTCAATGTTATTTATTTGTCCTCTGATCCTTATTATTACTCTCCTGATGATTTCTGGTTTTTTTTCCTTGTTTTTCTAATTCTTCAAGATGCAATTTTGTTTGTTTGTTTGTTTTACCTATTCAGCCAACCCAAGTCTTTTAGTTGGTGAATTTAATCCATTTGGATTCAAGGTTAGTATTGATAGAGGCTAGTACTGTGGTATAGTGTGTTAAGCTGCCAACTGCAGTGCCAGTATACCATATAGTTGTTGGTTCAATTCACGGCTTCTCCAGGTCTGATCCATCTCCCTGCCAATGTGCCTGGGCAAACAGCAGAGGATGGCCCAAGTGATTGGATCCCTGCACCCACATGGGAGAACTGGAAGAAGATGCTGACTTCTGGTTTCCATCTGGCCCAGCTCCCTCCATTGCAGCTATCTGGGGAGTGAACCAATGAATGGAAGATTCTCTCTCTCTCTCTCTCTCTCTCTCTCCCTATACACCGCCTTTCAAATAAAATAAATAAATCTTTAAAAACAAACAAAACACACACACACATAGAACTAAGACCTGTAATTTTGTTAATTGGATAATGATTCTGCCTGCTCTGTTAGTGAATTTGGTGGTGTCAAATGTTTTCACGATGCTTACTTCTAACGCAGGATGCTCTTCAGAATTTCTTGTGAGGCTGGTCTGGTGATGATAAATTATTTCCCCTTCACTGTTAAAGAATAGCTTTGCTGGATTTAATACTCTTGGTTTGAATTTTTTTTAAGATCTTGAATATATCATCCCACTTTTTTCTGCCCTGTAGGATTTATGCTGAGAAGTCTGATGTTAATCCAGTTGGTTTTTCCTTTATATGTAATTTAATGATTTTCTTTTACTATCTTTAGGAATATCTCCTTTTCTTTAACTTTTGACAACTTGATGATAGTATGCATTGGATAAGACCTTTTTTGGTTGAGTGTGCTTGGGATTCTTTGAGCTTCTTGTATCTGGATGTTCATGTCTCTATCAGGACGTGGAAAATTTTCAACTATTATTTCATTTAACAGGTTCTCAATACCTTTTTCCTTTTCTTCTCCTTCAAAAATACCTACAACATGAATATTTGGATGTTTAATGGTATTTCATATTTCATGTAGACTTTCTTCATTCTTTTTAATTCTTTTCTCTTTGCTTTTGTCTGATTGGATATTTCAACAGTCCTCAAGGTCAGAAATTCTTTCCTCCACTTGTCTATTCTACTGTTAAAGCGTTCAACTATATTTTTTATTTCACTGATTGAAAAAAATTCTATTTGGTTCTTCTCAAGGAGTTCTACCTCCTTAGTAATATTTTCACGCATGTCACTCACTGATTTCTTCATTTCTTTAATCTATCTCTATTCTGTTACATCTCATTGAGTTTCCTTACAGTTATTATTTTGAATTCTGCATCTGTCACTTCATAGATTTCCTTCAGTTTAAGAATCTAATTTGAGAGGAATGTTGTGTTCTTTTTGAGGCATCCTGATACCTGGCTTCTTCATGTCTCCTGTGTCCCTGTGTTGACATCTGATCTCTGGTGTATTTATCCCTTGTTCTTTATGGAATAGGGTTTGCTAAAGAAGTGTTTATGGTTTAGCTGATAAGAAGGGTGCTACTTGGCTTGTTGCTTTGGCTTTGGTTCTAGTTGAGCCCAGACATGTCATCTCAGTGATTTCTTTTGTCTTAATCAATATCAACTGTGTCTATAAGTGACATAGTAGATTAGTCTGTTGCAATTCATAGGGACAGATGTGTGACTTAGAGATGAATAATTTTTTCCTTGGGTGTGTATTTTTCATCCACAGAAAGTTCAGTGTCAGTCTGCCAAGCAAATGTGGTAGCCAGGGGCTTGTTCTTGGTGCTGAGGGATACAGAGTGGCAGCCCCCTTGTCCCACTGGCAAACCTGAGTGATGCTGAGGGTTTTGGCACCAACTGCTGTGGCTCTAGAATGGTGAGATATGGATGAACCTTTATCAAGTCCTGCTAGGAGAGTCTAACTGGTATTGTGGCTTATAATACCAACAACCCTAATCTTTGGACTAGTGGATGTGAACTGGACCCGGTCCCAGTTTTATAGGGTTACTACAAGGTATATGATTTATTCTGTATGACATAAGACCAGAGAAGTGGAATTCAAGTGGGTTCTTCCCTATGTCCACTGGGTAGATTCCAGGGGAACCAAGAAATTTACAATGAATTGCTGCAGTCCAGGTGTTGCAAAATATAGTGAAGTACTACCTGGATTTCCCAGGGTGGGAGCAGAATTTTTTAGGGGCTTCTTATGGTATTAGCCCCCAGAAGCTAAGCTGAATTCCCCTTGTTTATGTAGAGTGCTTGCACATAGCTCTGGGGCTAATGCCCCAAAACTCCCATAGTTGCAGACTTCAGGGTATCTGTCCTTTACTCCACAGGTTAATCTGATTGATTACGATGCTGGTGGGAGAATAGACGAGTGCTATGAGGCTTTCCACTGCAGAGTATGGCAGTCTGCAGGAATGGTGGAGGGGAAGGAAGAAAAGTGGCTTCCCTGCTCCAAGCCCAGCAGTTGCTTAGACCCCAATCAGCTCTCTAGGCTGAAGTACAAGTCAGTGGGTGACTGTGGAATTCCTTATTAGCTAACACTGCAAGCCATGGGGCATGTTGTGATTTCTTCCTACCTTAACATGGCAGCTGGTTGTGCCATGTGGCTGGCTGCATTGGTGTCTCTGTCTTCTCTCTTCTTGTGCCAGTCTTTGTTATTGTTTTGGTGTTTTTTTTTTTTTTTTTTTTCACTTCCTTGCTGAAAACTTCCATAGTCAGACCCCTGGAAATGTAGTCTTTCTTTTGTTCCTTTCATATTCCAGAGCACCTGAAGTTGGTGTGGCTAGACCCTAATCAGCCATCTTGGATTTCTTCTAGTTTCTTCTGTCACTGCCCATTCCACATTCCTTATGTCTCAGCAGGCATCTCAGCTGCTCATTCTCCTTATTTCATGGGGAGGCCCAAACTTTCATTTCAGTGGGGAGAAACAGGCAAAGAGGTTGGCATCAGAGCCCAGGAAGGCCTCATCCACATAACCAGCGACTCAGTTTCTGCTTAAAACATGAAATAACGAGGGCTGAGCAGACTGGCTCCAGAGTTTGGTCTTCAGGAAGGAACCATTTCCTGGCTTTGGAGGTGGGTGGTGTCCTTCATCGAAAGGTCAGAGAGCAGCGGACGAAACGCTTGTTACCTTCAGAGTCTTGTAGCAGCCAGCTGCATCCTAGGGCCTCTCCACCACTGAGCCAGGAGGACACTCTATTTTTCTTTTTAAATAAATACCTATTCAGGAGAGAATAATGGGTGTTGAGCATAAAGAATTGTAAGGTATTCATGTTCATCGGCCAGTTTCACTACATTATATTTTAGTATTAGCCGTTTGAAAACATAAAATATATTGATATGTTTGTTATTGTGAGAATTAAATGGACATGGCAGAATGTTTGGGGGTTATAGTGTGCAACACTAAAGTTCAATGTTCATATGTTTGCCAGTTTTCACTGTTATTTGTTACCAATTAATTTGAAACTGTCACTGCCTTAGAAATTAAAGGTTATTTCTTACTTTGTTATGTCTCAATAGCAGGCCAGCTACACCCTGCTTTCACAACTATTCTCCTATCTTGTGTGCAGGCTATAGAATCAGGCTCTATCTGGGTAGATTCTATTATGATTTCACTAGTATTTTAATTTAAATAAAGCTCAAAACAGAAACATGGCTGCATTTTCAATCCATTATTTCTGTACAAACAAAAAAATAAAACACTATCGTAGTATAAACAAGAAAAACATGTTATTGCATGTGCAACAAATGACAAAATGTTAACATAATTTAACATAAATGCTCACAAATCACAATAAAGAGACCATAAATTCACAATAAGGCTATGTGAAGATGATCTCATTTAACATTTACTATGACAAAAATTGCTATAATGCATTCTCAATTAGTAAAATGTTGGTATATAATATTATACAATTTTAAGAAATGAGCTGTCATTCAAACTCAAGAACTTTCTACAATTAATGGAACATTACTTAAAATGTAGATGTTGTATTCACTTAGCCCTGGCATCCAATCCATAGCAATTAAGAATGTCCACTACATAGAAACTATGTAGCTAATATATGATTCACACACACACAAAAACCCGAAAATATCAGTTTGTTTATGAATAAACTCCATGATGATATGCCCAAAACTCCATCAATAGTAGATAGCATTGAAATAAGGATAAATTATTATGTAGGGGTACAACTCAATGAAGACAACATTTATAAATATTTATGTATCAAATAATATAGCATCCACAGTTTTTTTTTTTTACTATATATGTATATTATCTTCTATGTTTGACAGGAAACATGATATTTGTGTTTCTCTGATATTATTTCACAGCATAATGATTTTTAATTTCTCCTATTTTGTTGCCAATGTGAAAATTTCATTCTTCTTATGATTAATATTCCATCTCTCATACACACATACATAAACCATATTTTCTTTAACCAGTCATGCACAGTTGGATATCTAGGCTAATTCCATATTTTGCTATTGTGAATAGTGCTTCAATGAACACAGGAATGTATATATCTTTTTCATATGATGACTTCATTTTTGTTGTTTAAATTTTCAGAGGTGCGATAGCTGGGTTGTATGGTGGATCTCTTTTTAGTATTTTGAGTAATTTCCATACTGTTTTTCAATGTGATTGTACTAACTTGCATTGTGATCAGCAGCACATATTAGAGTTCCCATTTTCTCTACATCTTTACCAGTGCTTGTTAATTTTTGAATTTTTGATGGCAATCATTCTAACTGGAGTGAGGTGATACTACATTGTTGTTTTTATTTGCATTTCATGTCTTTGTTTGCATTGGCATTTCTTTTATTTGAAAAATATCTATTCATATTCTTTTCCCATTTCTTAACTACATTCTTTGTTTTCTTGTTGAATTTCTTGAACTCCGTATACATTCTGGATATTAGCCCTTCATCAGTTTCACAGTTTGCAAATATTGTCTTCCATTCTGGCAGTTGTCTCTTCACTCTGTTGATTGTTTCCTTTGCTTTGCAGAAGCTCCTCAGCTTAATATAATGCTGTTTGTCTATTTTTTTTTTACTTTTACTGTCTGTGCTCCTGGCATCTTATCCAAAAAAAAATTGCCTATGCCAACGTCTTGGAATGTTCCTCTATGTTTTCATTTATTAGTTTCCTACTTTCAAGTCTTACATTTAGATCTTTGATATATTTGAGCTGATTTTTGTATAGAATGTAAAGTCAGGGTCTTGTTTCAAACTTCTACATGTGGTAATCAATTTTTTCCCAGTACCATTTATTAAAGAGACTGTCCTTCAGGAAACGTTTTAGTAATTTTGTCAAAAATAATTTGATTATAGAGGTGCAAATTATTGATAGGATTCAATTCTGTTTCACTGGTCAATGTGTCTACTTTTACATCAGTATCATGCTTTTAGGTAGCAAAAGCCTTGAAGTATTTTGCAATCTGCTTCAGCTTTACTTTCATTGTTCAAGATTGATTTGGCTTTTTGAGGTCTTTTATGTTTCCTACTGATTTTAGATTTTTTTTCTAATTCCGTGAAAGAAAATCATTGTCATTTTTGGGAATTGACCTGAATTTGTGAATTGTTTTGGGTAGTATGAATATTTTGAAACTATGAATTCTTCTAATCCATGAGCAAAAGGGGATCTTTTTATTTTTATCTCTTATTCAATTACTTCCCTAAGTAGTAATTTTATTATAGAAGTCTTTATTAATCCTGCTTGAATTTATAGCAAAATATTTAATATTTTGTAGCTATTATGAATAAGAAGGCACTTATAACTATAAACTTCCCTGTTAGTACTGCTTCTGCTGTATCCTATGAGGTTGATATGTTGTATTTCCATTTTCATTGGCTTCCAGAAATTTTTGAATTTCCATTTTGAGTTCTCCAGTGATCCATTTTCTCATTCAGGAGCATGTTGCTCAGTTTCCATGTATTTATATAGTTTCTAGGGTTTCTTATGTTGTTAGTGTTCAGCTTTATTCCACTGTGGTCATAAGAGATACAGGATGTAATTTCAAAATTTTTAAATTTTCTGAAACTTTTGTTGGTTTACTATAAAGTGTACCCTTAAACTATTTCATTGGGTTGCTGGCTTAGCAGATGAAACCCCTGCCTGCAGTGCTGGCATCCCATATGGGCATTAGTCTCGAATGCTTCACTTCAATTCCGGCTTCTGCTATGGCCTGGGAAAGCAGTAGAAGATGGCCCATTTCCTTGGGCCCCTGTACCCACGAGGGAGACCCTGAAGTAGCTCCTGGCTTCAGATTGGTGCATTTCCTTCCTTTGCAGCCATCTGGGGAGTGAACCAGGGATGGAAGACTCTGTGTCTCTGCCTCTGCCTCTCTGTAGCTCTGCCTTTCAAATAAATAAATCTTTAAAGAAAAAATTCCATGTGTTGATGAAAAGAATGTACATTTTGCAATTGTGTTTTGAAATATTCTGTAAATGTCTATTAAGTTCAGTTTGGTATAGCATAGATTGATTATGTTGCATCTTTGTTGATTTTTCACCTGGTTGTTTTGTCCATTGATGAAAGTGGGGTGTCTCCCAGTATTATTGCACTCAAACTTATGTCTCCCTTTAGATTTACTGACATTTGTTTTCTAAAATTGAGTGTGCTAGCATGGTTGCATCAGTTAGAATGTAAGTGTAACTACTCACTTTGTTTCCATTTGCATGGAATGTCTTTTTCTGTTCCTTCACTTTCAGTCTGTGAATGTCATTACTAGTGAAGTACATTGCTTGGAAGCAGTACATTATTGAGCACATCTTATTATTTTCTCTTATTTATAGGATTTTTTTTGAACTTTTATTTAATGAATATAAATTTCCAAAGTACAGCTTATGGATTACAATGGTTTCCCCCTCATAACGTCCCTCCCACCCGCAACCCTCCCCTTTCCCACTCCTTCTCCCCTTCCATTCACATCAAGATTCATTTTCGATTCTCTTTATATACAGAAGATCAGTTTAGCATACATTAAGTAAAGATTTCAACAGTTTGCTCCCACACAGAAACATAAAGTGAAAAATACTGTTTGAGTACTAGTTATAGCATTAAATCACAATGTACAGCACATTAAGGACAAAGATCCTACATGAGGAGTAAGTGCACAGTGACTCCTGTTGTTGACTTAACAAACTGACACTCTTGTTTATGGTGTCAGTAATCACCCTAGGCTCTTGTCATGAGCTGCCAAGGCTATGGAAGCCCCCTGAGTTCACTGAGTCTGATAATTTTTAGACAAGGCCATGGTCAAAGTGGAAGTTCTCTCCTCCCTTCAGAGAAAGGTACCTCCTTCTTTGATGACCCGTTCTTTCCACTGGGATCTCACTCGTGGAGATCTTTCATTTAGGGTTGTGTTTTTTTTTTTTTTTTTTGCCAGAGTGTTTTGGCTTTCCATGCCTGAAATACTCTCATGGGCTTTTCAGCCGGATCCACATGCCTCAAGGGCTGATTCTGAGGCCAGAGTGCTGTTTAGGACATCTGCCATTCTATGGGTCTACTGTGTATCTCACTTCCCATGTTGGAACCTTCTCTCCCTTTTTTATTCTATCAGCTAGTATTTGCAGACACTATTCTTGTTTATGTGATCCCTTTGGTTCTTAGTCCTATCATTATGATCAATTGTGAACAGAAATTGATCACTGGAACTAGTGAGATGGCATTGGTACATTCCACCTTGATGGGATTGAATTGGAATCCCCTGGTATGTTTCTAACTCTACTGTTTGAGGTAAGTCAGCTTGAGCATGTCCCGAATTGCACATCTCTTCCCTCTCTTATTCCCACTCTTATAGTTAACAGTGATCACTTTTCAGTTAAGTTTAAGCACTTAAGAAGAATTGTGTATTGATTACAGTATTGAACATATCACGTTGCTTATCAACAGTCAGGGTGAGGGCTGATCAAGTCTCCGTTTCTCATAGTGTTCATTTCACTTTAACAGGTTTCCTTTTTGGTGCTCAGTTAGTTGTCACCTATCAAGGAGAACAAGTGGTATTTGTCCCTTTGGGATTGGCTTATTTCACTCAGCATAATGTTTTCCAAATTCCTAACAGGGATCACTTTTCAGTTAAAATTTAAACACCTAAGAATAATTGTGTGTTAATTACAGAGTTCAACCAATGGTACTAGAACAACAAAAAAAAAACTACTAAAATGGATAAAGTATTACACTGTACATCAACCGTCAGGACAAGAGCTGATCAAGTCACTGTTTCTCTTAGTGTCCATTTCACTTCAACAAGTTTCCCCTTTGGTGCTCAATTAGTTGTCGCCAATCAGGGAGAACATACAATATTTGTCCCTTTGGGACTGGCTTAATTCACTCAGCATGATGTTTTCCAAATTCCTCCATCTTGTTGCAAATGACCGGGTTTCGTTGTTTTTGACTGCTGTATAGTATTCAATAGAGTACATGTCCCATAATTTCTTTATCCAGTCTACTGTTGATGGGCATTTGGGTTGGTTCCAGGTCTTAGCTATTGTGAATTGAGCTGCAATAAACATTAATGTGCAGACTGCTTTTTTATTCGCCAATTTAATTTCCTTTGGGTAAATTCCAAGTAGTGGGATGGCTGGGTTGTATGGTAGGGTTATATTCAGGTTTCTGAGGAATCTCCAGACTGACTTCCATAGTGGCTTAACCAGTTTGCATTCCCACCAACAGTGGGTTAGTGTCCCTTTTTCCCCACATCCTCGCCAGTATCTGTTGTTGGTAGATTTCTGAATGTGAGCCATTCTAACTGGGGTGAGGTGCAATCTCATTGTGGTTTTGATTTGCATTTCCCTTATTGCTAGTGATCTTGAACATTTTTCATGTGTCTGTTGGCCATTTGGATTTCTTCTTTTGTAAAATGTCTATTGAGGTCCTTTTCAAGCCATATTTATTTATTTATTTATTTGACAGGCAGAGTGGACAGTGAGAGAGAGACAGAGAGAAAGGTCTTCCTTTGCCGTTGAGTCACCCTCCAATTGCCTCCACGGCTGGCGCTCTGCGGCCGGCGCACCTCGCTGATCCGAATGCAGGAGCCAGGTACTTATCCTGGTCTCCCATGGGGTACAGGGCCCAGGCACTTGGGCCATCCTCCACTGCACTGCCTGGCCACAGCAGAGAGCTGGCCTGGAAGAGGGGCAACTGGGACAGAATCCAGCGCCCGACTGGGACTAGAACTTGGTGTGCCATTGCCGCTAGGCGGAGGATTAGCCTAGTGAGCAGCGGCGCCGGCCGCCATATTTATATTTTTACCACTTGATAATTTTTTTTCATGTTAATGTGATATTAATACAAAGAGAATAGGCTCAATATATTTCACAGGTCCCATTCTAATAATATAGTGATATTCCCTTCCTTTCTCTTTCACTTCCAAGCTTGTTTGCTTTCTTTCCTTTTTTTTTTTTTTTTTTTTTTTTTTTTTGACAGGCAGAGTGGACAGTGAGAGAGAGAGACAGAGAGAAAGGTTTTCCTTTTGCCGTTGGTTCACCCTCCAATGGCCGCCACGGCCGGCGCGCTGCGGCCAGTGCACCGCGCTGATCCGATGGCAAGAGCCAGGAGCCAGGTGCTTTTCCTGGTCTCCCATGGGGTGCAGGGCCCAAGCACCTGGGACATCCTCCACTGCACTCCCTGGCCACAGCAGAGAGCTGTCCTGGAAGAGGGGCAACCGGGACAGAATCCGGCCCCCCAACCAGGACTAGAACCCGGTTTGCCGGCGCCGCTAGGCGGAGGATTAGCCTAGTGAGCTGCGGCGCCGGCTTTTTTTAGTTTTTGAGATAATATGTTTTCAATTTATGTTATAGTCAAGGGCTTAATGCTCCCCCAATAAAGAACTCAGTAAATAAAAAGTAAAAGCTCAGCAAATATATATGCAAGGGCCACAATAATTATAATCAAACAGAAAAATGTAGATTCTTCTTTAAAATTAAATATAACCAGTCTGTACATTTTAATTGAGTAATTTTCATTCAATGTTATTATTGATATGTAATGAACTGTTCCAACCATTTTTCCTTTAAAATGCTTAGTGATATAAGCCAGTCCCCAAAAGACATGTTTTCCCTGATTTGCGGTAAGTAATACAGAGTACAAAAAAAATGTGATGCATATGAGTTAAACTGACATTTTGAGATTTGTTTACTTTGTATGGGTCTTGTCTATACTCTTTAGGAACAGCGATTTTTCTACTTACTAACTGTTGAATTCTTTATTTACTTAAGGGCTAAGCTTATGATTATAAATTGAAAGTATGTCATTGTTAAAATTAAAAGAAAAATAAGAAAGGAAGGAGCAGGGAGGGTGGGAGCAAGGGAAGAAGAGAGGGGAGAGTGGGAAATATCAGTATGCTCATACAAGTGTATATATAAAATATTTTAAGTTTGTTCCCCCTATATAAATGAAAAATTTTTAAAATAGAAATATTGTACATTTTCTAGTAAGTTTCATACTTTCATACCATTTCATGTGAGTTACCTTTCTTTGTTTCTGTAAGTAGTACATTCTTAGGTGTCCTTTGTTAGTCTGGTCGGGTGGTGATGAATTCCTTGTTTTTGTTTGTAAAGGAAATTATTTATTTCACCCTCATTTCAAAAGAGAGCTTCACTGGTTCAAGTGTTCTGGGTTGGGAGCTTTTTCTTTCAGAACTTGGCCCCTATTCCTCCCTTCTCTCCTGGCCTGTAAGGTTTCTGTTGAGAAATCCACTGTCAATTTAATAGAAATTCTTTTAAAATGACCTGGTCCTTTTCTCCTGCAAACTTGGGAATTCTCTTTTTGTGTTGCACTTTTTAAAGTTTAACTATAATGTTCAGTCTTTTCTGATCATGTCTGTTTAGGATCCTCTAGGTTTTTGGTGTTTGGATATGCATGTTTCTCCAAATTGAGGATGTTTCCTGCTCTTATTTAATTGAAAAGGTTTTCTAAGCCACTCTCTTTTCTTGCTGTTTTGAGGAGTTTCAGGACTCAAATATTTGTATATTTGAAAATATCTTAGAGATCCAGAATGTTGTTTTTATTCTTTTTACTTTCTTCTCCTCCCCCTCCTACTTCTCCTCCTCTTTCTTTTCTCCCCTCTTTCTCCTTCTCCTCCTTTTTCCTCCTCCTCTTCCTCTTCTTCTCCTTCTTCTTCCTCTTCCTCTTCCATTTCTTCATTGTTCAATTGAGACATTTCAAAGAAACGATTTTCAAGATTGGGTATTCTTTCTTCTGCTTGATCTATTCTGAAGTTAAAGCTAACAACCTTATTTTTTATCTGACTTCTTTATTTGTAATACTTGTGCTTTGTTCTTTTTCAATATCTCTATATCTTTGCTGAATTTCTCTTTCTTATCATGTGTGGATTTATTAATTACATGTAACGTTTTTGTGTTTTCCTCTTATGTCGCAGGCATTTCATCAATGTGCATTTCTTCATGGTATTATACTAAAGTATTAAAATGCATCTCCTGGGGTATAATATTGCCTTGCTTTTTCACATTTCTTGGGCTCCAATATTGATTTTTGCACACCTGGGATATCAGTTATTTCTCCTACTTTTAGAATACGGTTTAATGGGCTGGTGCCATGGCTCACTTGGCTAATCCTCCACCTGCGGAGCTGGCACCCCAGGTTCTAGTCCTAGTTGGGGCGCCAGGTACTAGTCCCGGTTACTTCTCTTCCAGTCCAGCTCTCTGCTGTGGAGGATGACCCAAGTGCTTGGGCCCTGCACCTGCATGGGAGACCAGGAGGAAGTACCCGGCTTCTGGCTTTGGATCAGCACAGCGCCGGCCGTAGTAGCCATTAGGGGAGTGAATCAATGGAAGGAAGACCTTTCTCTCTGTTTCTCTCTCTCTCTCACTGTCTAACTCTGCCTGGCAAAATAAATAAATAAATATTAAAAGATTACGGTTTAAGGGATTGAAGGATTTTTCCTGAAAGATACACTTTTGGGTAACTTGTTTGGTAGACTCATTTGGCTTTACTTCCAGTCTCCCTAAACCTTTTTATATTATAGCTGATAGTAGCAGTAGTGGGGTTCCTGTAAACTCCTCCAATTCAGATCAGTTGCTGGCTTCTGTCATGTAGATTCCCAGTCATCACAGAGGGACTGGAGTCAATGCTTCTCAGGTGTGAAGATTAGGACTTGCTGCTGCTGTGAGTGGGCCTGATATAGATACGCTTATCACTGCCTGTGTCAGCAGCTGGAGTTGCAAGATTATCACTGGCTCAAGGAGTAGGCTGGGCTCACAGACTCCTAGTCATAGGTAATTAGAGAACCCCAAGAGTAGCATTACTGCTGGGTATGTGAGGTGGGTATGAGAGAGTGGCTAGATCTGTGACAGTGGTTTTGTCACATGAGATAATAGGGTTAGAAATCTCAGGTCACTTTTCATGAGATACATATTGAATTGGATGGAGCACAAGAACTCCAGGCTGGGGCAGTGAGTGAGCAACACTGTAGTAACCTTGTAGAGGAACAGAAATCTGGTTGTGTCCATGGGAGGAGTACAGAGGCCCACACTGGGCCTAGGCAAGGTATAGAAACTCAGGCAGAGCACTCAGGAAGTGAGTGCAGCTTTGGGTTGGATGTGACAGAGAAAACACAAGGCAGAGCTCTAAGTAGGTTGCTACCAGAACCCTTGAGCAAACAAGCAGTACACGGAGATGGAAGGGGCCAGAAAACACAGGCAGTTGTTCATGGGAGTGATGCCATGAACGGATTGGGTATAGAATCCCTGGGTACTGTAAGTGAGAAGGACTGGAGCCCTGAGCATAGCTGTATGTTTGGAGCAGGCTGGTTGCACTTCCTACAGCAGAACATAATCATCCTCCCATATATGCACAGCGTACAGAGGATGGACATATTTCCTATTGCATGCTCAGACCCTACTGAAAGAACCATCCTCAATGCATAGTTCAGGAAGCTCTGAGCTTAGGTGAGTAGACTGAGTAGGGTAACATGAACCCTGACCAAGTCCTGTCTATGCATTTTCCATAAGCAACAGTGATGTTTTCAGTGTTTGGAGGAGAGGAAGCAGAGAGGGAGGAAAGTGATCCTTAATTCTGAGGACGCAGACATTACTGTTCCTAGGATCCTGGGGGCTGGATGTCCCAGCTGCTCTGTATTCACTGTCTCCTGAGGTTCAGAGAATTCAGTGGTAGGGTATTAAGGTCACTGCTGTTCTGCTGGGTCCCATTAGGGATGAGTGACTCTGTATTCCTTGCTACAGTGCATGGAAATCCATGGGGTCCCTAAGAAGAATGTATCTAAGGGCTTGTGTCTCTTACTGCAGTATGGATTCTGATAGTGACCCTTTTCTCAAGATGATGCCACACTACCTCAGCCTGTGTTCTGAGCATTGAGGGGAGGGGAAAATGAGTTTCTTCTCTGAAGCAAAGCAGTTGTGTTTTCCAGGGAGCTCTTGTTGCTGAACTTATAGTCCGTGGAGAGTGAGGTCCTCTTTAGCATGGTTTGGCCAAGTAAAGTGTTTGTACAAAAGAGTTCCTTCCCCTGCAGCTTATCTGCTCACCTTTTGGCTTGCACCAGGGAATTCCCCAGCCTTGGGACCAGAGATTCAGTTGCAAGTTGACTTTTTCTTCTTTCTCTGCTGCTATGCCTATCCTAGGTCTTATAATGTTCCCACTGTTCCCTTATCATGTTCACATGTCCTTCCTTGGGCACTCACATCAAGTTGTAGCTGCTTTAAGTGTTGGGGGAGCAGGAAGTCAGTGCTGAACTTCTCTATTCAGCCATCTCGAAAAAAACATCTAAATACTTGTTTTTTAGCTTACAGGAAAAAAATGATGACCAATGTCAGAAACATGTGACTTAGAGCTTTTGCCAGGATTCCCAAACATCATTTTAAAGCAAGTCACATGGCCAAACTAATGATAATGGGACATGGAGGTATAACACCACACAAGGAGGTAATATGATTGGGAGTAATAATAGAATTTATCACATTGCTTAGGATGCATCTCACAGCAACCAAAGCATATGCATTTTGATTATGCACGAAAATAGAAATCAGCCAACTATGATCTAGAAATCATGGGGAGAGAAAATAGCTCTGTCAGAATAGCATTTGCTTATTTCTCCTACCTGTAATGAATAAACATGCATATGTATTAAAACACACTGGCATATCCAGACCTAAAAACCCCAGACACACACACACACACACACACACACACACATGTATGCATACACACACGCACAAAGACACACAGACACTGATTACATTGATGTTAGTAATGAATAATCTCTGAAGACTCAAAGATTTGTTGCCTCTCAATGTCTTTAATTGGATGCCAACTAGTTTAGCAATAATTTCTTAGATTAAAGAAAAAACAAGATGCCGTGAAGAACAGGTGTTCTCCGTAATGCCATGTTCTATGCTCTGTCTCTAATTTGTGAAGCTGATTTGAAAGGTGAAAAAATTTTCCTCTTTATAAGGGAGTATATTTATAACCAAACAGAAACAGAATAAATTGATTTTCAAATAAAAAAAGATTTACTATATATTTTTGTTCATTCTACATCCAGTAATATTCTAGATGTTAAAAACTCAAAACAGTAGGCAATGCAAATATCCCTATAATTTTTAACTTTAATAAGTGTCAGTCAGTCTTCCAAGTATTTACACAAATACCTTGACATACAGCTTCAATATATATTGCATAAAATAAAAATGCAATGCTTAGAACTCAGAAACAGGCATAAATTAAACCTTATGAAAGAATGTAGAATGATAAGGCACTTAACATTTCATAACACACAGTAATAAGAAGTGGAAAAGTTAGTAACAGAAGTAACCCTTAGAATCAACTAGCCAAAATGAATTCCTTGGGTTAAAATTTTAGCAAAATCTGAAGTTAGTATTTTTTCTCATTAGTTATCTCTGGTTCTATAAAAGAGACAACCAAGAAGACATTATCCCAGCTTATTAAGGGCTCATCCAATATATTTTGTCAAAATTAATTAACCTACTAATCAAAGAGAAATTAATAGGTGACTAGGTTCTCTAACATTAAAAATATCCTGAAGAACCACTATACTATCTTCATTCTGTTTAATATGGCTATAAGTTTTATCACACATGATGCTAATATTAAAAAGCTGGGTAATATTCTATTCAATTCAATAAATAAGTTTCCTTCTCCTCCTGATATAATCTAATGTTTATGAACATTCCATCTTTCAAGTGTCAACCAAATCAATAGATAGAATGTAAGCATTTTAATGAATCTAACACTATTTGTCCCTTTTTCACTAATGTTTGAGAGATAATATATGGAATGAAATACAGCATTTTCAAGTGGAGCTACAGAGTGCAGTTGAGAAAACAGAATGGAAAACATCAGAAAATTTATTTATTTTTAAAGATATATTTGTATTTATTTGAAAGAATTACAGAGAGAGGTAGAGACATAGAGAGAGGTCTTCCATCCTCTGGTTCACTCCCCAGATGGCCGCCATGGCCAGAGCTGTATTGATCCAAAGCCAGGAGCTTATTCTGAGTCTTGGGCCATCTTCTACTGCTTTCTCAGGCCGTAGCAGAGAGCTGGACCAGAAGAGGAGCAGCCGGGACTAGAACCGGAGCCCATATGGGATGCTGGCGCTTCAGGACAGGGTGTTAATTTGCTGGCGCCACAGTGCTGGCCCCCATTAGAAAATTTATTACGAATTTGAAACAGTGAACAAGTATAGGAAGAAATTCAATAACTATTGCCTACGAATTTCAATATTTCATGTGCTAGGATATGATATTTTTAATGAATTACTAAGGTCTTCAAAAATATTAACTAGAGTACAAGAAAATTATTCCATATTATGTTAGATTTTTTTCATGTATTTTCTTGTGCAGTCTCAAAACACATATAAATTAATGTAACCCAACACAAGTAACTCATAGATAAGCTGCTACACACATGACGTTCATGTACCCTCCCACACACTAATTCAATCAAGAACTATTCATTATGCTTTCACTATTTAGTAGGAATGAACTAGATGATAGGTGCAATGTCTTTATGATTCTCACATGGAGGTGCTACATTACATGTTTGGATATACTAGTTTTGAGCCGAAAAGAAAGAACTAGTCTTCAAATAGAATTTAGGTAGTTATCAGCAGATAGACAGAATTATAAATGGAAATGAATAAATCCCTCTGCAAGATGGCAGAGAGAGATAATTCAAGGGATACACTTTTAGGGTTTGGGTATCCCAGAGGAGCAGGTAGTGAAGAAGGAGAAAACCAGAAGTAGGTGGAATTATGGGCAGCAGGACAAGAGAAACCATCAAGATAAAGGTGACAGTCAATGATGTCTAATGTTATTAAGACATCCAGTAAAATGTAGGCTAAGCAGGTTGCATTGGACTTAAATCACAGGAGGTGGTGGCTTTGACAAAATGAGTTTTGGTGGAATGATGAGGGCACTAGAAAAGAACACACACACACACATAGATACACACACACAGACACTGATGATGTTCACTGGTATATTTTCACAATATGTAGGGTGTTCCATTATTGGAAAAACCTGGTATTTCCATGACCTTTGTTTGTTTCATTAACTCTTACGTGCCTTAATTTAAATTATGTCTGTGAGGAAGTCATAGCTTAGATCAGCAACTATTTTTTCTGTAATCAATTTGAAACCCCATAGCTTTAAAAGAAATTGTCTAGGGTCCCACACTGTGGCTCAATGGGTAAAACCACCTCCCGCAGTGCTGGCATCATATGGGCGCTGGTTTAAGTCCTGGCTGCTCCGCTTCCTATCCTGCTCTATGCTACGGCCTGGGAAACCAGTAGAAGATGGGCCAAATCCTTGGGCCCCTGCACCCAGGTGGGAGACCCGGAAGAAGCTCTGTGCTCCTTGTTTTGGATCTGTGCAGCTCCAGCCATTGTGTCCAGTTTAGGGGTGAACCAGAGGATGGAAGACCTCTCTCTCTCTCTCTCTCTGCCTCTCCCCTCTCTGTGTAACTCTGAATTTCAAATAAATAAATTTTTTTAAAAAGAAGTTGTATGAATAATAAACAATTTATTTCTTATATTGCTAAAGATATTCCACAATAACTGACAGGATATATGTGTATAAAACTTATCCTGCTCTTTAAAACCACCAACTTTAAATGACTGAGAGACTTACATGCAGATAACTTTAGAATTAGTTTGTGGACAAAGGTAGATTTATATAAAATATTAAGTCAGTTTTTCCTTAATCAAATTACCTTAAATTAATTAATTTAGTAAAAGTTACTATTAATTAAAATATTTAAAATTAAAATAAGTTAAAAGTAACTAAAATAATTAATTTACTTTAATTTAGTGAAAATAATTTCTTAGTGAGTCATAAATTGAAACCTATGCTTTAAAAGAAATATGTCTAATTTAAATGAATTCTATAGTATCCGTTAGAGAACATCCTATGCCTACCCCTCACATCCCCACACACACGACTTTTTCAAGTCATAGATCCTAAGACTATTCAACCAAGAGAATCAATATGTATACGGTAGTATAATTCATGCATGAACAACAGTGACCTCATGTGGCTAACACTTTATGCCTGAAACTATTAAACTGAAAACAGCAACCAAAAAATAGTCTGTTTTATGTGTCAAGACTTAGGTCTTGGCAGGCGCCACGGCTCAATAGGCTAATCCTCTGCCTTGCAGCGCCGGCACATCAGGTTCTAGTCCCGGTCTGGGCGCCGGACTCTGTCTCAGTTGCCCCTCTTCCAGGCCAGCTCTCTGCTGTGGCCAGGGAGTGCAGTGGAGGATGGCCCAAGTGCTTGGGCCCTGCACCCCATGGGAGACCAGGAGAAGCACCCGGCTCCTGCCTTCGGATCAGCGTGGTGTGCTGGCAGCAGCACGCTGGCCGTGGCGGCCATTGGAGGGTGAACCAAAGGCAAAAGAAGACCTTTCTCTCTGTCTCTCTCTCTCTCACTGTCCACTCTGCCTGCCATAAAAAAAAAAAAAAAAAAAAAAAAAAAAAAAAGACTGGTTTTACCAATTCCATACAACATAATTTCATTTCTAAGGTCTCTGATCACAAAGCAAAGCCATTCCTCCTAAGGAACAGTGTGGAGTCATTGTGTGTATTTATAAGAATAGTGTGCTCCAATATCAATACTTTGGAATAAGGTGGCCTGGGGGTCAGGGATTACATCTTACTTTTTTATGTTACCCAAAGCACTCAGTGCTAATTTTTGCACACTGAAGGAACTCTCCTAATGTTTATTTAATTCTATCTTTTATTCCTTGTCTTGGGTATTCCAACGTGAAAAATAAATGCCTCAATGGAAATTTAAGAACAGATTACGTTGGAGTTTCACTACCAAACTGTTACTAACTTTGAGAGAATGGCTCCATTTCTCCTCAGTCTGAGTAGTTTTCCTGATAAGCCTGAACTGTGATACTCACCTGTTCACAACAATTTCACAAGTGCTCAAAAGTATTTTTCTACATTATTAGCTAGAAAGAATAATAAAATTTTCAAATATGTCACTTAGCATTGAAAATAATTGAAAATCCAGATTAAGAGTAACTCTTTACCTTGGGTTTTTGAGGTAACATGATGTTCAGTAGATGAAAAACTGATGCTCCCAACACGTTGCTCAGAATTTTGCTCTGAATTTCCTAGCACAGGACTTTGTGTGGTAAAGAATATGATTCTGGAGTCAGAAAATCTGACTGGTCATCCTGAGTTCAAAATTTATTTGTCCTTAGAGTACTCGTCTTTGAAATGGAAGAAGGTAATAGCACCTATCTCATAGAGTGATTCTGACAATTAAATTAGAAAGTACATGTATACTATTTCATATACTCGTAAAGGTAGAAACTTCTAAGCTATGATTTCCAATTAAATTTTATTTATTATTTTTATCCTTTATTTATATTTTAGAATTTTTTCTTTTTTTTTAATTTGAAGGTCAGACACACACACACACAGAGAGAGAGAGAGAGAGAGAGACCATGATACACAGAAAGACGTTCCATCTCCTGGTTTACTCCCCAAATGACTGCAATTGTCAGGGCTGAACCAGGCCAACGTCAATAGCCTGAACTCTATCTGGCTGTCCAATGGGCATGGCAGGGATTCAAGTATCTGAGCTATAATCCTACATATTGACAGAAAGCTGGATCAGAGTAGCTAGGACTCGAACCACACACTCCATACAGGGTATGGGACTCAAGCATTCCAAGGGGCAATTTAAGCTGCTGTGCTAAATGCCCATCCCTATTTCTGCTTTCTTTAAAAAAAAAAAAAAAACTATTTTATTTATTTGAAAGAGTTACAGAGAGAGATAGAGAAAGAGGTCAGTCTTCCACCTGCTGGTTCACTCCCCAAATGGCTGCAGTAGCTGGAGCTGAGCCAATCCAAAGCCAGGATCCAGGAGTTTCTTCTGGGTTTCCCACATGGGTGCAGGGGCCCAATGACTTGGACCATGCTATGCTGCTTTCCCAAGTGCATTAGCAGGGAGCTGGGTTGGAACTGGACAAACTGGGACTCTAACCGTAACCCATATGGGATGCAGGCATTGCAGGCCATGGCTTTAGCCCACTGTGCCACAGCATTGGCCCCTGCTTTCCTATTAACAATTAAAATATAATGCATATTTGTCATTATTTTCTCCCATTTATATAATTTTTAACACAATATTTTATTGGTTGTTCTTTTGTTGTCTTTATGCTAAAAAACACAAGAAACAATAAGATCAGAATATATGAACTACTTTAAAGTAGAAATATAGATTATAATATATTAAAATATGTCTATAAGAGCAGTATTGTGGTGCAACAGGTTAAACTACCACTTGTGACTCTGGCATCCAACATGTGTTCTTGTTTGCGTGCTGGTTGCTCCACTTCCTATTTGGCTCCCTGCTAATATGTTAGAAAAGCATTGGAAGATGGCCCAAATTATTGGACCCCTGCACCCACAAGAGACTTGAAAGAAGTTCTTGGCTCCTGGTTTTGGTTTGGCCTAGTCCCAGCTTCTGTGGCTATTTGGTGAGTGAATGAGTGAATGAAAGATATCTCTCTCTCTTTCTCTCCCTCTCTATCTCATTCTCCCTAGAACTCTGTCTTTCAAACAAATAAATCTTTTTAAAAGACAATATAAAATTTTACACAATTCATTTCTATACCTCAGAAGAAACTTGTTTTGTTCACTATTTTAAGAATCGTAAAATTTTCATTTATTCAACAAATATATATTAAGTGCCTTTCTACAGATTCAATGAAATCATTATCAAAATACCAGTGACATTCTTTATAGAACTAGAAAAAAAAATCAAATCTAAAATTTACATGGTAGCACAAAAGACTTAGAATAGCCAAAGCAGGGCCAGCACTGTGGCATAGTGCATAAAGCTGCCACCTGCAGTGCTGGCATCCCATATAGGCGCTGGCTCAAGTCCTGGCTGCTCCAATTCCTATCCACCTATCTGCTATGGCCTGGGAAAGAAGCAGAATATGGCCTAAGCCCTTGGGCCCCTGCACCCTTGTGGGAGACCTGAAGGAAGCTCAGACTCCTGGCTTTGGATCAGCACAGCTCCAGCCATTGTGGCCAGTTGAGGGGTGAACCACCAGATGGAAGACCTCTCTCTCTCTCTCGGCCTCTCCTTCTCTCTCTGTGTAACTCTGACTTTCAAATAAATAAATAAATCTTTTTAAAAAATAGCCAAAACAACCCTGAGCAAAGGAACTGAAGAAATCAAGTTGGAGGCATCACAATACCTGACTTCAATGCTAGAGTAATTAAAACAACATGGTAGTGGTATAACAACAACACATAGATCAATGGAACAGAATAAGGAGTCCCCAAATTAACCCATGTAATACAGCCAACTGATTTTTGATGAAAGTGCCCTGTTAGGAATTTGGAAAACATTATGCTGAGTGAAATAAGCCAATCCCAAAGGGACAAATACCACTTGTTCTCCTTGATAGGTGACAACTAACTGAGCACCAAAAAGGAAACCTGTTAAAGTGAAATGAACACTATGAGAAACGGTGACTTGATCAGCCCTCACCCTGACTGTTGATGAGCAACTTAATATGTTATCCCTCTTAGTATTTTTTTTGTTTGTTCTACTTAATACTTTTGGTTGAATACTGTAATCAATACACAATTCTTCTTAAGTGCTGAAACTTAACTGAAAAGTGATTGCTGTTAAATATAAGAGTGGGAATAAGAGAGGGAAGAGATGTGCAATTCAGGACATGCTCAAGCTGACTTACCTCAAATGGTAGAGTTAGAGACATACCAGGGGATTCCAATTCAATCCCATCAAGGTGGCATGTACCAATGCCATCTCACTAGTCCCAGTGATCAATTTCTGTTCACAATTGATCATAATGATAGGACAAAGAACCAAAGGGATCACATAAATAAGAATAGTGTCTGCAAATACTAGCTGATAGAATCAAAAAGGGAGAGAACGATCCAAATGGGAAGTGAGATACACAGCAGACCCATAGAATGGCAGATGTCCTAAACAGCACTCTGGCCTCAGAATCAGCCCTTAAGGCATGCGGATCTGGCTGAAATGCCCATGAGAGTATTTCAGGCATGGAAAGCCAAAACACTCTGGCAAAAAAACAACAACAAAAAAACAAACAAACAAACAAAAAAAAACAACAACAACTAAATGAAAGATCTCCGCGAGTGAGATTCCAGTGGAAAGAATGGGTCATCAAAGAAGGAGGTACCTTTCTCTGAGGGGAGGAGAGAACTTCCACTTTGACCATGGCCTTGTCTCAAAATGATCAGAGTCAGTGAACTCAGGGGGCTTCCATAGCCTTGGCAGCTCATGACAAGAGCCTAGGTTGATTACTGATGCCATAAACAAGAGTGTCAATTTGTTAAGTCAACAACAGGAGTCACTGTGCACTTACTCCTCATGTAGGATCTTTGTCCTTAGTGTGCTGTACATTGAGATTTAATGCTATAACTAGTACTCAAACAGTATTTTTCAGTTTAGGTTTCTGTGTGGGAATGTATGCTAAACTGATCTTCTGTATAGAAAGAGAATCGAAAATGAATCTTGATGTGAATGGAAGGGGAGATGGAGTGGTAAAGGGGAGGGTTGTGGGTGGGAGGGACTTTATGTGGGGGAAGCCATTGTAATCCATAAGCTGTACTTTAGAAATTTATATTAATTAAATAAAAGTTTTTTAAAAAAGAAAGTGTCCAGATTATACATTGGAGAAAAGATGGTATCTTCAATAAATGGTGCTGGCAAAACTGGATGTATATATGTAGAATGAAATTAGATCACTACCTCTTGCCATATACAAAAATCAACTCAAGATGGCTTTTCAAAGACCTAAATTTTAGAGCTGAGATGAAAGAAAAATATAGAGAAATGAAGGAAGGAAGGAAGGAAGGAAGGAAGGAAGGAAGGAAGGAAGGAAGGAAGGAAGGAAGGAAGGAGGGAGAGAGGGAGGAAGAGTATGTGAGAGTGAGAGAGAGCAAGAAAGAAAGAGAAATGGGGAAAATATAAGGAGGAATGGAGGGAGAAAGAGAAGCATAATTGTATTATTAGAATCATATCTATGAACTACATTGAATCAATTCTCATTGTATTAATATATCATTAACTGGGGCCAGCGCTGTGGCGTAGCGGGTAAAGCCGCTGACTGCAGTGCCAGCATCCCATATGGGCACTAGTTTGAGTCCTGGCTGTTCCACTTCTGGTCCAGCTCTCGTCTATGGGCTGGGAAAGCAATAGAAGTCCCTGGGCCTCTGCACAGACATGGTGTATCTGGAGGAAGCTCCGGATCCTGGCTTTGGATCAGCACAGCTCTGGCTGTTGCTGCCAACTGGGGAGTGAACCAGCAGGTGGAAGACCTCTCTCTGCCTCTCCTCTCTGTGTAACTCTGCCTTTCAAATAAATCAATAAACCTTAACAAAAAGAAAAAAAAATTACATTAACATGAGAATTGATGAAAATTGTGTTGTAATTTTCATACATTTGCTGTGACTCTGAAAATCTAATATATTAATAAATTCCTTAAATAAAAATAATCATGAGAGTATAAACTTGCTGGAAAAAATGTAGGGGAAACATTCAACATGTTAGTATAGGTAATGACTTCTTTGATAAGACCCCAAAGCACATGAAACAAAAATGAAAATAGACAAGTGAAATTATATCAAACTCAGAAGCTTCTGCCCATCAATGGAAAGTAAAGAGAAAGCAACAGAATGGGAAAAAATATTCCCAAGCTATCTATCTGACAAAGGATTAATATCCTAAATACATAAGCAACTTAAAAAATTCAACAACCGAAAGAACAAAAAAACAACTAGTCCAGTTAAGAAATAGGCAAAGAACCTTAAAGGACAGTCTCTAAAGAAGAAATACAAATATGAAAAAAATGTTCAGTATCACTAGCTGTCAGGGAAATGCAATTCAAAACCACGATGAGAGGCCACTGCTGTGGTATAGCAGGTTAAGTAGCTAACTGCAATGCTGGCAGCACATATGAGTGCTGGTTCAAATCCCAGCTGCTCCACTTTGATCCAATTCTCTGCTATTGCACTTGGGAAAGCAGCAGAAGATAGGCCAAGTGCTTGGGCCCTTGTACCCACATGAGAGACTGGGTAAATTTCCTTGCTCCTGGCTTTGACCTGGAATGGTCATTTGAGAAGTGAACGAGCAGATCTGTGTGTGTCTGTGTGTGTGTGTCTCCCTCTCTCTGTAACTCAAAATCTAATACACACACACACACACACACACACACACACAAAATGAGATATCACCTCATCACTGTCAGAATGGCTACTATCCAAAAGACAGAAAGTAGCAGATTTTGGCAAGGATTTGGAGAAAGGGGCACACTTATACACTTTGTGGGAATGTAATTAGTGCAGCCACTAAGAACATTATGGAGATTTCTTTTAAAACTAGAAATAGACTCACCATACGAGGCAACAATCCAACTACTACTGGGTAGTAAAAGACATGAATATATCTTTTATGAATTATGAATATATGAATTATGTTTTTTTAATGGTAAACTTTATTTAGTGGAACATTAAGCCTGGTACTATAACATAAATTAAAAAGTATTATCACAAGAAGAAAGAAATAAAAAAGGAAGGAAGGAGGAAAGAAAGAGAGAAAAAAGAAAGGTGGAAGGAAGGAAGAAGAGAAATATCATTATATTTTTTAATATTTTATCTATAAGCTACATTAAATCTGTTCTCTTTATATTAATATCTCAATAAAAATTATTTAAAAAGTGTACATTCCAGACACTACTTTTGGCACAATGAATCCGTAGTAAACAGAATACATATAATCAATTCTTTTGTGGGTTTTATATTCAAGAAAGGAAAGACAATACATAATGAATACTTAAGAAATGAATAAGTAAATAAATAAATATATATGAAGTGGCAAAAGACATTAAAATATAAATAAATTAGTATAGGGAGATAATGATGGAATATTATTTACATAAAGTGCCCAGGAAAGACGTTTCTTATAAAAGAACATCTTAAAATATATAACAAGTTTTAAAGAAGAACACTGCTACAGAGATTAGGCAAGAGCAAAGGATTTGAAGTAGAAGCAGTCTTGCCTTGTGCAAAAAATTCATTTCTAGAGTATAGCAAATGAGGAAAATAAATGAGCACAGAGAAATAGCAGGGCAGCAAATCATGTATGACCATAGAAGTGATAGTGATATAGTTTACTTTTATTCTAGGGGTGAGCATTGAGGCACAATATATTAAATTGTCACTTGAGACAACTGCATCTCATATCAGAGTGCCAATTCAAGTCTAAGATACTCTGTTTCCAATGCCACTTTCTGCTAATGCATCATGGGGAGAAATAAGTGATAGTCAAGTACTTGTGTGCCTGCCACACATGTGTGAGATATGTATGAGATTCCGGACTTCTAGCTCTGGCCTGACTCTGCCCTGTTTGTTGCTGGCATTTGGGAAGTACACCAACGGATGGAAGATTTATGTCTCTCTCACATTTGGCCATTCAAATAAATGAAAATATATAAATTCAGTTTTATTTTAATTCAAAAATAAACAAACATTTAAGAGTCAGATCTGAAAAGGGGCATGATGGCTCATTTCCTAAAAGGCTCACTCTAACTTGGCATGCATGATGGACTATGAAGCAGAAAGGAAGATGTTAGACCAATTTGGAAGTTTTACAAGAATGCAAGCCAGAGATGACAGCAGCTTCTCCAGAATGTTCATGGTTGACGTGCAAGGAAATAGTCATATCTAAGTTATGATTCCTAAAAAAGAATCAAAAGAAATGCCTAAGGTATTGTATGCGGAATCTGAGAGAAGAGTCAAAGACAACTCAAAGACTTTATAGCATTTTGAAAAAATGGAAATATTTTTTATAGAGATCAGGTAAAATTAGGGAAAATTGGATTTTTTTCTCCCTGTGCCATGAGGCAGACAAAAGAGGAATGGAGAGTTTAATTTTGGACAGAAGTATTTTAGGTATCCAAATGGCAATGCTTAATAAGCAGTTTAAAACAATTACCATTCCACAAGGAATTCTGGTTTGCTGCTGGACCTACGATGGAGCGCCAGACCTTGGAACACGAAGAGACTGTGCTGCCATAAGTGCTCATTATGAGCTGAATATTGTCAGACACATTAAGTCATAAGACGAGGTTAGCTCAGCAGAAATTCACTGTAAAACATAAATGGTACATTTAGTATCAGGAATGAGAGATGCCCAAAGCACAAGTGTGTTGCATGCACAGGGGGCCCAAATTTCCATATCATCCACTATACACCATTGTCAACCTGGTACCTCTTCCTTGCCTAACATTAGGCCACATGAGAGGTCTCTTGAGATAAAGCAACACATAGAAAATGCCTAAGGTTTTTAAAGGATACATTCACATGAAAATGAACAGCAGCTATATTATGCATTAAAAGCCAGAAAGGCAAAGGAAGATATTTGGATGGTTCACTTGATCATTCCCTTTCGAAAAGAGAGAAGTAGCCTGAAGTTAGAATATGTGGATCATTTGAGGATAGCTTGTCTGGAAGGAGAAAGATTTAGAAATTAAAGACAGAACAATCTGGAGAAGAGACCTGTAGATGCGCCCTTGGGAGTGGTTCTGAAGTATTTTGTGTCACATATTAAAACCCCTCAGGGGTTATCCTCACTGGAATAGGTGTGTACTGGCCTCTGGTCATTAACCACCCCAGTCCTGGCAAAGCAGACTCATGAGATGTATAGCCATAGTATCAAGAATGAAGGCCATAAATGGACCTGATTGTAGAGCCTCCTCTTATCAAAGCTGATTTACTTATGGCTACTGTCAAATATTCAGTTTGCAGTAGTGAAAAGCAATGCTGAGCCTTCAGTATATCAACATCCTTTCAGCTCCACTAGAAACTTAAGGTGAAGTTGACTTTTTTGAATCCTTTTATGGATATGGGGCTCAGTCAAGGTCAATATTCCAGGTTCAAAGAGTACTTTAATCCTTTTTTTTTCTCATCATTTCTCATGCTAATGTGATATTAATACAAAGAGAACAGATTCAATGTGGTTCATAGGTGCAATTCTATGAATATAATGATATTTCCCTTCCTTCCCCCCTTTCCCACCTTCCTTCCTCTCTTTCTTCTTTCCTTCATTTCTCTTCCTTACTTTCTTTTTTTAATTTTTCAGATAAAATATTTTTAGTTTACATTATAGTCAAAGGCTTAATGCTCCACTAAATAGTTTGACACATACAAAGTAAAAAGACCGTAGTTCAATAGGAATATAGACAAGGGCTATAAACACCAATCAAATCAAAACATAGCCATTTCACTCATATACAGTAAATTTTAAAATATTTGAAGATCATTAAAAAGATAATAGTATATTAATATATTAACTACCATAAATAAGAGAAAATGTGATATTTCTCTTTTTGAGTTTGGTTTATTTCACTTAGCATAATGATTTCCAGTTGCACCCATTTCATTGTAGATGTCAGTACCTCATTCTTTTTAATGACAGGGATATTCTGTCACATATATATACATTTTCTTTATCCAGTCATCAGCTGATGAACATCTAGGTTGGTTCCATATCTTAGCTATTATGAATTGAGATGCCATAAATATAGAAGTACAGTCATATGCTGCTTTCATTTCCTTTGGATATGTTAGGAGTATATAGCATCATGTTGAATGGACAGAAGAACCTACTTTAGTGCAAATGAGAGGCCATTGTGTGCACATGACTGTAAGATCTACTGGTCCAATCACATACTGAATTTCTCATAAATTATTAGCCTGACAGAGTGATGGGAGCACCTCTGACAGCACAGCTCAGGTACCAACATGGAGATGATAATGGGTAGAGCAGCATCTTGCAGTATGCAATATACTAAATCAACAACCTTTATATAGTTCTGTGTCTCAAATAGGGAGAAGACTTGTGCCTTGATCTGGAACCAAAGGGCAGAGGTTTGATGGCCCTGTTTAAGATACACTTGGTGAATGTGTGTTTCACTCACCTGCAAGTCTAGGCCATTCAGGTCTAGAAGTTCCAGTTCCACTAGGGAATATGTCCCTTAAACTCTCAGCTGTGTGTGACCGCAATTTGGTTACTTCGAGTTCCTTGTGCAGAGAGCCTACATGAAGCAAAGGACTGAGTTAACAATCGTACAGATATAATTAATCTGTCACTCAGGAAGAGATAGGATTTCTCTTAGATAATAGAAGCAGGGAAGAAAATGTTTAGCATTCAAGTGATCGATTGGCATGTCTTTAAGATTTCTCTGTCCAATTGTGTTAGAAATGGACAAATGAAGTAACAGTGGGATTGTTATCAGGAACACTCATATCTTAAGAGAATCTAGTGGGACGGTGACATCTCTCAGTAGTTAAGCCTTTGGACCAGCAGAGATTTGAGGCAGAGGAAATACAGAATTATTGGTGGGGGAGAGAAAAGATAAATATCATTTTTGGTCTTAAGAACAGCTACGGGGCCAGCGCTGCGGCTCAATAGGCTAATCCTCCGCCTACAGCGCCGGCACACTGGGTTCTAGTCCCAGTTGGGGCGCCAAATTTTGTCCCAGTTGCCCCTCTTCCAGTCCAGCTCTCTGCTGTGGCCCGGGAGTGCAGTGGAGGATGGCCCAAGTGCTTGGGCCCTGCAACCCACATGGGAGACCAGGAGAATCACCTGGCTCCTGGCGCGGTGTGCCCGCTGCAGCACGCCAGCCGCAGCAGCCATTGAAGGATGAACCAACGGAACAAGGAAGACCTTTCCCTCTGTCTCTCTCACTGTCCACTCAGCCTGTTAAAAAAAAAAAAAAGCTACAGAATTAGGGACTATAATTTATATTAATCTTCCTCTGGCAAATCTCTCTAGGGAAAGAGACCAACCAGACACCTGAAGGAACCATTCTTACATGGGTTGAGCTTACACAAAGCCAATGAATATGAGACCTCAGGGATGCTGCCACGTCCCACTGAGCTCCCCTCGCAGGTCTTAGATCACCACCCCATCACTGCGATGGTTGTTTGCTGACAGGCACAGCATCATTCACAGCTGATTTTCTGCCTCACATTTGATTGTAGTTTGAAAGAACTTGCCTTGTCCAAGGTTATATCCCCTGCATGAGTTAAGTCTCATCTAATGCTGGTGTAGAAAAGCCTGAATCTTGTCTCAATTTGAAATAATTTGAGACAACTTGGGAGATATTCTAG
Source organism: Oryctolagus cuniculus (assembly GCF_964237555.1). Taxonomy (NCBI): domain Eukaryota; kingdom Metazoa; phylum Chordata; class Mammalia; order Lagomorpha; family Leporidae; genus Oryctolagus; species Oryctolagus cuniculus. Next base: position 46,282,000 of record NC_091436.1, read on the forward strand.
ATCTAGGCCTGGGGAAACGGGCTAAATTTTCTGTCCAATCCTGTTTCCTTTACTCCCTTACAGAAGTTCTAGTTATATACCCTACACAGGAGTCTTCGTTTCACAGTCTGTTTCGTGGGGGACACACTGTGAGACAATCATCTTTCATGGTCTTTTCATAGCTGCTTGTATTTCCAATGACAAGGAAACTAATGGCATACCAAAAGCAGTGGATTTCAAATCTGAAAATATAGAGCATAACTGGTTAAACTAACTCCAAAATCAATTCAAAAATAATCTCATCAAAACATAGATTTTACAGTATTATTTTTTATTTTGGTTTTTGTTCCAAAATTAAAGAGCCACAAGTAAAATCTTAGTCCCACCAACCAATTTCTTTCCTTCACAAGTGGAGTACCTTATGAGACTTAATTCCTCTGCTTTCTTTTTTTCTCATTTAAGTTTCACCCCCAAAATGCTAGCTCTATAAAAAAGTATCAGCATAATAGAAATAAAGAGAAAAGAAAACAAAACAAATTTTTGTTTATTTCTAAATACCCTATAGGAAGTTAGAAAAAGATTCATGCATAACAATGGAATGTAAATTTAGGTAATGATTTGGATCTTTTCCAATTGCAACCTCAGCCTTGAAAACAACAGATTTCCTTAGAAATTCATTGTAGATCAAACATAAAATCCTTGTTACACCATTGCTAATTGACATTACACAAGCATGTATAATGAGTTTTTCAATAAAGAAATAAATACCTTTTGTGTAGATTGAAGAAAAAAAGCCAATATGGAAGAATATTTTAGTGAATGAGTCAAGATAGGGATTTGGATGTTTTAAATCTTTTCATTTATATTTGCATTTATATCACTGATCCATAAAATTTCTAAATGAAAAAGTGGCAGCACTCTGTGACAAAGGCATACTAGAGTAATTACGGGGGGAAAAATCCAAAAAGCCCTGAGGTCCTCATGTTTAATTAGTATAAAAGCATTAGTCTTCCAAATTTACATAGTTTCATTTCTTCTTTCTCTAAAGAATACAGGCAAAATAATAACTAACTAACATAATGTAGATACAGGATGAGTTTAAAAGCACTGTTTCCTTAGTTTACATGATTTAAAACAACTTGCTATTTTAAAATCATTTAGAAATTTAAATCCTCTAGTCTCTAGAAAAGATTTAATATGGCTTAAACTTACAAAACCAAACAAATAAATAGATGAGTAAGTACAAGCCAATTTGAATGCAGAACAAAAACAAAATGAAAGCAGAGGAGCCAAGAAGAGGCCAATTATTGAATTAGCCCTTGACACACTAATACTGAACAGTGCATTTAACAAATGACCACAAATTTGATCTAGACTTTTTTTAAGAGATATATTTTATGTTTTGGAAAAGTTATAGAGAAAGGGGGAGACAGAAACACACACACAAGTGCGCGTGCACACACACAAAGAATCTTCAATCTGCCAGTTTATTCCTCAGATAACCACAATGACCAGCCCTTGGTCAGGTTGAAGCCAGGAACCAGAAGTTTCATAGAGATTTCCCACATGGGTGAAGGTGCCCAAACACCTGTGCTATCTTCTGCTGCTTTCCCAGACCATTAGTGGGAAGCTAGATGGGAAGTGGAGCAGCCAGGACACAAACCGGTGACCATTTGGGATGCTGGTATTACATGTTGCACTTTCACCCATTAAGTTATAACACTATTCCCATCCTATACTTTCTAGCAAGTGGCAGAGTAAAAGATGATAGGCAATTGATTGACAATCTCTTCAGCGTGGCAAGGACCCAGTGGTTTAAAATCAGTACTAGGATTCTTGATGCCAAGAATGTTTCTCCCAAGTCCTCTCAATGATGCCATTGATACCCTATGATTAAAATATATCTTCATTTTACATATTCTACAAAAATTGAAGTAGCACAAGTTTCCCAAAGTTGTTTAATAATTTCCTTCAATTAAACCCAGTGCCATAATGTTGAAGAGGAAGTCAGCAAATTTGACTTTAAATAAAACTTACTATCTGATATAATACATTCAATGTCCTGAGACTAATGACTACCGAGTTCTATCCAAAGGAATTTTGGTGAATACTTGGCAATGGGGGTTAGTGTATCTGCATCTAAATCAATAATTTTGGGGTAGGCATTTGGTGTAGTAGTTGATATCACTTGGGATGCTCATATACCATATTGGAGCACCTGGATTGGAGTCCTGGCTTTATTTTCTATTTCAGCTTACTGTTAATATGTACCCTGGATGGAGCAGGTGATGGTTCAATTAGCAGGGTCCATGTAACCAATGTAGGAAACCATATTAAGTATTCTAGCCTCCTGGTTTTGGTCTGGCCCAGCCTGGGGAGTGAACCAGCAGATAGAAGATCTCCCTCTCTCTCTCTCTCTGTGGGTCTCTCTCTCTCTCTCTCTGTCTTTCTATGTGTGTCTCTGTCTTTCAAATAAACTAATAAATGAAGAAAGAAAGAAATAATGTGCAGTGAAATAAATATCCTAATATCTTAAACTGAGGATAAAAAGAGAAAAAGAGCAAGATGAGAACTATTTTCTACTCTTCCTGTTTTCACAGTAAGCAGCTTCCATTAGAGTAATGGTTTTCAAACTTCTTATCTAGGATAACTTTGCCCTTCTAAAAATCAATGAAGAAAACAAACAGCTTTCATTCATATGGTTTATCACATGTTCATAAGGAATTGCAAAAAATTATTTACCTATTTATTACAAGTAAAAATAATAAACTGATTGTATGTTAACACAAATAACATAGCTTAAAGGAAAAATTATGCTTTCAAGTTAGAAGAATTAGCATGATGGGATACATTGTTGCTCATTTTTGTAAATGTCTTTTATACGGGACTTAATACAAGAGAGCTAGATCTTCAGATATGTTTCTCCTCCACTAGATGTGATGTGTGGTTTTGGTTGAAGAGGATTCAGCTTCTAACTGATATTTAGTTGAAAGAGAAGGACCTAGACCGGCGCCACGGCTCACTAGGCTAATCCTCCGCCTTGCGGCGCCAGCACACCGGGTTCTAGTCCCGGTCTGGGCACTGGATTCTGTCCCGGTTGCCCCTCTTCCCGGCCAGCTCTCTGCTGTGGCCAGGGAGTGCAGTGGAGGATGGCCCAAGTGCTTGGTCCCTGCACCCCATGGGAGACCAGGAGAAGCACCTGGCTCCTGCCATTGGATCAGCGCGGTGCGCCAGCTGCGGTGGCCATTGGAGGGTGAACCAATGGCAAAGGAAGACCTTTCTCTCTGTCTCTCTCTCTCTCTCACCGTTCACTCTGCCTGTCAAAAAAAAAAAAAAAAAAAAAAAAAAAAAAAAAAAAAAAAAAAAGACCTTGCAGATCCTTAAGTTGTTTCTGGAGAAGCCCTAGGAATTCTCCAACAATGCTTCCAAAACCACTTCTTTGAAGTAACTTCTAGTCTGTGTGTCTTCACTCATTCCTCTTCATGAAGGAGACATGAATTTCCTTATCTGTGGTTTGGAGAAGGAAATGGGCTGTTCACTGCACACAAATTTTATACGGCAGGGATTTCCAGGCACATTTTCTGATTCTCTAGGGATGCTTTGTGACTATCTCAGTTGGGGTGGGATGTGCCTGAATCTGGGGTATTGCACCCCCCTTTTTTTGACAGGCAGAGTGGACAGTGAGAGAGAGAGAGAGAGACAGAGAAAAAGGTCTTCCTTTGCTGTTGGTTCACCCTCCAATGGCCACCATGGCCAGTGCGCTGTGGACGGCGCATCGCACTGATCTGAAGCCAGGAGCCAGGTGCCTCTCCTGGTCTCCCATGTGGGTGCAAGGCCCAAGGACTTGGGCCATCCTCCACTGCACTCCCGGGCCATAACAGAGAGCTGGCCTGGAAGAGGGGCAACTGGGACAGAATCCGGTGCCCTGACCAGGACTAGAACCGGGTGTGCCGGTGCCACAGGCGTAGGATTAGCCTATTGAGCCGCGGCGCCGGCCCATTGCACCCCATTTTGCACAGGAGTGAAGACACATTTTTCTGATGAGAATTTATCAGAAAGAAAATTTAAATATTTATCTCCATCTGCCTCACTGCTATGACTCTCAACTGGGCTTGAACACACAGAAGACATGAGTGTTGTATATTGATCCCTTAAATGGTAGCAAATAGAAGACCATATGCAGGGCTGTCCAAAGCTGTACTGCTTTGAAAATATGATGCCAGATAAGTCAGTGGAGCAAAGTTAAGATATTTCTTATGGAAATGTTGAATACCATTTTAGGGGCCAGCACTGTGGCACCTCAGGTTAAAGCCTGGCCTGTCGCTCCCCCATTCGCGGAGGAACGACACTAGACCCTGCGCTGTTCTTTCTGCCTGGCTCTTCCCGGGTTAGCTGATGGTCCCTCACTCGCGGAGGAATGACGCCGTCCTGGGTTAGCTGCCGGCCCCTCCACCTCCGTGGAGGGGCGGCACCCCCGCCACTTTCCCCGCTTCCACGGAGGAGCGGCACACCGCTGGCCGGCTCTCTCGGGGGCTGATCAGATGTTCCTCAGGTGTTCCTTCAGATGTTCCTGGTGCGTGTTGTCTCTCTCCTCCTTTATAGTCCTCTTCCACCAATCCCAACTCTGCTACCCACACGCCGAGCATGCTGCTCTCCTCCAATCAGGAGCAGGATCAGCTCCTGCAGCTTATCAAACTGATGAGGCAGCTGCATAGAGGTTTTTTGGTCTCTCTCTCTCAGCGCCATATTGTGGGAGAGCAGATGCATAGAATAAGTCTTAATTCCAGTAACTTAGTCTAGTCTCAGTTGCTCCCCACACTGGCCTGAAGTGCTGGCATCCCATATGGGCGCTGGTTCGAGACCCAGCTGCTCCACTTCCGGTCCAGCTCTCTGCTCTGGTCTGGAAAAGCAATAGAAGATGGCCCAAGTCCTTAAACCCTTCACCCTCGTGGGGGACCTGGAGGAGGCTCCTGGCTCCAGGCTTGGAATTGGCTCAGCTCCAGCCGTTGCAGCCAATTGGAGAGTGAACCAGCAGATGGAAGACCTCTCTCTCTCTCTGCCTCTCCTCTCTCTGAGTAGCTCTGACTTTCAAATAAATAAATAAATATTAAAAAATACCATTTTAATTTTAAGTAATACATAAATATATATTTAAAATCATATATATCTATTATATGGAATATAAAGAGATAAAAATTAACAGAAACTGAAAAGAAGGCATAGAAACATAACAACTTTGAGTTGTTTGAACTTATTAAAAGGATAATTACTGAAAAAAACCTGCATTCCTTAAGTACATAACTTTCTCTGTACAGATTCCAGGTATATTATGAGCTCTGAATGAAAACTGCAAAGGAAAAAATCCACTGATTCATGTTTGTCTAGTTAAACAATTGTCATGCACCAAACCTTATTCTATTGAAATACTTTGTATACATGAACAAGCTTAAAATAAACCATTGAGTATACTGCTAAAACGACTCCTGCAACAATGCTTGCTCACTTCACCAGCAAAACAAGGTGCTAGGAAAAATGTATATAGGGCAGAGGAGTGTTTGGCATAGTGCTTAAGATACTACTCAGCACAACTGCATCCCTTATCAGAGTGCCTTGTTTGAATTCCAGCTCTCTCTCTCTCTGTCTTGCTATATATATATATATATATATATATATATGTGTGTGTGTGTGTGTGTGTGTGTGTGTGTGTATTATGTGTCTTTCCAATAAAACAAATAAGTAATTTTTAAAAAAGAAAAATTGTATTTGTACAATTATGTGAATGTATATGTACAGTTATGGCTTTAGTAGCCTTATGTAGCATTTATCTCTGTCATAAGAGGAATTTTACTAACATGCCAAAATTAATAATAAAATGACATTGAATTGCAACCTCCCATTCCAAGCTTAGTGTTTTTTTTTGATAGGCAGAGTGGACAGTGAGAGAGAGACAGAGAAAAAGGTCTTCCTTTTTTTCGTTGGTTCACCCCCTCAATGGCTGCTGCAGCTGGCACGCTGTGGCCGGTGCACCACGCTGATCCAAAACCAGGAGCCAGGTGCTTCTTCTGGTCTCCCATGCAGGTGCAGGGCCCAAGGACTTGGGCCATCCTCCTCTGCACTCCCGGGCCACAGCAGAGAGCTGGACTGGAAGAGGAGCAACTGAGACAGAATCAGGCGCCCCGACCAGGACTAGAACTGGGTGTGCCAGAG